>NW_015373891.1:3663201-3681063 GCF_001272555.1 Dufourea novaeangliae | reverse complement strand
CTTTCCCTATTCTCTTCGTCGACTATCTACTATCCGTTTTTCGTTCTCTATGTCCCTCTCTCATCCCTTTCGTTTAATGGCTTACGCGACTCGACGCAGTGGCGTAAGCTTTCACGGAGATATTCGACCGAATACCTCTACAAACACTCGACATCCTCCTATATGATATTAGGAGTACCAATAAGTAATCCACTAGTTTTAAATGAAATTTAAATTTTTGATTTATATTTACTGTGACCTTACCGTATGCTACACATTTTTTACTCGACTCAAGATCGAAGAAGACACTTTTCATTCACAATATGTCGCCTGAAAATTTCAAAAAGTAGTGTACTACTAAGTGGTACACGTAATATGTCTATAGAATTACTTTTCCGTCCTAGATACTAAATTTCTGTACAATTTAAGAATAAACGAAAGTGTCCGACGCGTATATTTCTCACTTACCACACTAACGAGCTTATAATTTTTCCACACGAGTATATATTCATCCCGTAAATATACCGCGAATACATGTACGCGGGACAATCGGGTAGATTAAAAGTCGCGAGAAAAGTACCATGGTAACGGCGGTCGAAATTACCTAGCTGGGCCGTTTGGCCCGTTTAAAGGCGCTAATAATGATTAATAAGAATGCGGCCGGTTTAAACGGACGAAAGGGTGTAATTCTCATTACGGTAAATCCTATTATCGTACACCGAGGCTGATTAAAAAATTAACCCAGTTCAATAACGTCTCTCGGGGTTCTTGGACTGTCCAATCGTCGTCCCCTTTCCAGCCCCGGATCTATCCATAACGGAGGATGAAGGTGTTGGGAGGGGGAGGGGGCGATGTTTACGCGGAATTAATTGCTAATTAATTTCTACCCGGGTTACGCGCCTTACGAACGCGCCAACCGAGCAATTTCCACGGAGGTGCGTTTTAATTAACTTACGTCGGTTCCCTTGAGCGTGGTATTCGCTATCACAGCCTGTAAAAAAGAACCGAGGAGAGGGAGGGAACGTGTGAGAGAAAAAGACAGGACGACGAAAAGAACGAAAACAAAAGGAAGGATAGGCGTGTCCACTGCACGGAAAATAAAATCTAAATCGACGGGGGAGGGTTCCATGGCCTGGTCATTATACGCCCGCGGTTTAAACGGTTTCAAGTATCCAAAGGCTTATAATACCGGTCGAGGCCGGCCCACGGGACCAGCAAGGTTCGCTATGGACTAATCTTCTTGAATTTATGGACCCGCCCGATAATGTTCCCGCCTTCCTTTTACCTTAATTCTAACCCCCCGGACTGCTCATTCCGTTCTCGCGAATTCCGCCGGCATTTTTCCATTTCAACCCCCCTCACACCCCTTGGTTTTTTCCTTCGTTCCACCATCCAGCACCTTTTTCATTTCCGTTTCGCATTAAGTCCCGTCCCGAGGAACAATACAATTTAACGTGACCACGGGTGCTATCGATCCTTGCATAATAACTCAAACACAGTTACATTACGGGGGGTTCCCCCCCCCCCCCCACCCCTAAGCGTCGTATCGTGTTTCCTGCTTTTCCATTGCTCCTCTCGTCGGACGCGTTCTTTTTGTCCGTTGGCTTTCCATCCACGGAACAAAATGGACGAAAAATGAAGCGCCACCGGGAAATCGGACCGCGATCGACAATTGAAAATACGAGGGCGATTTTGTGGTGGAAGGTGAAGTCGAAGTTTTTTTCTCCGATCGATCAAAAATCACGCATATATTGTCGCGATCCATGACGGGGTCTAGCCTCTAGATCAGTTCCCCGCCGCTTTTCTCTTTCGATCGCGGGGCAATTTTCCCGGCCGATTTACCATTCGATTTCCGGTCGCCTTTTTTCCCCCAACGTTCCCCCTGTAGCCGTCGGTCGATCATTTTCGAGGATCTTTCGCTCTAATCCGCGGCCTCGATCGATAAATCCCGGGACGGCGGCCATTTATATTTATGGGGGATACGAAGCCGCGCGCGGTGTAACATTATTCAGCCGGGTAGGAAGCGCGCGACGGACAACCGGGCTCGTTAAAAATTGAATCTATTTGCGCGGTGGAGCCTGAAATTCAAATTCGACGAGAAATACCCGCGCCGTCGAACGGTCGCTGCATCCACCTTTCGGCCTATAATCGATACATACATGCGTGTATAAAGGGTGTTCTTTTTACCAGGAACCGGTGAAATATTTTCATAGAGATTGAAGATTGTGAAAAAAAATTTTCCAACTAAAGTTACTTCTTACTAATGTTATACACTTTTCGCCAACATAAATATTTTATAAATTTTCATCTATTACTTCAAATAATGGACATATTTCAGGTGGACAGATTTTAATGGGACACACAGTATACGCGTGCAGGCTAGATCGGTCGCCAGCGGAGCGGTAACCGACATGTTCGATCGGAGATGGAAAAAAAAGGAAACTCTGAGGGGGAAAAAACTGGAAACGTCGAGCTGCATTTAGCGCGATTAAAAATTCCAACAGGCGCTCTCTTTTATCTGTTCATTGATTCGTCGTTTTGCTAGCGAGGAGAAAATAAATTTGCGAGGGAGTACGTTTACAATAATCCGTGTGTATTAATTATTTCGAGATTACAGGGGGAGCTCTATACTTTGTTAATTTTGAAACAACGAAGCTTTGATGTGTTATATTGGAGATATTAATAGACATCGAATGATGAAACGCCCTGTATATTAACGTTTCACTTACTTTACTTTCAGAAGATTTCATTTCGACGCTGTAGCTAAAACGCACGAAAATCCTCCAGCAGTCGACGTGTTAAACAACTTTAGTAATTTAATTTAGAATAAAATCTTTGTCTGGAATGCTAACCAAATTTGTTCTGTGTCAAAAGAAGCCCGGAATGTTGCCACTTGTATTCCATTTAACCATAAACAGTTTTATATGAAAACCAAATAAAGGGATGAACTTTCTTTAGGCTCTGCCTTTAATATTTGCAGAGGAGACTCACAAATGAATAAACACCGTACCGTAGAAGGTAACAAGTGTCTCATTTGGTTGTTTGCCGTTCTTGAAATTTTTCGACGGACGCAGCATTTTCTTTTCCAGTCAGCGTAAACATAGAGTGCCAAGCAAAAATTACGGGACGCTTATCGCTCCAGGTCTGTTACCAAAGGAAAACCGAAGTCACGTAACAATGTATTTACTACATTAATCATCCACAAAAAATATAAAATACATTTTCATTTCTGTCCGGCTACCTCATCGAGCTTTCATCTTAAAACGCTGCAAGAATTCCATTTAATTTTTCATACCCGAGACAGACCTGCAAACAAAACTGTCCAGAAACTTTTGTCGGTCGTAAAATATGTATTTCCCTTTATTCTTTCATCGCGTGTCTGAAGACGAATTTCAAAGAATGAATAAGGAATAAGAATATTTTCCACGAAGCCTGTATTTTCCTCGAATTTCCTCGAAATGCGTTTCGCGCCAGCTGGGATGGTTCGAACGACCGGGGAAAGAATTTTTGGTGTCGAATAGTAAAGCCAAAACGGTTTTCTCCGAGACGGAAGTATTTAACCGGGTCGGTTGACATATTCGCGGGGCATCTTTCATTACTTTTTTAATTCCATCTTGCGCTGATTACGGTGGGAATACTTAAGCAGTGCACGGTATTTTTTAATTACGGCTGATGCAACGCTGTCCACAGACCAGACCAGGCCGGCGTATTCCATTGATCGTCTTTCCGGGGCCATGGCTACTTCCCGGAATATTGCAAAAGCCCCCGAAGAAACCGCGAAAATCTTCGCCGTGACCCGACCACGGACCCGTCCAGGGAGGATTAATTTCGCTGGGATTCTGTCTGCGGTGCTGATATCCTGCCGCATTCTGACCGTAGCCAGAGCTCAAGATTCTGACCTGGATTATCCTCGTCCTTGGAGAAGGATCCATGGACGTCGATAATCGGTCAAAAATAAAAGGGAACCTGTGTCGCGATATACTCAGATCGGGATCAGAAGATTAAGGTTTCATGGTTTGATCTTCGAGTGTCACGTCCTGCATATTACAGTGCATTATCGATGAATGTCCGAAAGTACCTCGGCATTGAACATTGAATATCTCATAAACTAATGGCCACATGCAGCTAATATGTGCCATATGTGCTATACCTCATTAAAAAGTCAGCGTTACACCTGAGGGCCTCTTCTTATCCGTGCCGAGGATCCTTCAAACATTCCTCGATGATTTACTGTACTCTTAGTATCACTGATAGTAACGTAACAACGTTTTCGGTTGACAAATTCAAGTATTCCCTCCAAAAATAAAATAAAAGATACAGGTTAGTTTAATATCGACATGTATATCAGTCCCATGTTTATGAAATAACGAGTTAAGGAGTTTAAGATTGATAAAAGGATACATACTTCATCTCCTATTACGTACACATTGTACTACTAATCCTAAATACACTTCCCCGCAGAATCCAAAACACATTGGTACCACCTGTTATCCACCAAACAATCCACAGATACGCTGAAACTCCCTGGAGGAGCAACGCGTAAACATCCTCTCAATCTCCAGAGTTCCAAACGCTCTTCATTCATACGCTCACCGCCCGCCAATGGACCTTCCATTGAATCCTCCTTCCGCAGCTCGAACTCGCAGGAAATCTCTCAAAGAAATCTCGATTTCCTTCGTGATCGGTCTCCAACCGACTCAAGAGCGAGAAAAGGGGATTAATTTCGCTGCGATCACTCCGTCCCAACCGAGCATAACAGCGCGTTTCTGAACGCACGGTGACCCCGCGCGCTTTATCTTAGCATTTGGTGGACATTACGATGCTGACAATTAATCGCCGGGGTCGAACAATGGAAAGTAACCGGGACGGTTTAATCTGCCACACGAATGAATTAATCGCAGGCGGACGCGAAGGCAGAGGACCAGTTTCCGGTTGCTAGGCGACTCTAGCCGGACACGAAAGCCCTGAGATTGCCGCTGCTTACGGGTTCACCCGGGTCTAAGAGGTCCCTCTAATTCTAATCCGCCTAATCTGACCGGCACTTCTGACTTGTCCACCCAGTGATTAAACGTGGTTCACGTGATTCCGACCTGGTGCGTCTTTTTGCTCAAATCGCCAGCTGTTCGGTCCCAATCTATCGTCACATTTTGAGAGAAAAGCCAGAAGAAAATTATATAGGTTCGGGCGAAGTTGCAATTTCTACTATTGTCCCTTGTTCACTTATGAATTCACTGTGCATAATCTAAGTACAAAAGAAAAATTTAACGTCAATTTCGGGTTAAATTGTAGTGAATTGTCCACAGGGGCTAAATATGGACAAGCTACAAGGAAGAAGTAAATAAGACCTGTACTTGGTATTCCATGAATTCTGTATAGTTCTAGATACTTACATAAAAATTTACTCCAGTCGCCTCGTATTTAACCTTAATCTATGAAATAATCAATAAAATTCTGATATCCACTGTTGGAAACGTGAATATCGTTTAGATACCAGAAGAAAGAACCCTATCTACAGTATAAATACAACAGGTTCCGATTCTGTTCCATATCCACCTTCAATCAGTGCGACATTATCATCAAGTAGAATTACTGTCGCCAATAACCCACCCTCCCAATCACCACTCGCATTATTCACGTCCCAAATACGAGGCTCGATGACCGACGTTAAAGTCTCTTGATCTTCTCACGCCTGGTACGGCCACGACTATCGATCGGTCTGGTAGATCAAAGGGTGGATATCGCGGCCGACGGCGACTCGTTAAAAACGCATAAGTCTACGGGAGGAAGCCAAGGGGGGGGGCGTGAATTCAGTAGGCACTTCGGGAATTGAGATGGCGGAGCTCGTGTCACGGAAACGGCGAGCGAGAAGAAAGAAAAAAAAAAGATGAACGGAAAGAACGGACCATGCAATGGAAGTCGATGTCGGCTGAAAACTAAAAGGGAACGAGCGAGAGAGAACGGGAGAAGGAAAGAGCAAAGAGAGGGTGAGAGGTGGTTCGGTCGGCCACAATTTAGCGGGTTACTTCTGGCACATATTTTTAAGTTAATGACAATTATTACCCCGGCCAGACATGCGCCGCTGTCCAACTGCCATGGTTCTCTCAGATAATTGCATTATTTATACCCTGGTGACTGGGAGACCCGAAGTCGGTTCCTTCTTATTTCGGGAAACGCTAGATTTTTCGACGGTTCCACGGGCACCGAAAACGTAACTCTGGTTGCTGACAATTTGCCACGATTCGAACAGAAGTGTTGGGCCATACATCTGTACAGCAGTATACAGGGTGTCCCAAAATAGTTGTAAGTCTGTGAAAGGGGTGATTTGGAACAAATTTTTCTTTATCGAAAAAGTTCTCCGAGACTTTGTTAACGAGATCTTAACGAAAAACTCCGACCAGTCAGAGCGTCTGACTAACTACTAGGCTGACGAAATAAAATTATTTAAGCTTAGCTTAACCTGTTAGTCAATTGAACCGCACGTTGTTTAGTCAGCTACCTCTTTGACAGTTCGTAAAATATTCAAGAACACATCAAACACATAGTACTAGTTTTTTTACCCCTTCGATCGTCTATGCCAAACATTAGTTTGAACAAAAAACATTAGTTGAATCTGACCGATTGCCACGTTGATTCTTGGATTCACACCGACGCTCAAAGGATTCGTGTCGAAAATCGCACGGCCATGTGATTTATTATTCTTTCCATGGCCGGCGTGAGATGAAATAATATTACCCGGTTCCGACCATTGTTTGCTTAATTCACGACGTATCGCGCAGACGAAACCGCGGCTGTTTAACGATGGTGAGCTTCTCGCGTAAGATAATTCTTGGTCCGTGAAAATTCCCGTCGACTGACCGGTTTGCCCGAAATCTTGTTAAACACGGATGTATTTCATGAACGTTCGTTTTCCCTTCGGCCGTGAAATGTGATTTTAGTGCGGCCGAAGTATAGTTGATTTAATCGTTGGGATTCTGAGCGTTATCGGTGAATGGAGGAAACGATTCGCTGTTCTATGAATTCGTTTAATAAAATTCTTCTAATGATGGTTCTGTTAATGTATTGATTTTCTTTGAATTGAAAGTTCCTTATGATATATAATCGTATGTTTCTGGGCGCAGACGCTATTCAATAGGTCTCCGTTATCGTGTCTGTTCACATTATCGAGCCTTTGTATTTATTGCAGACACGAATGCAGGGCTTTAAAATAAATTTTCAAAAGCGATTTCGTTGAAAGTATAACGGTGTATATTATTATAGAATTTCGAATTACTTCTTCGTGAAAAATTAACCCTTTCACGGTGTATTACCGGTAAGGTATATATTTGGAATAGATTGTGAATTTTTTACACTTATAGAAGAGGTGATATACGTATTAATCCCAGTGTCACGCTAAAATCCCATAAAATTCGACTTTAATTTCAAATATAACTAACAACACATTAACGTTTCCAGGAAAGCAATCAATTAGCACTACGATGAATTCCGAGAATTAGATTTCGTCTAGCAGGTGGAATCGTTCCGCGCTGATAATTATTTCACGAGTAAGCGAGTCGCGCCGCGGCGCATCACGGTAAACAATTACACGAGCCGATCGCGTGGCCCCTTTTCATTAAGCACTTGCTAGACAATGGAGCAAAAGCATTGACGGTGTCCACTGGGGGGGGGGGGGGAGAGTTCGCGATTCCAATGGATATCCTGAAGGAGAAGATAAGACCTTTGAAATATCGACAGCAGCTGAAGGGTGTATAGAGGTCGAGACAGAGAGATAATCCCCCGGAGAGGCTCCTGCCACGAGGCTTAACCAGTCAGGGATAATTACCGTGAGGCACCTCTATATCCCCACGTAAAACGGTATCGACGTCGACGATCGTCTCGAATTTCAACGAGGCCGCAATAAAGATTCGTCAGACGCTTAACGGGAACAGGGTGGGTAGGAGTCCTCGATGAGCCGAGTTCAGCGGCTTTTTCTCCTTTTCTGTCTCCCCCTTTTACTCGTTTCCTCTCTCTAGCCGGCGAGAGATTAGAATCCGCGGACCGAGGGCGAATTTCGTCCGGATTTGTGGCTCCGAAAATTGAAGTCGCCGCCGCCTCGTAACGATCCACCTTCAGGTAATATATTCTGGATATAAGGGACTTTGTAACTTTTCAACGCTGACCGTCGTTCTCTCTGAGTCCATTGAAATCTGCGAATTGTAAGGATCGGTCTAAGAACACACGGTTATTTTAATAATACCCATTTTTCGTTCCCATCATCCTCTGCCATTTTGATTAACAGAAGACTAGAAAGGTATCCTTAATGTAAAATGCATTGCCATCATATTGGAAATATAGTGAAACTTATTGGTACACCCAATACAGTGTGTAACGTCTTAAGACCAAAGTCAGGTATTTAGCTAGCTCAGAAAATGGCTGTGCACATTAAGACTTAAGGGTCGTCCTTGGCAAGTTTCCTTTGCTTTCTTTCTTCTTTCTTATTCCATTTATTCTCAGTCATTTTTCTACATTTTATTCATCTATATTTAAACGCCTAACGACAAAACCATACTAACTAACCTAAAATCTTCCCTGCTAACCGCGGCAGGTAGAATACACCTGACAATCATGTTCAATCAATCGAGAAACAACCTGCCCAACTGTTCCAATACATGCTGGAATCTCTACACCCAAGATTTTACACCTGCCACACCAAACCACAAAGCTGCCGAGCCGAATCACGAACGGACATATCGGAAGGGTTAAACGCGATCGACGATCGAGGCGGTGGCTGACTTACACCATCCTCTAATCAACGGCTTATCGACACTTTTCAATATGCGCGGTGCCCCGCCTGTGTCCCCGCAAAATAAAGATTTAATTCGATCGCCGATAATTAGTTATCCGTCGTTCGAAAACGGGGCCACTAATAACTGGATTTCCCGTAGAAAGCCCCGCAAATTAGCGATTCATCGAAAAGCCGTATTTACCCTCAGGCCGGCGATAATGCCGGCGGAAAGCAGGATTTCAAATACGCTCCACCTACAAATCTGTAAATTACAGTGGCTGGCTGGCTACCCGACAGGCAGGCCAGCCGAGTCACTATCGTTGTGTCAAAATTTCCCGTGTTAGAAGGATGATCCCCGCTCGGCCCGCAACGTTTCCCATAACTTTCGGGTAGCGGGCAACGTTTTAAAGCGGAAAGCTCCCTTCTCAGGAGGTGTGGGAGTGATGTGGGTGGAAAAGCGGCGAGAAGGAAACGGGGGTGGGGAAAGGGGGTGGGTTGAGCGAACGGATTTAAAACCTGGAATCTGGGAAAGTGTCGTTAAGCCGAGGATTAATCTATCCATAAAGGCTCGCCGCGAGCGGACGCGTTACCCCGGTACCGTAATGCAGATATGCAAACGAGCTCGTGCGGCCCGCTTATCACGGGCTTATCGATTTTCGGCACGTGTTTAGTGCTGGTTGACGGTAATAAAGTCGGGAGATCGACGCCGGGAAAACCGACTTTCATTCGCGCCAGTTCATTCCAAATAAACATCGCTTTCTGTTTCTCCGACGTGCTGACTCTCCGCGCGATGTGTTATGGACATTGAACGAATTATGTTGTAGGAGAATACCTGCTCAGGAGAATATAGGTTGGTCTGGCATACGTGTGATGTAGCGGGAGATGAGCTATGAGTTTAACACTTTTGTAATGTTGGTGGAAAGAAATGTGTACGGGCAACCGTGAGACATTGTTTATGGACTTGCTTTGTTCAATAAAGATTTGGGCGAGGCTGCACGTTAAATTGTCACTTCTAGCCTTTATGGAATATGTAATTGTAACTTGTCTATCAATAAAGTAAAGTTTTTGTTTTTGCATGGAAAGTTTAGTTCTTAGTTTTTGTGGAATACACAATTTTAATTTCGGTTCAGTCCCAAAGACTGGACTAAGAAACTCTTGCATTCGTCTGCAAACGAACCACATTGACTATACGCACGTAATATACATATATGTACTTTTTCAGTTTTGCAATATAACAGATTTCTGAAGAGTGAAGGTTCTAGTAGATCAGCATAGCCTTGGCACTGCTGCATTACTTTATCTAAACTTCCAATCGCCCGAAAAATTTATTAACCGCGCTCAAATCCGAATAATAAATTAACGTCCCGTTTTGTTTGTTCCCGACAAAGGATCCGGTGTTTCCAGGTACGCGGTGAACAGTCCGATGATCTCGAGCCGAAAGCGGGTTCAATATTGTTGTCGCTTATTAACTAGCTCGCGGATCAATCCTATCAAACGTATATCTCGTTAATTTAATTTCGATGAAACGAAGCGGTGTAGGATTGCAGGGAAAACCATTGACCCGTTTCATTCCTATCGCGTATTATTTATACGCGGTTCGATCAAACAATGTGCCCAGTGAAACAATGGGGGCGAATGAATGACTCGCGGTGCTCGTAATATCGGGAACATTCACATGGTTATTTTTCGGCCTGAAACACGTCGAGTAGCCCGTCCGATTCGTGGACAATAATAATCAGTACTGCTTTTAATATCACATTTTTCCAACATTTCCAAACTCTTTTCAGAGAACATCTATTCTCACTAATACGTTCGAAGAATCATGTAACATGAATGTACCCTTATACCCTATCAACTATGTATCCAAATTATTTCCCGTTATTACCCGTAAATAAATTATTATTATTAGCATTTTCTATTTTAGTACCTCGTGTAAAAGCGTTTTCGAATCGTGGACAGCAAGTTGTTCCTTCGACGAGGTAGGGCTTTCTTTCACGCGAAACTTTTCGCAGTCGTCCAACTTTCTCAAACACTTTTTTCCACCAAGCTGTAACGCGAACGCTACTTTCCATGAATCCCAGAGAGACGATTACTTAGAGAATAAGAATGTTATTTGCGATCGTGAAGCTATATAATGAGCGATACATTCAATGGAAACATTTATGGGGACCGACCACGAACGATATACAGTTCCAATTTCGTCGAACACGATGGTTTAGAGTCCTCGTACGGGCGTCGAAGCAAACGTTTCTCAGTTCACCGGTCTACTTCGAAGTTTACGCAGAGCTTACGCAAAAGTTCTGCAACAACTGATCTGACACTAAGCGAAATCTAGTGTACCCGTGGGCTTCTCGCGTGTCGATTACTGTTGAAAAAGGGGAGACTTCAAGTCCCTCGAGTCTTATAAGTCCTGGAAGTGGATATGTTATAGACCTTTTTCATGAATGAAGAATTTCTATTGATACAGTTTCTATGCCTGTCACTAAATACGACTACAATATAACTGTCAGAAGAATCACGATATTTTAGAAATGTTTTATATGGTTGTATGTTTCTTCCCTCAGGTCCTGGAGTAAGTGATGTTCTATTCCTCACAATCCTCTTACCAAAGGGGGCATCACCGTCTTTCGTGACCAGATCCTTCCTTGGTTGTTTCCAAATTTGGTCAAGTTAAACCGTTAAGCAATAACTACCGTTTTACTCTGAAGCGAAAAGAATACATAATCCATAATATTTTAAAACCAAATAGTGATTAACAAATAGCTTTTCGTGACAGAATGCCTATACAAAAAAGACTAAACGTTCACAAATGATCGGTTTGTTATTCATGTTTCATTCCGATGACCTTTGTATGTGACGTCACGAACGCCATACTGGACCAATGGATTCAGAGATCGACGAAGTAATTCCGGCGGACGACACCGATATCGAAGGAACGGGGAAACACACCGATTATCGGAAATGCCCGGTGCTTTTCAGAGAGGGATTCCTCTCTCGAAGAAGAAAGACGTATTGGAAGGGTGAACCGGACACGGATAAAAAGGGAATGTAAAGAAAAGAAACGGAAAGGTAAAAAGGGAAACAGACGAACCTGGATCCTGATCCTTGTCGGAAATCCCTGAGAGAGTTGCCCGGTTCCATCAGCGAGCCCCAGCTACTACCACGATACCTGGGACGCCGCCGCCGCCGGGTCAGCCGACTTAATTCCAGAAATTGTACTATTGCCATGTTTATGGGAGGCGCGCGCGAGCGCGCGGTGTTCAAGCGATGCCGGTTAATCGGCCATCCTGAAGATTAGATGGAAAACTTAATTATAAAGATCCTGATTGGCTGGATCCTCTGGAGGGTCCGCCGCCGCCGTCGGTGGAAAGACAGACCTATTCCACTTGGCTATCCTCGCGCTAACAAGTTCTGGAATTGCATACGGACGGCACCATGAATCTTACCGTGCACTTCTGACCAACTTGCGGATCTCTACGTGTGCGGAGATCACCCCTACCTATGATTGTGCTTTTCTACGGTGGTACGTGGATTGAGAAACATTCGAAAATCGAACCAGGTGGGACCTTGGACTTTGAAGAATTTGTTTCTGTTAGTCATACCCATAAAATGCTGTGTTTGAGCGAATGTGAATTTTTCTGGTTAAGAAAATATTCAGGTAAATTCTACTCGAATTACTCAGGCATAATTATTCGATAATCGATGATTTATTAACATCATCTTCAATCACTTTAATAGGATATAACACGAACTACTGTTTCTGTATGATTGTACTTTGTTCTCTGTTATATAATCTATTTATTATTAAATAATAGTTTAAATTATTGGATCACGGTAATCGAAACGATTTTCGATACGCGAAACGACGATAATCGGAGGCAAACCGTTAACCGGTTTTTTATCGTTCACTTTATACACGTGTAAGAGATTGTTCTTGTTAATATAATCTATTACTACCTTCTCTACACCAACATAATTAGACTCCCAACGAACAAAGCACCACACTTCGTTCATCGAATTATAACTTCAGCTCTGCCTTACTCTATGAAACTATGAATACCAATCTCATAACACCTTTGAACAGCTCATAACAGTTAAAGCATAGGACCATAAGAATGATAATTCATTAAACTATTGCACATAATCCACTTGGAACGCAGACTCGCAGGAGCAATTCCAGTAAGAACAACAATTTCAGTAAGCATAACAGCTCGAAGAATTAGCATAAGAACCCGGCTCTATTGTCCTGGGATCTTTGTGAGTTGCACAAATCATTCGGGACTTCCATAAATTTGTTAATACGAAATTTATATTCCACCCTCCCCCCTCCGACAGTCTGTCTTCTTTCAAAGTTTCTAACCCCTCCTCGTGTCTCCCCTTTCCCTCTTTCCACCGAGCTGTTGAGTAAACGAGAACTTTTAATTACGCATGCTGTCCCGGCTCTTGCACGCGTCTCGACGCCTTCGGAGATGATTTAAAAGAGCGGCGGGAACGCGAGGAAAATGGGGGCTTGGGAGAACGACGAGGAGAAGAGGGCTGAAAGCGTGCTGGCGCGCGGTACAAGCAATTTCACGGTCGACGGAAATAAGAGAAAAAAAAAAGAAGGGATAAATGGCGATGAGAGGGAGACGACGCGCGGAATATATTCACGGACGCGCGCGCGCGCGAAGAAGAAGGGGGAGCGAAAAAGGTAACGGGGGGTCTTAGCGGGTGAAACCTCGACGGAGGGCGAGAGCGAGGATTCCACTGAAACGCGAACCGATCGGGCCCGCCTGACGTCGAAAGATTTATTCGCCCGAGCACAATTTATTTGACGCGTTTAAATGCCTACTTTATCGACGCGCGCGCGACCCTGCCTGGCCAACTCTGTTTAAAGCGTAGAAGCGAACCACCCACCCCCCACCCTTTCGTTTCTGGCCCTAGCCGGTCGCGGAATCAATTTTCCACGCGGTGAAAATGTAATCTTACGTGACGGTTGAAAAATTCGCAGCCGGGATATATGTATAGGCGGCGATTTGATAAATTCAGAGGGGAGTTTCGGTGAATCTGGGACCAGTGAAATATTACGGTGTTCTACATCTGAACTGCTTTGGTGTGACTTGTCGGGCGGAGAGACATTGGTGGAGGAATTAATACTTCGAGTGCATAGGGACTGCAAAAGACCCTAAATCCAAGTTTAATTTGAATACTGGATTTTTGAAAATATTCTCACTTTAAACCCTTTTTCAGTATTTTCATTTGTTTTTCCTTTAATTTCAAGGATTTTACTCAAAAGTTCATAAAATGTTTCTACAACTTTTTTCTACTGTTTAAAATAACTCGTTACTTATTGGACGCATCAGAAAATGTTTCTTTATCTCTTTTGTTTAAGATACCAACGTGACCTTGAGTTTTTTAAAGGTCAGCGCATCTTTTTTTTAATACCACGTTGTTGTTGATGGAAGGACAAATTCAGCGATATATAGTATGTTGGTATTAAAAACAAGATGGACTAACCTAGAGAAAACCCAAGGTCACCTTAATATCTGAAAAGAAATATGATATAAAAAATAAAATTGTATCCATCCGATGCATTGCTTAATCTGTTATGTAATTCATTGAAACATTTTTTGACACAACCAACAGGTAATGAGTTATTTTAAATTGTAGTTCTTATTGACTCACCCTGCATACCTATCTAAAATTGATACTTCATCGCTTAATAGCTCAAGCATGTTCTACACCAACTGACACAGATTATTGACTATCCGAGGTTCGATAACACGTGTATCAACCGTGCCCCGAGGAGCAAGGCGTTTATCGTTCGAGGCAACAGTCTTTTCGCGGGAATCGGGGGAGGCAGCCTGATAAGACGATCCCCAAAGACAATTCCATTGGGTTTAAATGCTCCGTATAGCGAGTGAAAACAAACCGGGGATACTTCGGTCGCGGGCACAAAGAGCCCGGCACATGTCTACCGTAATCGAATATCGTGAGAAGCAGAGCTCCGTTTCAGATCCACTGAAGTCTAATCGATGCCGTCCATCCAGGGTAAAGTTACTTCCGTCTGATTGGGGATCAACTTGTCTCGTGACCTGATTACGCGAGAACACACGAACTTCGGTTGGCAAGTAACGTTACGGATATAATATTACGCCCGATGATAAGGGCATAGGCTAACACGTTTTACAGAGTTCACTTTCGTAGTGTTGTAACGATGTAGATTGTTTTTCGAAAACGAATTGTGGATGTATTTGTACGTTCGAACGGGTTCTCCTTTCGTTTCGCTGACTTTTGCGGTCCGTTTAATTAGCAATTTTATCTCGAAAAATTGAATTTTCATGGGACCTTCCCGAGCTACACGACCGAAAGGTAATTAAAATTTGTACCATGACAGTCGAAATGAAGCCGTAGCCCACAGCGCGGTTCGAATCGTAATTTATAGAATCGCTCTATTAATAAATGTAATAGAAGCGCGCCGGTTATGTGAAAGAACGGGGAACGTGTTACGTGATGTCGGTGAAATTGATTGGTCCCTTGTAGAAACAGGAAGATCGATAGGCTGTCTGGTACCGCAAGTATGGCACCTGTTCGGCACTTTTCTGGGTGCATCTTGTGAAATTCATTCAGCTCTTCATAAAATGTGCTCTACCCATATTCTACCCGTTTTCTTTCTATATACGGGGTGAGTCACCTAACACTGCTACTGCTATATGGTCATTTATCAAAAAAAAATTGTTTAAATGCCCTGCAAGAATTTTATTTTTTAAATCAGTTTTCAAAATACCCATTTTCTACCACTCTTCATATCGTTCTAAACAGAGGATATACAATGGAATAAAATGTGAAACATTCCTCCTTTTCAAATAAAAGCAAAGAAGGTAAAGTTGAATCAAGGTAAATATAGTAAATTCTGCAGAGAAAACCGTGATTTTACGTGGTGTCTATCACAAACGGTTACTTTCTGTTCGACAGTCGTGCCCCGTGATCCTCCCCGGGGGCGTCGAATTTTTAATTGGAGCCATCGGGATTGAAGAAACTAGTAGTTTGTCGTCCACAGAAGTTTCGACGTCGCGGACATTGGTAACCAGACGAGTCTCCAGGGCTCGCCATTGTCAGGGATTTCCTCGTCAAAACGGACGGTTGATTACCACGAAGATTAATAACCGTCGGACGAAATGACTGCGGGATCGTTCGCGACCCGTAGAGCGCAGCCGAATCGCTGGGATCGGTTGGGTCGATGGGGGAAGACGGGAACGGGTGCAGGAAGTTTGTCTGAACTTTATTATAAAACTAATATTTTCCAAGTTCTATGAGGTATTACGATAGTTTTCTGAAAGGGCCTGCCAGTCGACCGGCAAGGCGAAATGGTTCGCGGGGGCGAAACTTCAATATTCGGCGACCATAACGACACCGGCTGATATATTATTTCCTATAACTTCTCCTCGCCTCACGGCTTTGTCTGGCCGTTCGAATGAGAATAAGAAGATCGAAAACGAAACTTAACTAAGAATTCTTGCTCCTCATCCTCCTTTCTCGTCCCGAGGTGGCTCTTTTCTTCGGTCCCGCGTCTCCCCCTACCGTTGACGACGCGTCTGCCATTTACGTTCCGCGGAAAATGAATCGTCGTCGTACGTGAGAGGTCTGGGCCCCTTGATGCGAACTTAATAATTAAAATCGCAATTGTCCCGAACTGTATCGATCGCCCCTTGGCTCCACATAACGCTTCGGAATCGATAGAATCGATCCACGAACCTTGGGAACATTGTTTCTTAGGCTATCAAATATCACACAGAGTCTTTTAGGAAGTAGTAAAATCTTTTACACAAATTCAATGAAATACTTTCAGGTACCCAGTTTAGGGCTATGAAATTAGAATGTTCAAGAAGAGGTAAAGAAGTTTCATATTTGCAATTATTTTGTGATACTGTAATAGAAATCGGTATCCTGTGAGAAAAATCGTATTTAACGACATGAAATAAATAATAAATAACGGTCTTACTCTGTCGGTGCCGACGCGTGCCGAACGGTGCCGGAGATGGCCGGAACGGTCGAACGGGAGCGAGCGAGAGCAGGAGAGCGAGCCGCGGTATCGGTGCTTTCCGTCGGTGTCGACGCTTACCGAACGATGCCGAATATGGTCGGAGCGGGCGACGAGAGAGAGCGAGAGCGGTAGGGCGAGCCGCGTTATCGGTCCTCTCCGTCGGTGTTGACGCGTGCCGAGGAATTTCGATGGTCTATGGGGGGAGGTGGGCGAGCGAGAGAGTACGGTAGAGCGTGCCGCGGTATCGTTGCTCTCCGTCGGTCCAACGCGCTAGTAAGGTTGCGTCACACAGTTTATTGACCTAGCCGTGTACGCCGTGTACCATGGCCGTACCTGGCCGTACCATCTGGTGTTTGGGTCGTTCAAGGAGGAAGGTCGTTCAAGCCGGCAAAACAATTCAACAGGAACAAACCTGCGTACGCCCAATACATAACGGCGTTAGCTTCCTCACTTTCTCGTGAGCCGTCGCGGAGGGTGGGCGCGCGTCTCGTACTCGTCATTTCTCTTGTTACTAACCCATTGTTTGTTGCAGGCATTCGACAACCATCAATTTATTTACTGTGCATATTATTAATCTATTTGCTGTGCATATTGTTGTGTCCCCTGTCTTGTTACTAATCCCTTGTATGTTACAGATGTTCGAGAATCATTGCCTTCGATATTTATTTTCTTATGTACTGTGATTCATTTACTGTGATTTATTTACTGTGATTTCTATACTGTGATTTATTTACTGGGCATATTATTAATCTATTTACTGTGCATATTGTTGTGTCCCCTCTCTTGTTACTAATCCCTTGTATGTTACAGGTGTTCGAGAACCATTGGCTTCGATATTTATCTTCTTATGTACTGTGATTAATTTACTGTGATTTCTATACTGTGATTTATTTACTGTATATTATGTATTCTATGTGTATTGTATAATGAAAAATATTTTTCCAATCAGTTATTCCATCGAAAGAAGACATCGATCAACGTCTACATCCTCAAAGCGTCTAGCACTGCGTTAAGTTACTGTAAGTTAAACTTAAATCATAATTCGATATTCATTGTTATATTCATACTCATCATCACATCGTTTATTATTAATTTTAGT
>NW_015373891.1:3575558-3662219 GCF_001272555.1 Dufourea novaeangliae | reverse complement strand
AAATCGATATGAAATTCAAAGTGTAAAAATGTCTAGTACTTTGAATGTTTTAGAAAATTATTCGAGATAAAGATGTATGGAACTACTGAAAATTACTTTAGATTCCTTTTCCTTATTCTGTAAATTCATTGATTGGAATATGAATGCTAATGGAAGTATGAATATTTTCACAAGACAATGATATAAATGGAACTTTAACACTTTTTTAAGTGTTACAGTGATATTTCGTTATATATTCCATAATGTTAATAATATTGATTTCCCCACGACACCCATAATTATTACAAATGTCAATGTAACGAAATATCTTTTATGCGATGTTTGTGGTGTAATAAAAACCTGTGTTTCGATTACGTTTTTGATGCGTATTACTCGCTTATATGGAATAATATAGAATAAAAATATACTGTTAGTCCGATATTTGAAAATATACATGCGTTCGTTGTCACTGCTATACTGTTGTAATAACAATGGAATACTAAAATAATTTACTCAAATGTACATAATAATACATATACATATTCATAAAAACAATATTAAGCGAAATAACTTTTTTGTACGCGAAAAAAAACCAATAGGTCCGTCGGGACTGGAACCCAAAACTCCTTTCTACATAATACGTCCCTTCGATGATTTTCACGAATTCACCGTTCTCATAACGTAGAGGGCAGCCCCAAATCTTTGATTTTTTACACTATCGGTATTTCAGAATATGAGACTCGAAGTCCCATAAGATGATAGGTCTATCCTATACCTAGTCGGTGAAAGAAGCCAAAGATGAAAATTGAAGATCTACTTCCCGCGCCTCGGAAAATCTCCCATTGCTTTCCCTCCTCATACACTCAAACTAATTTTCTTCCTCTGCAACCCCTTCCACGCCCCGTTATGCCCAACGTTTCTTCCTCCTTTGCGTTATCTTCGCCCGATTCATTCCCCCCTCCGTCCACTCTGCCGTTTCGTTCGCTTCAATTCGCCGTCCTCATTTGGCCGTACGACGCGTGCAATAAAAAAAAATTCGGTTGAACTCCGTAAGGCTAGTGAAACGAGCGGGTGTTAATAATGCAGGGAAACGCGACGAAATGAATCTCCGTAATTGAGACGGTGGCCTCGCCCGCGTGAAAAGTCTTTAAGTACACCGATTGACTTCTCAAGTATCACGGAGATTGTTTTCCATTCTTTCGTGGACCGAGGAGAGAAACTTTTGAGCTTGTTGACGTTGCTCGGTGTAAACTGCTGGGGTGATGTTTGATGAACTCGAGAAGAACTCTTCAGAAGAGGGAAGCCGTATTTAATTTAATACGCCGTAATAGAATCTTGATTTCAATTCCCAATGAAACTCATTTCTCGACCCTCTTTGATCGACTGATATCAGGTCGCTTTCTTGCTTTCCTTTTAGTGTCACGCGATTTCAGAGAATCGTTGGGACACGTACAGTGTTCCATTAATATTCAGACGCGGTAGTATCTTTTTTGAAGAAATGTGGCGTTCGAATATTTTTTGCAATGCCAGAATGAGACACTTTTTTTTATCATTCATTAACAAGAAAAGTGTAGAAATTAAATAAATGAATTTTGTGTTTCTAGCAACTAAAGTAAGTGTTACAACTCAAGTACCATAGTGTCCGAATATTAATACGGGCCACTGTAAATGTTTACGTAACATACTGTAGGTGGTAGATTAGTACAGCCCTTTAGGTTTGCAAATACGCTGGGTGTCCCGGTGTTCTCAAGAAATTTGGATTCATCTAACAAAAATTAACGAGTCATGCAACGAAAATCAAGAATAAAAAATCGCTGTTCAGTCTTTATTTAGTTATGCGCGTTAAAAAATTGTCGTAAAAACTGCCTGAAACTAGGCAATCTACAGCCGGCGAGCATAAAGCAGCTGAAGGAGGGGCTTACGGTCATCGTAAAAGTCAATGGGGGTGAGAAATGTGACGCGTGGAAACCGTGGAAAATATGACGATATTCGTAGATGTTACGGGAACCTACATGATTTTGGAAAGTAATACTCGGTAAAATCTACAATTTTGCAATCTTTCATTAAGACTTTATGATATTAAGTATCGTCTTTTGCTCCTTAATAATTGCCGTACTGCTAAAAATTGATCTACTATTACCAAGGATTAGGGGGCATACTTTTGCATCGTACGGCCCTAAACGAGGCTAGGATCTCCTTATCTTCTCCTAATTACGGTCTCGGCTGTCGAAACTTGCAAACTTTGGCTTCCGACCGATTTTATGAGCTCACTATATAAGTTCACGCGGTACTCACTATACGTATAAGTCACTGTTCATGCGGTATAACGTTACGCACAGATAGTTTTACAATATTTACAGAATAATGTAAATACTTATGCTCACAGTACAGTAATAAATACTTTAAAGACCGCTGTCTTGCTTCATCATCTTCCCCCAAAAAGCTCGAGGCTCTGTACATCGATGCCCACACTTCCAAGGTAATTGCACCGAAGAAAGTCGAAAAGGAAAGATTTCCATGAACAGTCCATAAGGAACCTTACATCCATCTATTCTCGCCACACCATTCAATAAAGAACGGTTTCCGGAAAAACGAGATTTAACAGAAGAAAGCCATCAGCTCCAAAGAATTCCTAAATAGATTACGCCGTTTAGTCCAATAGATATGTCCGGCCGAATTACCACGCGAAAAATTTGGGTCGTCTAAAACTGGCCAGGTTCCGGTACCGGACAATGACACCCGTAGAATGGACAGCGGGGCGCGTGCAGCAAATTGAATTAAACCGATGTTATTTACAACGTGTCCCGAGTCGTCTCGATTTACGCGCGGTTCGATAAAAGTTATGGTAACGACCGGGAGTTCCCTTCTCGTAGTTGGCACGACAAAAGCTATCGACACAACCGAATGAGTTAGTGGGTACGGGGGAACATCGACGGGGGGAAGGGGTCAGAGAAGGGTTAGGGTTTTGGGGGGAAGTAGAAAGCGTGAGACTTTTCCACGCCTTCGCCTACCGTTTCCAACCGAGCTCCTCGACCGGTTCAACTTCCTTCTGCACATTTTCCTGCTTCCCCGCAACCTTCGCGAGTGGTCATTCGATATACGTGCCACTCGGAAATGTCGATAGCGAATTTCTTCGTGGAAAATCGGTGGGGGATGGGGGTGAACGTGAGGAACCAGGGATAAGTGCAGGAGGAGGAGGAGGGTTGCCTTCGTGTCTTGGAGAAAGGTGGAGGTGGTTAGAGGAGGATGGGGTGGCATGGAACAAGGAGAAGAAGCAGGCGAGGAAGGAGAGGAGGAGCAGGAGAAGATAACAGGTCCTGGAGAAGCGAAGGAGAACAAAGGGTGCTTATCGACACCGCAGTTCTTATCCCTAGTAACTCCTTTTATTTTATCCGTTTCCGTTCCCGGCGCTTCGGGGCTAAAGCCTCGAACTCATACCTTGTATCTGAAAGATAATCGGACCGAGACGTACTCGAACGCAGACGGCTATTTTTCGGTCGCGCCCCTGCTTGGTCTCTTTTTTACTCCGGTTCTCTTGAATCAAGAAACTAGATAATATTATATCCAGAGATCGGGACATCTACATGCTCGGTCTGTGATGTCATTGTCAACCCTTCACCCTAAGCAACGCTACGGTACTGTATGAATAAATAAATAATACATTTTTTATTTACAATCTTGTATTATACTATTAGCATTAGTTTGACGAAAACTTCCACCCGTGCCCAAACTAAATACGACCGAGCAGGGTTAAAGGTGTTCAAGGGGGTGTTGGTATGGCCAATGAATCCCTTGCAGAGATTTCCTTTGTGGGCAATCTTTTTTTTGGAGCTGATATCATCGTCCACCGTGATATACGTGGGGGTGAACCTTTCTGTCGAAGATACCCCTGTGAAAAAGGCCGCTAAGGGAAAGTTCGCATGGGACCAGACCCAATGGCCCGCGTGCTTAGCGAGCACGATAATTGCTGCTACGTGACTTCAGGTTTACGACACATCAGTCGCCATTAGCCATGGGAGCCATATCGCGACAAGTGCAATTGTACACCAAAATGTGCAGTGGTAAAATGGCTTACCGAACTCTGACTCCAGAGTTCATTTATTAATAGCTAAAATTTGCTCTTGTCGAAATCCTCGAAAAAATAATGGGTTTCACTCATCCGCAGTGTAAACCTGATTCTTCAAGGATCCATCCTAATCACGGAACAAAGAGAAAATTCTCAGGTGGAACCTGCACGATCGTAAACGAATTGTTTTAATCGTTGTCGATCGGGTTGCAGATTATATCTCGCGAGGCGGTTCGATCGCCCGCCTCGATTTCGAATATTTCATCATAAAGCGAGAAGTGTGATTGGAAACCGGTCTTACGTCGAACGGAAACGGGTAAAATCAATATTTAAAGAACTTACTGAGTTTCGATGACGTAGTACCAGATCGGGTTGTAGTAAGAATTAATGTTCGGCGCCCAGGTCAGTTTCACGGATCTCGAGGTGAAGCCTGCTAGCAGAGGACGCTTCAGCGGATCGGGCACATCTGAAATCAAATTTTCCAAGTTTCACGCGACGTTAATGAGAGATTTAACGGGGATCTCGTTTATTTTTACTGGAGACTCTCGAACGGTTCACCGGGATCCTCTCCCACATTCTGTTTCTCTTTCTACCTTCCTCTCTGTCTGTATATAAACTGATTGCCCTTGGAGGCTCGTCGTTCCGCAAAGCGCTTTTAAAGCGGATTTAAACGGGAGCTTGTGCTAATTGCTCGAAAATTGTACTGTATTATTCCGAAGACAAGCATTTCGGGCTTAACGTTTCGCTACTTAAATTCAAACATCAAAACATTCATTGCAGTAGAATACTCGTGTATGTCGTATTATACAGGGCAGAATGTCTTGTAATTTCATACGTTAAAATATACGTTAAAATAAAATATGTTTATTCCATACGATTATCTATTTTTTATGGTGCATTCTGAACATTTTCGAAATATGGCTGGGATACGGTTTGGTTGTCATGTCTGACTAGTGACGACTAATTCTACTTAAAATTATTACCGGTGCTACCAGATGTTATTGTCTGATTGTGAGATTTAACCACTATTTAACTGTGAGTCTATATTAAGTTATTTCTAATGTCAGAATATATTAAGCCATTGCCATTACTTCAATGGGTCAATGCAAGTAGAAGTAGAAGATGGGAGTAGCGGCCCCGTCTTCCATGATACATGTATTCGACGAACTTTCAATTCTGATATTCTGGAAAAACCTTTTCGATACTAATACTAGTTACAAGATCTTAGTCACAACCAGAATACAAAATAAATGTACCAGAAAAAATACACCAGAGAATAAAGAAATAAAAAAAAGTACACAACATAAAGAATCACGACTAACGTAAAGGTATGGTTGAGCCTACCTGTTATTTAAGTACAATCATTTCCACTGAACAAAGATAATACTACAGTTACATAATAATATACATCTGTATAAAAGTGATATTAAAGTCCTACTGGTACAAAGCCTCACTTACTCTCATCCACATTCCACAATGACTAGAAAAGGTATCATTTCCCCATGAACATTACCAACTCTTTCCTCGCGCGTCAATCACGATTATCAAAGTGCCCGAATGAAACAGGCGATTACCCAGCAGAAACATTTTAAGCGATACAGTCGTCCGAACGAACACCGTCAACCCCAAAAGGTTCCCCGAAGGAGCAATGAATTCCAGCAACGTTTCAAACTGTCGCGTGAAACTTTAATGAAATTTCAAGGATCACCGAACGCGAGCGAGTTCAAGGATAATACGGGCGTGAAGCGTGCACATCGAACTTTCCCCTTTAAGCCGGCCAATTAAAGCATTTCATCGGGACGCGTAAAGAGGGCAACCTTCCGAAGAAGTTTGCACAGCCCGCTCCCGCGGCATAAACACCAGTCACACCCGTTTCCGTGGCCACGTCGGATAAGAGTCGACCGTTTAATATGCGCCGCCATGCAGCCGGAGAGATATAACATTGCGCGCACGTTGCATAAGATCATAAATGAGAACAGGGACCGAGCGAACCCCGTTGGATGGAGACGTCGTCCCTCTTCGACCCACGGGTTCCATCGTAGCCTGGCCCCGTTGTTCCCAGTGTGCCACAACCACCGTCGTCCGTTCTATCGGCGTCGTAACATTTTCCAGAGACCTCAGACGGAAATGAGAGGAGAAGCTGGTCACAGTTACCACCGAGCAATTAATCGTTCATTGTAAGCGCAGCCTGTTGCGACAACCGGACCGTTATTTCCTATTCCAGCAATTCTTCGTGTCTACCTTTTAGTTCGACGCATCGGTTACATATAATTAATTAAGATCGGACGCTTATTGGGTGGACGATTGTATTGAGTACTAGCGATTCCTCGGTGAGTTTAAAGCGGTTACTTTTTCCTATTTATTTCGGTACTTCTTTATGCTTTGTATTAGAATGAATTGTCACCCAGGTTGTAGCTAAAGTAAATCCTCGATGAGAGCTCGAAGGCTCAGCACAGCCAAGGAGAGGTCCCTAGGTGTAACGCCCACCTTTTAATAAGGTTTAATACAGTGACAATGCTTGGAATTCTGAAGGCAATGATATTTATTTTAGCCGCATTTGACGTTAAAAAGCCTCATCTAATAGGCACAGAAGATTACAAAGCGGAACTCCATTCCGCAAAGTGATTTCGTATAGTTCTCGATTTCTTTTTCCGCGAGCAGCTATCCGATCCCATTCAGTCATCAGCGGGAAACAATATCGACCCTAAACCGTCAGACCGGTGTATCGGAGCCGGAAAAATACAAGAACAGCATGAATCAGTAGTAGAAGTCTGGGCTGGCGTTTTATCGTTACTCTTTCTCCGGGACGGCCCGCGGGAAATCAATAAAAATACCATTAAATAATCCCTCCGTCACCCAGCCAGACTTTCTTTTTTGATCCGAGCACGGCGCTCGCCTCCTCTCGATTCGGCTCTTGAAAGATACCCAGTCAATACTCGACTGCTTTTTTGCAGTAATTGCGATATAAACCGGCAAAGTCAAACTACGTAGTTTATCTGAGGAAACCTCAGCGTTCCTTCTTCTTGCAGATTCTACAAGATTTACAAATTGTTAAACTGCTGGTTGATGGCACCGTACAAATTCAATCATGAGAGACTCCGGGAAGGGATGAGATTTACCAGAAAAAATGTCTCTGTTACGCCTCTCTCGCTGCGTTAATTTCGCGGGCTGGTTAAACGACCTTCTACATCGGGCCCCGCCTCGAATTTCCATTTTCTCATTAATAATTCATGCGACTACCCGCTCCGGAGGGGGTCAACAGCTTGCTTCTCTTCGAGCGGAGGCGACCGTGAAACGGCAAGAAAACGGAAACAGACCGGGTTGTCGCCATTTAACGAATCCCGCTGGCGGAAGAGTAATCGGATCGACTCGCTCCGACGACATACTGGGATCGGAGGAACGATGCGGGCTCGTTTGTGGAATCTTATCGGTCGGAGTTGGTCACGCGGACGGGCTGATCGAATCCTCTCAGACTTATTGGCCGGGCTCGACATCCTGTCGGGTCATATTTAAAGACAGCCTTCGGGAGAACGTGATCCAGGCGGTAGGATTTCTTTGATAGACAAGTTGAAAGGTGTACCACCTTGAAGAAATCATTACTGTATACTATTGTGCGAAAATTATTTGAATATGAAACAAGGAATTGAACAAAGTTAATATTTAATCATTTGCTTATTTTAATAAGTAAAAGTATTTGTATAGTTATATGTCATTCAAATAGTCAGGTCAATACCTAGATGAATGGAGGTGGTAATCATGTAGATTCGACAGGGACAGAGACAGTTGCCAGACAATCTGTAGCTGAGCTTAGCATGTAACTGTTTCGTATATATTTACTAACTCGTCTCGTCAAACGGATAATATATAAATATATTTATACAGTGCAGAAAGCAGTGGGAGAATCACGTATTGCAGTTGTTATGTTTATTCAATACGGCGTATGATCTTCGAAGTTTTTTTATTGAAATATAAGTAAGTGTTAGTAGTGTACTACGGGAACGTGTGCTACGGATTTATGTAAGAACTGAAATATTTCAAAGTGATCTGTAAAAACAAAATTCTTTTATTTCTCCTAACGATTTTATTCGGTTAAGAATGGCACGGAATACGTATTAAATCTGATGGAAGTGTTAAGTTTCATGGTATTTCTCGTAATCCGATATGCTATAACGTTATTCTATAATACGTGCTGAATATCAGCTTCCAGGCTTTGACACACGATAGTATTTTAAAATGTCAAATCTGAAAAAAACAATATTGAATAGCTTCTTTTCATCATGTCAGTCTTTCAAAAACAAGGTATAAAATGCGTGTAGAGTGTGCAGCTAGTATCACTGAAACTACTGTATTCTGAAAGTAAAAGTAAAATATCCTCAGACAAATTGACATCCTCATCGTACAAATAATGTTCAATCTAAAGCTCGAGAATACGTTGAAGTTCCTGAGGTTCCGATATCGCGGGTAATAGTTTGCATGAGCGGCAAGATTTCCGGAAACGGGAACGCGCACGTTGTGTCACAGAATATCAATATTTAAGGAAACGAATGTAGATTACAGAATATGAGGGAAAAGTGATGCATGAACGTGAAGTATCCAAGCTACGACAACGTTCATACGAAATATATTCAGGCTGAATATACGAGGAGTCCCGTCGTCACGCTGTCCCGAATGCCTCGGAACAGGGGAGCTCCTATTTTTATTAAAAACAATGTCTCCGTAGCGTTATTAACTGCCAGATACTGAACAGAATTGAACCGGGATTTCGATTAAGACAACACGTCGTCGATTCGTCATTGGCTCAGAAATAATACAGATTACCGTCACTTTCAACCCCTAGTGTTGGACCGGTGCAACACTAATTTTAAAAATGCATGAAATTCTGTCATCGGTTAATATCTCAGCAACGATCCGTAGTTTCGCTGATGTGAGGAAAATCTCAATGTTTTCGGTAGAGAAATTCGAGTATTCCATCGAAAAGTAAATAAAAAAAAAATAAAAAATACGTTGATTTACTATCGATATTGTCAATTTTAAAATAACCAGATACAACACATATATCAGCCTCTTAATACTAAAATAACGATCGAAAACTCTGAGCGTTAAAGCGTTAATTGCTGAAACGACACGAACATATTTCCCAGCAACGAAGCTCGATTTTTCCATAATTTTTCTCAATTACAGTGAACCACGTTCACGGATGTCGGCTGCGAGACGCGTCTTCTCGACCGGGTAACGAGCATCGCGGATGCCTGATACCGGAAGTTATATAGGCTACGCCAGCGCGCCGGAATAACTGCACACGGAGGGACGCCCGTTGCACCGTCCTTTACTCTACGCGGAATATAAATTCCGGCGGGGCCGTTTACCGAAATTTATGAGCGTCATTTTAAGAACTGTTTTGCCATGCTCAACCATATGGCTCCCACGTAAATATCTCTCACTCCGTTTTGTCGTTAGAGCTCAGCGTTTAACCATTAACCGTGCACTCTACGCCTTGAAATTTTTTCGGCTACCTTCAACCATGTCTCTGTACGCTTGTCACCTTATTTTTCTTCGTTCGGTTTCATGCGGTATGTACTTTTCTTTATTTCTTGGAGTAATTAAGTTCATTAGTTTGTCGAGAGATCAAGGTTTTTCGGTTCTATTCTCAGGATGGAACTCTGAACGACGTAACATACTATAAAGCATTAGGTTGGCAAATGAATAGCCGTCTCAATACACTAGGATTACTATTGCTAAATATATGAAATTTTTTAAATTATTTTAATAAACCCCTGAATATTAGAGTTTATAACATTAAAATTATATTTAGTAATAACTTGACTCATCTCTGGAAACTATACAGACAACTGTTGACACAAATGGCAATTACCTAAATATTTCCCATCACCCCACTAATTACAAAAGTCTACCAGAAATGACAACAGTTCTCTGCTTCATTTAATAAAAATTATACAACCGCAGCTGCTCGCAAATATACCAAGTAGATATACATACATATGCACCAGAACGTATCTCATTGAATATTGAATCTCGCGAACATCAATCCCGTCTGCGGCGCAAGTATTCTTACCTCGGAGCCGCATCCCTTAACGTTAGTTTTCTTTTTCCTCGAACACCCGGACAGACTTCTGGAGCAAATACTTGATCGGATAAAGTAGTAGTAAAGTGTACCGCGAGCGTTCAATCGGGCTTTATTGAAAACCTCCATGCGCCATCTGAGCCAACCCCTCCCCCACCACCCCTCTTTTATATACATTCTGCAACTTCCGTGTGACATATTCCCTGGAAATGGTTTGCACGTACCAAGCCCGCATTCCTCAGTCCCGCGACGTTTCCCTTAATGTTTACGTTTATTTAAGCGTCGCAATAACGCCAGGCATTAGCCGGTGTAATGCCGGTAAATTACAGTCGCTCTGGCAGTTTGGACCGCCACGGTTACCCAGAACCCAGCGGTTCTGAAACCGTCGAGTGTTCCGTTTCAATTACCTCGGTCTTCTTTTTTCTTTCTCCGTTCCGTTCCGCGAGATTCTCTCTTCGTTATTCAAATACCTTGGTTGACCATCAAACGATGGAGTATTTGACAGTCAAGTAAACGGTACATACATGTATAGGATGGGTTAGAATTGATCCAGATATGTCCGTGGAACGAGTAAATCGGTAGACCGTGACCGTAATCGTCCGTGGAACGTCGGCGGAGTTTCTCGAATCGATTCCGCGCTTCCGGCCGGTAGAAAAATTGAAGGAGTGCTATCCATTTCCTATCCGGAGACGCACCAGGGATACAGTTTAAAGGATAAACTGTCACGCGCGTGGTCTCATCCATTCGATACACGGGCTGGGAAATATCGGGAATACGAACAGCCGTTTCGGATAAAGGGCTTACTGTACTGAACGCGAAATAATAAGGCACTCGTGCTGACAACGGAATGTAATAAACGTTATATCGAGGTGTGGAATCGATGAAGTTTTTGAACACGTTCGTGTGTATTCGATGGGAACGTGATTAAGTAGATGAGTTATATTCGGTAATGGTATCGGGATCGAATTGATCTCTGTGTAATGCGTCCATCAACAGGCACGATTAAATTGAACATTAAAATTGGGTCGACGAGTGATAATCTACTGTTCGCCGAGAATATTCAGCAGAACCAATTGTTCCAGAACTCGGTAATTCTTGATGGAAATACCATGCTTCGTAATGGTACTATGATTAAATGTTAATGTTAGTTCTTCAGTCTTCCCTTCCTATTTTTTTGTCCTGACTGGTTCCTGTAACTTCGTCGTTTAGGGGTCAAAGCTTTAAAACATTACTCTTGAATTTAGTGCATTCAAACTCATCTTCCTTTTGTAATGAAATTTGACAACTATTTACTGGATAGTTTAAAGTTGTGCAAAACTGTGTCAAACACTGAATACAATGAAATCTATCGTCGAAAAATATTGGTGAACGTATCTTCGATTCTCCAATGCCTTCAAAAACTTCCCCCAATTTTCCCTAAATTTAAACTGTAATTTCTGACTGTTTATAATCTAGTTTATAAATCACACTAACAGTCGTGCTTCTTTTTCAGTGTCTTTCTTCATGAAAAAACGTGATAACCGGTCACACTAATTTTTAGGTATGTCTCCATATCATTAATAGAGATAATATTATTATAAAACAAATCAGTTCTCTTTCATACTTTATAATAAACGTAACAAATAAAATATGTTTCAGAGCATTTTTATAAAACAATAGTAATATCCTCTACTAGAAATATTAGGTTAGCAAATAAATGGCCGTTTGAATAACTCACAATCCGTAAACACGTCGTTCCGAATACCGCGTTTACGAAGATGTATCTCGAATAAACACAGTTACACAGTGCATACTGGCGATAACGTTTATTCTCGTGGCAATATCTCCGATTGATAAATACAAGCATACGCCCGCCACGATCTTTCGTCCGTTGTAGGTCGACCGATGGTATTTCCCTTCTGTCGGGGATATAAGCTGACATTTTTCCCTCTCGCGGGTCCCCACGGTTGTCGTTACAAGGGGACGAGATTACGCGGACGCAGACGTGCAAAGTGAAAAATCGCAAAGCGTCCCGGGGAAATTGGCCCGTGGTCCATTCTTGGTCGGTGTTTCCGTCCGGGGGATATCGATTCGATTCGCCGGGATTTGCGTGGATCCCCTGCGGAGGAGCAGCAGCCGGAACCCAGGTGTCCGGGACGGCAAACAGTAATACAAGGTAGTTTTCGGCTAGTGCGTTCAGAAACGCTTCGAAGGTGAAAGGGTATCTCTACCCCCTCGATTCGTGCCTGTCCTCTAATATATCTCGTTCAACCTGCTATCGTTTTCTCCATTCCACGTGATCCACCCCTTTTTTTCATCCCCTTTCTCAAAAACTTTTTTTTCCCCTTCGAGGATATTATTTATAGGTGGATACCGGAGTGAAAAAAAAAACATTTGCGTTGTTGGGAAATAGGGTCAGTTCGGTGAATTGCAATCTTCAACTGTGTTGTCAATGCAACCTGAAATCGCGTGTTTTCGATTCGATATTGTATAGGCACTGCTGCGGTTGATACCCGCGTATTGTTTCCTTTCCGATATGTTTCGCGCATTTCGATTCCCGTCCATTAACGTTCCACCCAATATTTTCATGCTCACGTCTCGGTGGAACAGAATACGCGGGTAGCCAGTGTAACTATTCGAGTTTGTGCAACATGAGTTTTTGATACCGGAGGCAGCGTTGCCTGACCGAAGTGTACACCAACGGCGTGTACATTTTCATGCCTAAATATTAGTAATATTGCGTTCGATCGACCGAAAAATCAAGTCAGCTTTATTATATTCATTGAAAATGAATAGCGGCCGACGATCGTTCCACGAGCACAATGGTTTTTATGGAAATTTTCGTGTTACCTCAACAAATTTGAGAATATACCGATGATTTTTTTTTCAATATTGTATTGTCGTGATTCCATATGGAAAAATAAACCGAAAATATATAATCACAGTGTAATGCGAAATTTTGTTCTGACAAGGTAGGAATTTTGTAAATATGTTCAATACACGTTCTGTTCATTAAAACTGAAATCTTGTAGGAATATTATTCTATAATTCCAGTTGCAGAAAATATTAATATGAATATTAAAATAATACTAAAATGAACCTCAAAAATAGTATTAGTATTTTCTATTGAAAGGATCAACATGGTGGAATATATTCACTGCATTGTCCTTTAATACCTCTACTATCTTGTTAAACGAAAAGTAACATAGAAGTAAATTTAAATAACATTCTGCACACTACTATTACTAGAATTGAAATGCAATCTCTAAACACCTTTTTCAGTAAATATATCCAGAAAAGCACAGAACAGAACAAAATTATGATAGTCACTCAATTACTTTGCACAAATTGAAGAAATGTTATTGATTATAAGTAGACTGCGGATTTTATGAATTAATAGCCAATAGTGCTTTGAGTAATACAGTATTGCCAACCAGTATTATGCCATCCATTTCGATTCTACAATCACTGACACAGTACTTTATGCAGAAAACAAAGTTACAAGTTCCGCAATCTATAGAAATAGCTTCCCTATATCACGACTTTAACATTTTACATTTAGTAAGTTGTAGGCAATGCGCTTCTTTTAAATTTGCTTGAGGCAAAAAAATATACCAGAAGGACTTAATACTCCGATTACAGGAAGATTCCTGAGTAGGAGGAGCAAGGAATGAGATCGTTTTGCAGCCACGTGCACCGGAAGTGACCACGATATTACTGAAATTTTCCTTGAATTCGCCTCGCTGAGGGCCGCTGTATTTTACACCAGAAATCCCTCGAAAAGGAAAAGGATCGTCGGTCCATGAGGGGACGGAGGGGTACTTTTCTGGTCGAATTTTTGCGGCGAGCGGATCACAACGCGGAAATACGAGCTATCCTTGTGGCTTCTCTTAACTGGCCAGCCTCGGCCACTCCAGCTCCCCGGATACGAGTCGCGTCAACGGATAAAGCATAAAACAGAAAAGGCTGGCTTGGCTGTCCGGCTGCTACAGGCGGTTCTCTGGTCTTGGACATGGAATAATTTCTATCAAAAACACCGCTGGAAAATTAACGCTGTGCGTGTGTCTCTATCACGATCCCGTTGATAAATTTTCCTGCTCGTGAAAACTTTTCTCTTTGTGATTGTATGTAGTTCCAACAAATACAGAAAGAACTGGCTGTGAAAGAATAAACGAGTAGAGTATGTTCTGTAAAATATGTTTCTGTCTAGGAGTCTTTAATTTTTGTAAAATTGATTTGCACACGTGGTTTTAAATAATTTTAATTTCATGGAATTATTAGTTTTGGTGTTTTGGTATGGTTGTATACTGGTGAATAAAGTAACCTGTCAAACTCATTTCGGATTCACTGACCGGTTTTAACATGTCAAATGTTATGCTTAATATATCTAAATCGTTGTACAAGAAAACCATACATTATTTTGGTGCGAAAGTTTCAAGTCATATCTTATGCCTTTAAGTACGTTCAGTAAGTAGAAACCTGTATCGAAGAATGTGCATGATTCGATTACAGAGTGAATTCTATGTTTCAGAATAATTGATAAAGCACAGACAACAGACATTGATATTCACTGAATGCTTCGTGTAAGATGTACTCAACACTCCTTTCTCATTCGATTATGGACCAATTTGTATTTCAGTGATAACAGCCATGAAAGGAAGTTTGTACCGTAGAACCGAGAAAGTTTCGTATCTTTAGCGAAGAATGCAATATCTGCGTGGCGGCGGGAAAATATCCGCTCTACGTGAAGAGAGATGTAAAGAGATATAATATTGATGCCGCGATAGCAGAAGGTGACACAGGATAGGAGGGAAATCGGTCGATCGCCGAGTGTAAAGGCTCCTCCGGATCTTCCGAGAATCTCCAGATGGATCTCTGCATAGTGATGCAGAAACTCGGCAGAGCATAGAAAAGGCAAATCGACTACCCACGGGCAGTTTCAGACGGTTTACAAAACGTTCAGAGAACTGGGTCACGTTAGAATTTTCTATAACGTTTGATGCGCTAAATGTTTTCATCTTATCTTCTTTAGATATCATGGTCACCTTGTGCTTTTCAAGGTCAATGCATCTATTTTCAATACCACGCTGTTGTCGATGGAAGGACGAATTCAGCGACACGTAGTATGAAGGTATTAAAAAAAAATGAATTGACCATGAGAAAACACAAGCTTAACTTGATATCTCTCTAAAAAAAAATAAGATATAATGAAATCAAATTGTATCCGTCCGATGCGTTCCTTAAAATGTTATATAATTCATTGAAACGTTTGTTGATACAACTCGTAAATAAGGAGTTATTTCAGATAGCATTTCGTATTGACTCACCCTGAACAATTAATACCAAGTTCCTTTTCTCAGTCAAAATCGAACGAGCCCCGCGACATATAAATTCGGCCAAACGAAAAGTTTTTTTCCTAAATGAACCAGCATTATTCATCGTCGATGCACACAGTATACACTCGAAATCGACATCCTCCAAATAGCGGAGCTACGAACGTCAAAGGAGAATCTAGTCCGCCGTCTCTTCGAGATAGTTGAAATTCAGGCGTGGGGCAAGAAGTTCCTTAAAGATGTTCCCGCTGTTTCATCATGGCGTCAACGTCTCCCTGCAGCCGCGCAACCCCCGCATTGACAACTAGGATCGGGTAATATTTGTTCACCTGTCCGTGAGTCTGTTTACCGTCGCGCGGCAATGTCGCGTTCCCGCATGATGTTTGCCACGTATATGATTTTGTCGGTCTATTTACGATGTTCCGCCATCGCTCGATCGTGCTCGTCTCCGTCTGACGGTGTTGATGCTCCATTTACACGCGCGAAGGCAGGTCGTGTGGAGAGAGAATCGAGGATAAAGGAATAGTTTTCTCGGGAGACCGTCGGGAATGCGTTCAACCGGCCCGCGGCCTTTCGACTCGTTCTGAATCCGAAATTTTTCGAGCGAAGCCCTTTCCGGCTGGCGCGCGGATCTAGCGTGAAACCAGACGGAATTAATCGAATATAAAACAGTGCATTAAAAGCGACGAGAGGAATACTCAGGATACGTCCCGAAGGGGTCGATCGTGAATATTTCATTATTCGACCGAACGGTGAATTTTGAGCCCGTGAACACGGCTGGACACGATCAATTTTTTATGCGGCCTATCATCTTTGTTTAATCCGTCCGGATGTTTGTGCGTTTCGCGCTTGGCTTTGACGATGTGAAGCACTTGAAACCATGCGTGTACGTTTCTTTTTGAGGATTGAAAATGCGTTTGATGTTCTGAGTTAGATTTGAAGGTTTTTACGAAAGCTTGAAAATTATTGAACGCGTTTACCTTCGTGGTCACTGTGGAAGATGGTTGCGAAGTATAGCGTTACATTAACGTATGCATGAGTGCAACGAACTCGGGTCTGCTTTGAAGCATTCATTGCAAGGCGGAAATGTTTTCAGTCTCTCATTTTGTTTTTTTTTTGCCCGAATTAAAGCCTCTGCTTAGCTTCTGTTTACTCTGTTTTGATTGGTTCCAGAGGGAGCCCTCCAGTGGTGGGGACAACGCCGTTACTCGTGTCGCATTCATCGAGAAGTCACTGTATTCAAATCGAATGAACTTACTATTCAATCCACTATTACATGCTACACAAGACATCGAAAACAACATCCCTCTAGAAGCAGCTTCAATAGTTTTTTCGCCAATACAATTGAAGTTGTATATAACTAGTGCTATGGGATTAATTAAAAAATAGAAAGAAGTTGCAAAAAAAGTAGTAAATAAGAATAAAGTATACATTGTAGCTCATCTTTTGAAAACGCCACAAACATTCTGAAGAACCCAATATTATATCTATTCACATAATATTATTACAATCGTAAGTACTAACATAAAATTGATTAATAATACATAATTGACAAACGTCTCAACGACGTCTCGAAGTACAAGATTATCCCTGTCTATTCTTGTTCCCGTATCGTCGAATTAATTACAACACGCCGTGAAGGTCAGAAGGAAGAAATGTTGTCGTTCGTTTCGCGAATCGTTTGTTTGCCCGGATCCCGAGACATTCTCTCCGCAAATAGTTTAGACAGAATTACCGATAGGATTTGCCGTGCCCACCGGTCCCCGTCTCGCCGTCATGAAAATACACGTTAGCGGGTTTTACCACGAGGAAGAGGGTTGAATAACGAGGGCCAGCACGGCGAAAAAACGAAAAATCGAGGGCAACACAAGCGCGCAAATATTTTACTTGCGTCTCGGGGATGCTTTAAGTACGCGGGGCTGAAGTACAAAGACAAATGTCGGAGCGAATAAGCCATTTGTTCGGAGCGACGTGATACTTGCGGCGAACCGGCAAAAACGCTTCGACGAAATAATGGGGGACGAGAGCGAGAGAGAAAAGGATGAATGTTGCGGGACAAGGGCAGTAAGCTTGCCAGTCGGAAATTCTGCGTCGCGGAACCGGGATTGTTTGGAGAGGCTACATTCTTGTAAATAGTGCATCCAGTTTATTTTCGTTTTGGACACTGCAAGCCCGCGACTCGGATACGCTTCACTGTTGTATGCCGTTTATGGGACGGTTTTACGGCACAGAAGGTAATTTTGGGGGAGATAAGACGGTTCATGGTGTACCTTGATCTTCCGCTATTGAATTTTTTAGAGCGACACGGGAATGTTTCGAGAGTGATTCAGGGGAAAATTATTTTGTTTTGTAATGTGTTTAATTCAATCGGTATTTTCAAACTGCTAATTGTATGCATTAACATAATATATGTATATGGAAAAAGGTCTTTAATTAAATTTCGTACTGTTCTTTTGTTACATTTTCCATTCATGGAAATGTCGTGTAGAAGAAATGAATTCCTCGTGTTTCTGTATATCCGGTCTTTGTAGATTAATTTATAGAAATGTAGATTCGCAAGAAGTATTTAATTATCATAAAATATAAAAATATCATTCCAGCTCAGCTCCTTTTGACGCAGTGCACTACGCAAACGATACATAAGATTTCTTCAGAAGTTCTATTTGTTAATTAAAATTACCGTTACTCTTTCAAACTTTTACATTTAAACAGAGTGTCTCTCTGATAAGTGCTCTTTTCTTCCATATTCAGAAATAACAACACTCTATTAAAAGAACTGTCTGCAATTTTTCACTTCAATGTTCCTAATCTAAGATACATTAATCAAGGTTAATACGAATATAGATTCCAATTGTTCATTCCAATGTTGACATTGAAGTTACTAATTTGACTCGTTGGGTGACGTACATACTAAAGTCTACATATTACTAACAATAGGGCCATGTCGTAGGCGTCTGACACACCTACAGATGTGTCGTAAACACTATCTGCGGGGATACTTCCATGCTAATGAATTAACCACGGTGTTAAGCTATAAAGGCGTCACAGGTGTCAGAATGTCTAATCAACCAGAGTCACTTCCAAACGAACCTGCTCTTTCAATCGGACCAGTGTTTCAGTCAGGGGCGATTAAATATTCGCCGCTGTTCAAACGTCCTTTGTAACAGGCCCGTTCCATCCACGTTGATTCTAACCAGGGAAAGAAAGCCCGAGCCCGCTATTTATCTTCGGATCCGCTCGACAAACACCTCCCCCGTCCGCCATCCCCCTCGTCGTCCCGTAAATGAAGCTTATGCTAAACCTCGATCTGCCGCGATAAAAACCGTCAGGTAACAGTGAAATTTTCCTGGACAGGTTTTAGCAACTCTCCCCCTCCCCCACCCTCCCCTTCGACCGTTAGCCACGTCCGGGTTGTCTTTAATGTGATTTCGCGGAGTTGACGGTTTTTGCGATCGTCGCTCGCCCCTCTTTGCGAAACGCAGTACGACGAGTATCGTGATACATGACATTAACTTTTTTCGTACTGGCTGTCCTCGGGAATGGATACACGCCGGACAGAAGATGGCCTGGATAAAGTTTCTCGACGGGAATCACCATTTTTACTCGGATGCTGCGCCCGCCGGTAACGGTTGTCGCTTTGGCCAGCCGAGAAGAAACGATACGACGGTGAATAGATGTATAACTGAATTAGATGGATTTGTGGTGAGGAAACGATTGTTAAATGAATTGTCCTGGTTGATAAGTGAAACAAGTTCTTATTTGTGATTCGAAGCTTCTGCGCTCGAATGGAAGATAGTTGGTTGATGTATTATACATATGTTTGCGAGTTTTCTTAGTTTAGAGAAGAGTAAATTTAGAGTGTGACAGAGAGACCAAGAATTGGTAATAACTATGTAGACAGAGTTCGAGAGCAGGGATAGAAGAAGCTGACTTGAAGATGAAGAATAGTCTGGGACACATAAAATATTATGTGCAATAAAATATAACACGACGTAGCAAAGTGAACTATTTCGCGGGCCTTTTTCATTCTGGTTTGTTTGTTTCTTTTCACCGGGTACAGTTCTTATGTCTTTCTCAATCTCCATACACATGTGCACGTGGATATTCGTCTTCCTCACACTTTCCTATCTCACTCAGTGTTTCGTTGGAGAAAAAGTGAACACGTATATTGATCTCGGTTACTTTAATGATGATGTAAATTAAAAAATTCATTGTATCTAGGTTATTAATTATACTGGCTTTCCTCTTACCTTTATTCTTCTGTTTAATTCTGTTTCATTCTCGTTTTTGCGACTGATTTTTAATTCATGGTAAAACCGAGAAGGAGGTAATTGCATAATACGTGCAGAAGGGGAATGCAAAATTGTTATATACTATTTTTATAGTGCACATAAAAGTACAGTGGAAAAGGATGAATGTCCAATTAATGTTACTCTAACAAGGGAACATTCCCACAGGAAAAATTTGTTTTTATTTAAACTGGCATGAATTTGTAGAAAAGTGAAAAATATTCAGCACGTGTTTTTTTGTTTTCGCTAACAACGAAACACTTTGCACGGGTGAGTCTTTCAAAGTTCGCCGCCTGAAGCATACTTTTTACGACTACGAGTAAACTAATCGTCGTATCAAAAAATATTTGAAACGAAAATTTTCAGTTATTCGCGTTTAATTATACGGATCCATTCAAATTCATTGCAGTTTGAATGAAAAAAATGTTCCCTTCCAGGATATTCCCTTGTAAGTAAAACAACATACAAACACCGATCCGCCTATTTGTGTTCTCCGTACAGTTACTGTTTAAATGCCAAGAACTTCCAACCTGTACCTCATCTCCAGTTTCTGAATACAAAAATGAATTTTACAACAAAAACACATTCATCTGTATACAAATATCCTGAGTCTGATGCTTTTACTGCACTTCCCATACATTCGTTACAGTATACCAAATGTTCCCTTCTCGAAAGTGCTTTCGTATCGAAATGGAAAAACTACTGTCCACGGCATCGTTCGAAAAATATACTCGGTTATCCATTTTTTTCTCGGGCTTGCAGATCGTCGGTCCGTCGTTAACTGGCACGCGATACCGTCAGAACGGAACGGCAGATCACAAAGGGACCACGGGATAAAACTGTTCCAACGAAAACGGGATTTAATTAGAGTTTAATCAAGAACGAATGGGACACGCGGCTAGAGCAGCGAGCAGCTTTTAATGGTGGCACGGTAATTGTCGACATTACCGCGAAACATTCGATACCGTTGCTGCTCTTTGATTTGAAATCTCTTTTTTCACCATCCACGGTAACTCTTTACCCTGCTCGGCGCCCATCCTACGGTTCGCAAGTCGTTCTTTTTTTCCGGGTTTTACCATTGACAGCCTTGTCGAACTCCCCACACGATTTTATGGCAGTTTTAAATACTGACTAGCAACAAACTTCGAAATCGATGTTACGACCTGTCGACAAACTCGCGCGTCATAGAGTCCGACATCGAAAAATGAGTGCTAAATTACTCACGTGCAGAGAATTTACACACGTACAAAATCCGAAAAGTGTGAAGATGCACATGTTTAAACAAATACTGTTTCAGAAATTTTCACAATTAGTTTACGATTTATTTATGTGATTTACGAATATTGTAACCATTTGACAATAAATCCGTTTTTGAAATCAATAGTGCTGAAAAGTGAGATGGATTATTAGAACTTTATTTCCATGGTTTTCTGGCAAATAAATCGGTAATTTCAAAATGTTTCATTGGATTTGTACGAGTGATGCATTTAAGGGTTAACCGAGTTACGACGGAGGCTTTCGCTTATAGAAATCGGTTGCAATGGGTATCGAAGTAAGATGAAAAGAGCTATGTAACTGATTTGAAGATTTATAACCCATTTATGTTTGTCTCGTAGGTACTCGGGATGCGGTTATTCAATTAGGTTCTTTAGGATTGAATAGGATCGATCGCGCGATTCGACCGAGGATAGATATTCATTCCTCGTTTGAAATGCGACTGTCGTTAATCGTTTTTATTCCATCGGTAATGTTCCTTGTTTAATCCGCGAGATTTTCCACAATCTTTATCGACGTAATTACCATTCGACGCGCAAACGATTTTCATAAATCCCCCACCTGGTGAATTATCGCAGCACACTCCGTGACGCTCCTCGTTTAAAATACGTTAACGGTCGCGACCCACACCCCCTCGCGTTACAACCTGCCAAGAGATTTATCGTTTAATCGGAGATAATAAGTTTTGCGTAAATCATGCTTTTCTATCGTCGCTTACTGCCGCAAACTCGCTTACCCGCTCGAATCAACTCCCGGTGACGGAGAGTTGAGAATTTGCGCGCGTCGCGATTTAATCCTCTTTCTATTTAATGGTAGGTATTCCGGGATATTCTGTATTTTTCTGGGCTGTATAATTCTGTTCGTGTTGAATGAAGATAGAAATAATGAGTTTTGTGGATAAATGTTCGCTGTTTACGCTCTTTGAATAATTGAAGCTTGTGATGTATAGAGTAACGGCATTGAATACGAGATCCCAATTATGTTTGATTAAATTTCGGAGATTGGAAAGGGAAAACATTAAAAATATTTTTGCTACCATATTCGTCATTCATTTAAACATAAGAAAAACATTAGTTTCGTGTATACTAATAGTCATTATGAAAATGGAGGAAATATAATGGAGTGCAAAATTAATGATTCTAAAAAATTGCTTCTAATAATGTAAGCACTTATTGACTTTATGTTGATGTGACTTTATACACAATTATATGTCGAAAATGTAGAATAACAGTTTTTATTCAAATGCTTTATCTTCAAAATAATCTGTCGAAGTCGAGGCTAGCGCGTCTGGTCATTACATTCTGTTTCTACTTATTCCCACGGATACATACATAAATGTCTTCGTTTTAGGTTTGCCTGTAAAATAATCTTTAATCCGATTGTACAATTCGTCCTTCATAAAACCACCGTCCTTTTCCTAAATCCATATGCCAACATGAATCTAATCTACTAAAAACTATCCAATCCCGTGATCTGTAACTTCGTTACCCTCAGAAATCATTATCCACAGTCTTTCAAAAAGAACATAAAAACAGTTCTCGAAGATCCTACCAAAACCAGCTTCAACTCCCATTCGTTCAGCGATCGGTAAATCACGATAGTAGAACGGGCGAGCAAATCAATGGGACAGGAATCTTCCGTTAAGCAAATGAACGATAATGAAACGGCGTCGGGGGCGCAGAAATTTGCGAGGCGATAGTGCCGGGCGAGATTTCCAGCTGGAAATACGAGCAGATACGAATTAGCATCTACAAGCGGGGACAGAGAGTTCCCAAAATTCGGTTGGGCGGAACTGGCTGACGTTTCATTACGACATAAATGTCCGCGTCCATATCTGCGATAGTCCTGCACCGTGTTTCCCGCCTCGATCCCTACTCCATCGTCGTGACGGTTTTCCTACTCGTCGTCATCGTTGTCGTCGCCGCAACCCCGCCAGCGGGGAAACAATTACTCCGAGACAAAAGATAGCGCGTAGCCCCCGGCGTGGAGATTTGCCAAAAGTGTCAAGTCTGCTGCGACGCCCGTTCCTTGGCCCATCGGGGGTGCCATTCGTGGCCTCTTTCTCCATCCAACATAATCGCACCGGGGCGACTCGCCAGCGAAAGTTTTCGGTTCACGGAACCATCACGATGCTGCCTGTTACCGCTGGAATTTATTTACAGGGGAATTGAACGCTAGGAGAACTGTGTCGGAACAGATTCAACGTGGTTACTGTTCAGTGTTTCTGTTGGGGTGTTCGATGTTTGGGATATGGTGTTGGATATGGGACCGTTCGATCATTCTTTTTGAAGTATGTACTTCTTACTATGAGTGGAACTTAATATTGAGAGGAATGGTTCTGGAGAATATATCTGTTGTGATTTTGTGATGGTTTCTTGACAGGTGTTACGGAACAAGTGTCTTTGGTATGTTTGATGGTGGCGGTGGCAGTTTTTTAAGGGTAAGTTATCTGATGATTAGATTGCTGGTTTTATGCGCTTATAGCATATTGTATTTTCTAAAATTTATTGTATAATTGAACACTATTTATATGAATCTGTGGGGAGACAAAGCAATTCATGTAACTGGATTGTTCGCTGATTTTTTCTACTACCTGCGATCTTTCGTTCAAGTAACCGGAGTTTACGTTCGGATAAATGGATGTAATCAAACAGTGGCACGTTCTTATGCTTATATTTAGTAATGTTCCGAACTTTATAATTTTGAAAAGAAATAGGTGAAAATAAATTCGTAATGCTTAGTGAATCCATTCTAATTGTAAATTAATAAAGTGTGATTGTGATATTTTTAATGCGGTAATTAGTGGTACTGTTTACATTCTAGCTGTTGCACATGTTTACATAACTGGAGAGAAGCTCCGCAGTAGTTCAAACAACGAGAGATCAGCAGAAGTTCAGTAAATCGGGCAGTAACTAAAATTTCGTTCCAATAAATGGAGTTCTATTCTATTAAGAAATTAGTTAGTACATATTTCATTTTATATAGGACCCGGTAGACTTTTACATACACTAAAAAACTGTTTGTATTTAGTTTCCGCAAATAACCCTTTGAAGATTCATATTTGCATAAAGATACGCAATCTACCGTGACAATTTCACGTGTGTCAGATGTATTTTATGGAAATTTTCACGCATCACCAGCAGTGTTCATAGTTCCTTTAAAAAATTTTAATAATACCAGGTGCAATGTAGCGGACCAAAGCGGCGCAACGGTGCTGCTTTTCATTTTACAATCTCAATATCCGTTTAATTACCATGAAACTTTCAAAGTCGACGTTGACCGACTGTGAAGCGCGACTCGGTAGAGCAGCGATTACGAGCACACCGTCACAGAAGACAATTAATTCTATGGTAATGATCGATGCGCCCGCCACGCCGAAAATTCACAGCGAAATACCTATTTCCCGTGTGGCAATAATCGCGGCATCTTTCTCGCCGCCGAGAGCAGAGCGGTCGCCTGCACGCAACAGCGATAACGGCGCAATCAATTTTGATTTGTGCCCCCAGTGTGCTCCCGCGCAACCAGCACCCGTAATATCATGCGCAGCCAAGTAATCCGACACGCGATTTCCACCGAAATTTCGAAACAAATGCCGGCCGTCCTCGATGGAAACTTCAATTTCGCAACAGCGGCGTGAACGTCGCGTAATGAAAAAATAAGAGCAGAGATGGAAAAAAACAGAGAGACGACACGAGTAAGGGAAAAGAGGAGAGAGAGAGAAAGACATGTAATAAGAGAGGTGAAGGGCGAAAACTACCGGGCTGCACGAACGAACAATAGTCATTCATGATAATGTAACGCATTACCATTTAACTATCCGCGAGCACGACACTTATACAATTTCCATTACCGCAAAAAGTTGGAGTCATTAACGATCCATAAACCTTTTACGGCGCTCTAGCGAGCTAATAATCCCCCCTGTGCCGGTCGAGGCACTTTTAAAATCGCCGTTTCACGGCCTCGTCTACCTAATACGCCCGGCCAATAGAAATTCTCGAGCATCGCGGGTGGAAGGAAGAGGTCTTCCGACTAACGCTCCGACGATTTAGCTCGTTGATACCCTTTCTTTTTTTAAGAGCTTGTACAGCTACGCTGGTCTGAGTGGTGTTATGGCTAATGAATAGTGATTCCGTGTCCTCTTTCGCTGGATATTCTTCTATGCTTTTTTTTCTGGCCTTTGACGTTAATTACTGATCTGAATGCTTGAAATTTTGCGGAGAATTAAATCACGTCTATTACAGAGGACACGGAGAACTTTTCAAAGTTTGGGGTATTGTGACATCACATTTTTAAATACCCTGCACTGACGAGCAAACTTGATTTCCGCTAGGGGAAAAAGCGACTTAGGGGGTGGGCCTCCTATCGCTTAATCTCGGGAGTTACTGAAATATATATCAAATTAACATTCGGTTTAGCATTTATTTCAGTACCTGAAATAAATTTCCCTAGAGGAGGCCGAGTTTACTCCTCAGTGTACACGCACGAGCAAACTCGGCTTCCGCTAGGGGAAAAGGCGGCGGAGACAAAAAGTCTTACTATATTTATGACAAGTTCGGAAATAAATGTTAAACCGAATATTAATTTGGCATGAATTTCTGTACCTCCCAAAACTAAATGGTAGGAGGCCCTTTCGTCAAATTTTACTCTTGTCTCTCGATCTTCAAATTTCCCTGGTAATATTCTGCAAAATAAGCAATTGGAAAACAGAACTCATAAAAAATACAGAATCACCCGAGCAAAGAGACAAGACTCTCCCGACCGTTTCGGGCGACACAGCACGTCCTCTCTCAAAACACAATCAGTTTAGATCGATGGGTCCGGAGCATACTACGTTACAGAACGTTTCACAGGAAGGGGGGGGGGTGGGTTTCGCTTTGACGCGAAATACCGTGGGCGCGCAACGGACCGGCTGGGTCCACACAAAAGCACTTTGCGTTCTTCCAGAAGGAACGGGACCACCTTCGATTCGCCTGGCGGGAGGGCACGTTTGAATGTAACCAAAAGGAACCGCGGTGCGAGACGGGAAACCTTGCATCGTGTGACGATGGCGCAGGTAGAGATTCGGGGATGGGATGGCGGAAAGACGCGTATAATTTATACGAAAGATAATATATAGGTATACAGGGTGCACCAAAAAGATGGGACACTTCGCAACATGTATATTGTTTATGCAAATACAAATCGAAAAGTTCAGCTGTTTGTATTCTGAAGCTCCATTTCCGAGATATTAGCAGCTAAACAAACTCAAGCAGAGTCTCACTGTCTGAAGGTACGTGCGACCCCTTGCTCAACTAATTGGAGTTCGTTTAATTACCAATATCTCAGAAATGGAACTCCAGATTACAAAACGGTAAATAATTCCTCGATTTATATTTGCATGAAGAATATGCATGTCACGGATTGTCCCATCTTTTTAGGGCAACCTGTATATCGAGGCGTTTCGCGGGTCTCGCCTGCACGCAGACAGAAGTGTCTTATTTTTGGTGTTGGGACTCGGCTAAAGAATGTCCCGCATTTGATTTATGCCACGCCGTACAGGATGTTGCGGATACACAAACATCTCTCGGGGTGTTTGGGCGCTCCATGCCGGATTGTTCGAGGCCGTTGCTGTTCGCGAGCGCACGGATGTTTCTTCCGATGGTTCCGGCTGCGTGGAACGCGGGAATCCCTCCTGATGGTTTGTTGCTCACGTTCGAAGCGATTTATGGGGGAATTTCATTCTTCCGTATATTTCCCGGCCCGTCAGGCCAGACCCGTGCAAATGAAAACAGAGGACGTGGGGCGTCCTTCGGATCGAAATCGGACCGAGACACCGTCGATCGTAGACCTCTAGGCCAGGTGGTGTAGAGAATCCGTGAAGATCCTCCTTAAAGAGGGCGCCTTGCCCGCTTAGATATAAATTATCGTCGAAAATCAACGTGTCAACGGGCGTGATACATCGCGTAGTAACGATCGATCCCCAGCGACGGCACAAAGGCCGCGGATGTCATTGGGGAAGGGAAAGGGGTGGTTTGAGGGAAACTCAATATCCATGCCGGCAGAAAAATATCGCTCCGCTATTTCACAAAAGAAACCCGATGCCAGGAAACCATTATTCTCGGACAATTCTTGCTACATCCAACTCGGTTCCTTTCGAAATTGGATGTTCCTACGGGCACCGGCCGCACCGGACCTATCGGGAGGATCCGCTTTCGAATCGGGTCCTCGTTTTATTATCGAATTCTCGAGAACACAATCAGGAAGTTTTCCTTGCGCGACGCCGCTACGGAATATAAGTGCAATTCAAGGGCGGGGAGGGGGAAACATGGTTATGTCCGTGCTCTTTGAAACAGCCTGTAGGTACTCTGTTCGCCGAGAACTCTCGGACTTTTCCTTTGGCTGACTTTGTTTGTTACGTTATTAGTACTGCCTTTTTTCAATTATACATACAGTACACGGTCTTAACTACAGCCCATCTACCTAATTATAAAATATCTTACGTTAAGAAGTAATCAATATAACAACAATAATAATTGGTACTATAAGTCTCTCAAATTATTACTGCAAGTTACCACACTATCTAACGTTTGAATACAGCGTATTCAGCTCTTCCTTTTACAGAGCCACACACCTCCATAGAAATACATTCATCGAATGTAGTCTGTCGCATTCCTTGACGGATGCACGCAAGTAAAGCATGAGATAGCAGCGAATTTCAAACCATCGGTGATCAAACTGGGCCCCCAATATACCGTTACGTATCCCAAACACTACTTTGCTAATTAACCAGGGCGTTGCTACTTTGCCAATTACAACAGCCGACTGACCAGTCAATTCCCTTTATGCAAAACGTCGGCACGCGTGCGTCCATTTTGGCCACACGGGCAACTAATGAACACGCGCTGAGTGTCGTGCGCCCGTATACCTACAACCGCCTAAGGAAGTAACGAACCCTGCGCTGGTGGCCACCACAGTTATTCGGGCAAATGGCAGAGATGGACGCTTAGACCGAATCGAAATTGCCGCGGGACACGGGACCGGAGAGGAACCGACACGGTAGAACGATCTGGTTGTGGATTTCAACGGTGCCACGGAAACCGAAACGATTCGATTCCATTTCACCTTGGACAGACAGGAAAATCCGAAATTTCCATCCTTTGCCCTCAAGGCTGTTTCTTTGGCGTTTTTCCCGTATTTCAGCACGAAGAAAAAAGTAAAAAATCGCGCGAGCGCGTCTTCTTCGAAGCCCTCGTTTAGACACGAAATTAAAAAAGCGGTCTTTGACGGACCGGTGCAGCGCGGCAATCAACAACTCGTGATTAAACGCTTAACTGCAGACACTTTTTTGGCGGCGTGACGTCCCGGCTTTTCCGACGGTGGATTTAATTAGCCGCTCGGAATGATCCGTCAGAAGCGTAGCTGCCTCCCGCCCCCCCCCCCACTCGCCGATGTTCGTCCGACGAGGAGCTCCTCTTTATTTTCCCTGGATAATTCCGAGCAGCTGCCATGAACGTCATTTTCGGGGGCGAAATTCAGGTGAAACGTTCGGCGAATCGCTAGCGACGATCCGCAGTTGAAAACTGGACGTATTTAGTCCCTCGTGTCTTCGCGTATCGTCAATGTTTATTGACGACGAGGCAACTGGTATACGGAAAATTGCACGAATTTTACTGGGAGACAGAATGTTATTTTACGAAGGCGGAATATACGAAGAAAATGTTTGATTTCATTTGCGCGGGCACGGAAAACATTCGTTTCGTCGTCGTTCGACTACTATTCCGGTTGCTCTTTTAGGAAAAATGATCGTCCATTGATGGTAGAAACGTGCTTATTTTTATTTATTTTATATATTCTCTTCTCTATATTTATTGTATTTATATGGACTGTACAGTAAGAAAATTGCTAATTGCAAAAATCGATGTATTTACGGTATTCGTAGTGAATGGAATATTTATTACCCTTATCGGGTCAGAGGGATTCACGGGAAACGACGTGACATTAGCGTGTCTCCTGGAAATGGACGTTTGAATGTTTCGTAGAATTACACGAGTTTACTGGAAATGTACTTTAGGTTTGTGTTTCTATGAATTAAAGTTACTTTACACGAACTCGTATGTTATTTGCGACCACGTTGATCATTACTGTTTGCTATGTAGAGGCAAATATGCAGTTGATTCGTAATAATCAATTCATCTCGGTGAATTACTACTAGATTCTCAACCACAAAGAAATCAATCATATATGACAAGATATGCTTTAGACCAATGGTTTCCTAACTTTTTGAAATCACACTTTTTTGCACGAGATTTTTGCTTGTGACCTCACAGAGAGGCGCGACCCACGTTAATTTTTTTTTTCTAATTACAAAATAAGTGTATGTTAATATGGCCTTTCTCACTTGTTTATTTTGTAAAATCTCTCGCGACCACTCACAGCTCTTCCGGTGGCCCCCCAAGGGATCGCAACCCACACTTTCGGAACCACTACTTTAGAGCTTTAGACTCATCACAGTGTAAAATGATGAAATGTATTTTTCATATCTTCTCGTATTATTACAACACCACACCTGTGGATATTCGTTCCCTTCCCTCATGTAGCACGTTTAAACACGTTTCAACTAAAGCTTCATACGAAAAAAATTGTATTCCGTTCTTTCGACTTATTTTCGCATATAAAATCATATCTCGGCGGGTTGTACCGTGATTTCGAAAACATCCTGTATATTTAAATTAATATTAAAACAAACTTAAATTTGGAAGAAGCGCAGACTTACGGCGAACTTTGACCTCTTCATTGATCTAACAAAAACCAACATACCTTGTATAGATGTTTAAAATTTTCCATTCTTGTTTGTGCACATCCACTTTGTGTAATAAAGACATAATAATAATACTACTGTTAACCTTCTTGAAATATTCGTCCCTCCCCCGAGACCTAAAGCCATTTAAAACAAATCCCGAACCATTGATAATCCCCACAAAATCGCATAAAGTACCGCGACGTCAGGTCTATACACCATAAACAATTCCACGAGATCAAAGGTTCCGTGATACATCGCACGAGTCCGCGACGACAGAGACATGTTCCCACACCTGAATCATTGAACGTCCGGGCTCCACTGTAGCGCGGCGTGACTATCAATTCCCAGTCAGAAACGGCGTTTAATAGAGTCGCTGCCGGAGGTGAAATGTGAAGAGAGGAGAGAGGGAAAGGTGGTTGTCGATAGACGCCAGTGCACGTGACAGTTCTCCAGTCATCGAGTAAAAATTTGTCGGGCACGAGAAGGTACGTGACTGTCAAGCCGGTGCTGGATATTACGCCGAGAGGGGGGAGTTGTCAGCGGTGACAAAATGGCGTCACCGAAGGAGGTGGGGGGCAAATGAGCCCTTTTTTTCGGGATCGATGATAGTCCTCTGGCCGGGATTACAGCCCGTGGAGAAAGGAGGAACGACACGACGACTACGTCCGGGAAGAGGACCTAAAGCTTCCAACGCGGCGACAGCGGCACCCCGTTCTTACACCGGGAATTTTCAGGCGTCAGACTTCTCGGGAAATTTATGGCGGGGTCACAGCTTGGATCGCCATGAACAGTGCTCACCCTCCTTTATCCGAGCTTGTTATCGTTCTGAACCTTTTGCCCTTGTAGGAATTACATACGTGTCCTCCGTGTATGTATACATACACGTAAGTACCTTTCCTATGTTCCTTGTCTCTCTCTCTCTCTCGCTCTCGTTTTCTTCGTTCTCTCGATACATATTCGCACACGTGCAACTCTGTGGTCGCGTACAATCCCCTTCGACCACGCAGAATTTAATTTTGATAATAAGTGCCTCGTATCTTCGCGACGAATGGCCAGACTCCTCTCTCCTTCGGACCTGAAACGACTCGACATTGGGCGGTTCCACGAAAGAAATTGGAAACTGGGAGGAGAAATATCGGAAGCTTGGAAAATAGTTTTGGGTAATGTTTATCTGAAAGGATTGGGGAACGTAATGCGAATGTATGTGGATCTTAGATACGTGAGTAAATTAAGTGACAGTTGCAATTGTCCTTTGTAACTCTTTAAGGGTGATGAATTCGGACATGCGTTCGGTGAAAGGTGTTCATGCAATCTTTCTATTTATATTTTTCGGTTTTTAACTTTGGTTTGGTAAATATTCAGCTTGGGCTTTAGAGAGAAGGAAAGAATCGTATATGTCTTACGATTAATTTAATGTACAATAGTTCCTCGATGAATGCAAAACGGATCCGACTGCGTCGCACTGATGGAGACATTACTGTATTCATTTCTATCAGTAGTACAGTAGCGGTTTCAGCTCCACAAAGCATTTAACTTCGAAACACCCCCCCGTCCACAAAAAGCTGAAGTACATCCACTATTTTCTTTCTCTGCTTTTACAATGGCCCGATAAATAATTTGGAGGTAATCATTATTCAAAACAATTAGGACTACATTTACCAAACTAAATTACCAAAGTAATTATATTTGAGACGTACATCGATTATTTTGTTTATAGCAAACATTTCTTAAATCAATGATTTACTTTTTCAACACTCACGTCGTAGAATTAAGAGAAGTCAATTGAATATTTGCAGATCGAAGTGGTTGTTTTATTGACTCGTAGCTTCCATGAATCGCAGTGGATACACGCCATGAGTTCCTTGACTTTGATGAAACTTCTTGGCGGGAAGATTCTCAGGTTCCTTCAAAAGCCAGAACATTCCTGCGCAAATGTCGTTTCTAGCATACCTTTTTCCGAAAGTACTTTTGATATCAGAGATTTAATAAACCTTCGCAGTGCCTCGCAGTTCGACATCAAAGTGTATGCTTTTACGGTAAGCTGAATGCGACACGGATCTCCGTGGCAGGATTCTGTATCCAAAAGGATATAAAATACACCGCGGTGGCGTTTGCTTTAAACAAGTTCTACGGGCTGTCCTAAATACGAATTTAATGCTCCCTCCCTCCCGCGTAATATAAGAACTCGACAGTTGAAAAGACAGTTGTAATTGATTTTGAATCCGGACAATCGATTCGTCGACAGTATTTTGGAACGGTTATTATTTTCCTGTGTTTTTACTTCAATTGTTCCACATGAAATACTGGTTTTACACAACGTGTGCTACAATTTAGAGCGAATTTTATACGTTTATACTACACCCTGAGTGCAGAAAACACAATAAAACATAAACCTTCACGAAGCTGAATAAAATTGTTACCGTTTAATAAAGAACAGTTTTGTAAAATATATTTTTCCATATTGTTCCAGGCGGTATCGAAATATTCACAGTAATCGGTAACTCTGTTACAATTCACGGAAATGTTAACAGAGTACTTCACGCATAAAAATAAATCAAAATCGTATAACATTTTAATACCTCGATATTGTAAACATGGAAACGATTGGGCAACAACTGCAGACAATCATCGATGGAATAATTTATAGTCCAAAACATTTAATACACACTATACAGACAGTAAATTTCAACTAACATTTTCTCCAGACGATAAAGATGCCACATCCTTAATCCTTTGTGGGCAACCATATTATTTTACATTTCGCAAGCAAACAGGGTCGTTTACGTTCAAGCGTAATTTTTTACTGTTTTGTGCTTTCAAAATATCTGTTGTTAACTAATCAAACGTAAACATACTCTGAAAGCTGACATATCAATGCGTTGTTAAAGAAAAAATCATTGCAATTAGGTCAAATTTTTACTTGCGTTGACCTTATTTTGCAAATGAGTGAAGCGAAGATGTACCCTCAAGTAATTATGCTTTTAGATTTCTAATCATTCACATCAACATTACCATTGTCGTTAGTGCCACATTTTTCCATTTTCGGAAACGAAAAAGCATAATTGTTCGAAAGAATACATATTGTCACCACACATTTTCAAAACGAGGTCAATTCAACAAATTGTAACTCAATCGTAATAACTTTTCTTTTAACACGTTGACTGCCACAGTGAAACATGACGTACATAGCCAGACACCCGCTATTTCGTTTTTTACATCATAAATCGTCGAACATATATACGCATAGTTGGTAGAGGCTGTTGGTCTTCTTTTAAATTATACTACGCAATTAATTTTACGCAAAATGTTGTAACAGTATTTAAATAGTCCAGTCCTCTTTGCAATATATGTACGTGTCACACATATTTGGGTGACGTGATGGTAAATAAAGTAGGTCGGTCCAATATTAATACTTTCGACTTCAAAATAACAAGATACAACATATATATCAATCTCATACTTTTGAAATAACGATTTCTGGGCATTAAACGGTTAAACATCCTTCAGTCCTCCTCGCGTCATCACAACCCGACCATATACGCGCCGTAGTCCCAGTCTGCGCATCCGAATTTCCCCATAAACGCGTCACACCATTTCCCTGTCCCGCCTGGCAATCAAACACGAGACAGCGTTTTACCGCGATCCCATCTCGCGTCGCGGTTTTTCGTCATCCAGGCCGTGTCAAAGGCGAGGCTTTTGAGACTGGGCCAAATTGAGTTTCGACGCCGCCGTCGCCGCGACGAAATCCGCGAGCGGCACACGCGACTGAAACGGAGCAAAGACAGGAGATTGAATGGCGAACGCCGCGGTTGCGGCCGCATGATCCGCAGACAGGGCAAGGCAGCTGTGCGCCGATTTATTGGACTATAATTTATTCTTGTCAGGCATCGGTGATCACGGGACACCCTGCGTTTGCCGTTTTCAAAAAAAAAAAAAAAAAAAGGTCCACACATACATACCCTCACGAGGCTCAGACCGATCCCGCGATCATCCAATTTCACGGTGGATGTGATTCCTTGCGTGACCATCGGCCGACCGCGTTTTGCAATTATGACGCGCACGCTCGACCTCGTCGCCCCCACGGCCTTTTCGCGATTTTTTTTTCCATTTCACGCGTTTTACATTTTCATCGACGCAAGACTCCTCTCTCAACCGAACGGATACACGCGTCGAAAGAGGCGGAGTGGGACGAAATTACTGGGGAAAGGAGAGGCTCGACCGATTACCGTGCGCGTCACCGAACGAACTGTTTATTCGTTCGTGATTTCCGCGCGACTGGAATCGAATTACTTCTCGACGATCGAGCAGTAACGTCGATATTTCACACGCGGTTCATTATATTTTTCTCATTGTTACCCGCCGTTAAGGGATGAAGATGAGATGCCAATGGGGAGAGAGACAGGGAGGATGTTGGGAAATTTCTGGAGTAGTCTGGGAGACTCCTCGCGGTTGCTGTCTCGGGCGGGAAATTGTGGAGGAAGCGATGGGTATGTAGGAAGGTAAGTGGAAAGGTGGAAGGAAATGTCTTGAGCTGATGTTTCATTAATTCGGAGCGTGTTATATTTAAGATATTGACAGCTACTTCACCCAAATGTAGGTGACATGAACAAGAAGAAACTATTAACAGTTACAGGGAAGACACAATGACTAAAATCGTTTACAAATTGTCGTAATTAAACTAAAACAAACTTGCGAAGCTAGAACAATTACAACTTAATGCAAACGAAGAAAAGGTAAATTGTTTCCTGTTGACTTTTAGGAGTTTCCTCAAAAGAGGAAAGGAACACGATAAGACAGAGAATAAACAGAAAGTTCCAAGTGTTTCTTTTATTTCCAATCCCTTTATCCTCCTCATCTGACGATTTTTTTCTTTTCGACAAGGCACAGACGAATTCGACTCCGTGCTAACATCCCACTCCCTTTCACACGAATTTATCCTCGCGACGCGATATTTTCCTTCCCCGAGCAGCCGTCATTGTTTTAAAGTGACGCGGTAAATTTAATTCAGCCTTTGCGCGCTCGATTTCACCGGTTTGTTTCCGAGATTTAAATGGAAAAAACCGTCTCTTCCGGTCCTGTTCGACTCTCCACTCCTCATTATCGTGCCCACGTACTCTGCACGATGGATGGCGATAATTCCAGGTAAATATGCAACGCGTTTCGTGCTTTCATCCCTTTGCAACGTATCCCCGGGTACGAAAAAAAGCGAAAAACGGTTGCGAAAATCGAGAGCCACGTTTTCTGATACGATCGCGCAAATACCGTACGGGTAATGGTCGTGATTGGATTTAATCGTTAATTAATACAGGCGCGGCTGGATACATTGTTTCGATCCACGCCCGTTGACCAGCACCCCCCTTTTTCCACGCCGTTCACTGGACCTGCCGTTTAATCAAATCATTTCAACCGATTTTTATTCGCGCACGCGACGAGTAATTGGTTAGAAAACACCAAGCGCGGCATTATTTTCGCATTTACTTTAGTTACATGATCGACCGTTTGCGGGACAATTTCATTTTGTTTCCCAAATGGCGAACCGAGAGAGGAATAACGCTTGAAACGTATCACGATGCAGGGGCCAGATACGTCGAGCACATGGGGGATGAAGAGGGTGCGGCGGGGGCGCAGCGGTTGCATTGAATCCGGTGGATCGTCGAACAGGTCGCGTTTCCATGACGCGGAGGAATTTTAATCTCCACCGACGGAGCGGTGTTCGCTTCACGATTAAAAATTAGTTTTCATCTCGATTAATTTACTGGCGGTTGGGGGGCGGGGGGTCGATTAAACGGACTCGGTCGAACGGTTAAACATTGCTGATTTCGCGGACGATATTTTGGCGATTTATCGAACGATTGGGTCTTTCCGTCGATGACGAATCGACAGTCATCGCGGTTATTAGGGTTCATAAACTAAAGCGAACCATATCCGTGGACTTAAAAAACTGCCATTGTAATTACTTTTAAATTGCTTTTATTAAAATTATACGTTCCCTCAACTGGGGCTTTTAAAATAAATCTACGGTGATTGACGGTTGGATAAATTCTGCAAACTCGGTTTTATCGAACGAAATGAAGACCGATTTCAGTTTTTGTCACTATGAAGCTCGGGGAATTTCTCCGCTCTATTCTGTCCACGTTAATTCTCTCGTTCTTTGTCTATATACGCTGTAATGTATACATATATGGACGCCGTATGAACAAAGTATTGGGTCGATGGAAAAGTAATTGTGTTTGGCGATAATATTAACGTGGACAGTTTCAGATATTCAATTCAGAACGGTCTACGGTAAATTAATATTAAACACTCATCTTTCATCAGCGCTGCGCTATTGATGGTATCTATAATACGATAAACTCTGTTTTTCGGTCATCCCTGCTGTCTAACATTTACAAAATTGAGTAAATGTGATCGTTCGAGCAAAAACAATCCGTGACATTTTCGAAATGAATGGAATGATTGAATGTGCACGGTAACATCGCTTTATAAAGATTAATGGTAGCAATTCCAACTTGAATGTCCAGGTGTTGTCGATCAATGATGACGTTTTAAAACAACTGTAGTATAAAATTCTTTAGAAGCGATATATTTCCCTGTGTTTACTTCGTTGAACCATAAACAGGACTACCGATAAACAGGCTTAACGGTTTCAACTTCACAAATAGTGCCGCTCTTCTGCAGGCCAATTTTACGACTTCCTGATATCTTGTCCATCAAGTAGCACACATTTGCTATAAGTAGCAAGTAACCCTAACCGACCAGTTACGCTTCACTCCCCTATATAGCGTCGTCCTGGCGAACTTGTCGTGAGAGGACGTCATCTACGAGGGATAATAGGACGATGCATAATTCCTGGGTATATCATCGGGTCCGGGCGTTTCCCGTCTTTTTAAATGGTCCGCCCGGAAGAAGAGGTCTCTTTGTTCCGTTGATCTTTCACGCGTACCAAGCTCGTTGCATGCCGCGGCTAGGTGGTCCATTAATGCCCCGGGCAGATACCAGCTCGCTTTAATTGTCCGTTATAACTCAGGCGAACGTAACTTTTCCCGTAGGAGAACGGTGGGTACGTTGTTCAGCGGCGGGCTGGCGGAAGGGGGAAGACGGTCGGAGGATGGGAACTCTCGTGCCGGGTGTGTGGGTGCGTGAGGTGGGCGAACGACGTAGAAAAATGGAGGAAGGGCGGGAAAGAACGGAGAATGGAAGGGTGAAGCGAAAGAAAACGAATCGACCTGGAGCAAGGGCCCACGGTGGAGGCACAGAGTGGGAAAAGGGAGATAAAACAAAATGGGTGACAGAGGAAAGAAGAGAAAAATATGGTGAACAAAGATGCCGCGGTGGGTTAAGGAAGAAAACGGGGAGCAGGGAACGGGAGATGAAGAGGCAGCAGTTTAAGTTCGCGGTGGTGTTAGTGAAAAGGCGGGCATTAAAGCGTCAGACCACGTCTTGTATGCATCCCCAGGGTCGCGGATGAGGTATCGTCAAAAAAGGAGGGCGGCACCTGTAAATCAGTGTAATCGGTGACCTGCCCTGGGAGTACATTAGAATAATTTATGGTAGACCACCCCGCCAAGACGTAAAAAGAGATCGTGTTATCCGGCCACCGTTTCTCCTTCTTTCTCGTGCCGCGCTCCTTCTGGAACGATAAGGGGCGCCTGCGAGGTCCAGGTTGCCGAGCATCGTCGAGGTCTCAGCCGATCGGAGGCCGAACCCTTTGCGAACTTTTACCATCCACCGTGACTTACGCCCACAGGGTGGATACGAAGATTTCGATCCACCGGAGAAAAGGTATTTTCGTTGATTCCCAAATAGAGTCCACCGTGACTTACGCCCACAGGGTGGATACGAAGATTTCGATCCACCGGAGAAAAGGTATTTTTGTTGATTCCCAAATAGATTCCAGGACGCCCACGAATGTTTCTTCTCGGCGAGATCGTCCGCGGAACGGTTTCCAAGCGAAATTACAAACGTCATAAACATCTTGATCCATGTCGCTCAGTCTGGATCGCTATTTGTTATCCTTATCTTTTCTTGGCGTCCCGAGACACGGTTACATGTGTCCCGTGAAACGCAAGACAGAGAACCCCGAAGAAAAACCACACGGGGAAATTGTACAAATCACCGTGACTTACGCCCACAGGGTGGATACGAAGATTTCGATCCACCGGAGAAAAGGTATTTTCATACAATAAACAAGACTCCACGAGATGCTTCAAGTGGTCACAATAATAACACGTTTCACGGCGACGTTTTAGGTTCGTCCTTCCATCCCCTCCCGACGACCACGTTCTACATCCATTTATATATTCCCCGAGGGGCGGTGTCGGACGATGTAAAGCGTCGATTCGGACGTCGAGGGGCTACCGGCGTTTCACCATAACCCCTCGAGGTTTAGAGTGCTTCGCCCACTACCGACGCCCCTCCACCCCCTCCACACTGCGGCGAGTTTCGAGGTTAAGTTGCCAAGAAGACGCCTAGAATGTCTTTGACACTCGAGTTTCATATATCCTTGCCCCCGGGTGCGCACCGTCGCCGAGAAGTCGATCGCAACAGATCGAGGCTGGGCAGCTAAAACTTCGATGGAACTTGGCTTACGTCCTTCGCAGTCCTCGGAACGAGAACGAAGAAGAGGAGGCTGGCCATTCTGTCCACCCTCCACCCCAATCGACGGTCTCGATTGCATCTGGGACGCGTTCAACTTAGAGGTGATCCGGGAAAGGAATCATATAATTTTTTGTCCACACGGTCGACAGAATGTTTGAGGCGGAACAGTTCCCTCCTTTGACGGAATATTTTCGTACATTCGTGAAATAATCTTAAACAACCCTTCATGTTGAACGTTGGGAGTGGAGATATTGTTTGAATGACATTTTTTGGCTGCTTGAACTCACTTTTCTTACTGGCACGGCTTTCTGACATGGTTCCAATAGGGAAAATATTTGGGTTATTTTGAGTTAATGTTCATTGTTCTTTGCTTGAGAGATGTAGAGCATGTAGCTTTACCTTTAAGTCGAAGGCTATCACTAAAGTGAATAATTGATTCCAACGACAGTGTTCGAGGTAGAGTCATCGATGAAAGTATTTTGATAGGCTACAGGAGCGAAGGAACAATTTTTAAGACACGTTCAGTGATTTTACTTTACCAAACATGTAAACACCCCACTAGAAATGTTTGGCAATATATGATCTATGTTCAAAATAAATTAAACTCGAATACCTTCATGAATAACTTGCAAGTTTACTGTATACACTTTTGTTTTTATTAATCCAATCGATTTTTGAAAATATTGTTACTTTGACACTCTTTTTTTATTACATTAATATGTTTTCTCTTTAATCTCGGTTATTCCACTTGAAAGTACAGACATTAAACGTCAACAAATCCGTGTACAACCTTTCTTGAAAAGTTTAGGGGATATTTTGAGATTTATATCGCTTGGGGTCACTTATCCCCCATGTGCATTTCCAAGAACTATTAGAATGTGTGAACTCGAAGTGTTATAGTTATAGAAAGTGAAATCTTCCTAACGTACCCGAATACAAGATAAAGACACTTCACCTAACGGCGAATCCCAATCAATTTTTGAACATACACATTAATGCACCAAAGGAGAATAATGGGATATATGTAAATTGGTTCGTAAATAAATTGTGCTCCGTACATCGATTCACGAGGAAATGGAGTGCTATCAGTTACACAAACGTTAAATGACTTCGTATTATGCTGATTCCGTGAGGACGAGAGTGCTGATAAATAATTCCACGCTACAATCAATCCGAGTATATTGGTGGATGTTGGAATTCCGCATTCCCGTGTGTCCTTTGAACGTTTGAAATTCACCTCGATTCGTACGATTTCAAGAGTATTCGGCTGAAAGAACAAATTCCAAGAAGACTCTGTTTTGTATCTTTCTATACCGATGCCGGTATATTCGCGATGTTAGGAGAGAATGCGTGCACACATGTCGGGGTCCCGCGAGAATGAAATTCGTGTGTCTATGCCCTGGAGGCGAGGGATTAGGCAACTAGCGTACACCCACAAGGAATTTTCAACGTCCGAGTTCCACTCGAGATGATGTCGTTCCTCGACAGGGGAGTTTCATATGTTTCCTCTTAACTCAGGTGTTATCCGAGAATTCTCGAGCTCCTTGTTATCTCAAGAGAGGTCTCCTTAACAGTTGTTCCTTGCCTCGGTGATATACAGACGCAAGCTGCGTGTACACAATTGCGCGAATAATCACCTTCGGGACTGTTCCGTCGGATTGGGTGAAACATTTGTCTGTCCATGAAGCTCATGCGAAATTCTATCTTCTGAAATTTCTTCTCAATACGTAAATTCCAGTCAAACTTTAATCTCTTGAACGATGAAACAGAAATTTATACAATTTGAGGGAGTCAGTACTCATAATATCCAATCAGTATTCGTACGTAGACACACTTACTGGCAAACCAGGCATTTGTTTTGATTAATTTTTGCTCTTCGCGTCAGTGATCGTTTCCTTTGATATTTCTTCTTTGCATCATTCGGTGTGTAAATTATTATAATTCAAACTTGAAGTTCTGGAATGATAAAGGTGTAATTCCATCGATTTAAAGACATTTGGTACTCATTGACACGTTGACTGCCAAAATAAATAAAGAAATCAAATTAATTAAAGAAACTTTAACTTTAACAGATAACCAAACCGTAAACAAAATCAATGGAATTGTCAACAAGCGATCCAGCTTCATAGCATACCCTAAAATCGCTTATTGCAAAAGTTGTGTCACAAAATTTTCATTTCATCTATTGACGACAGCTGTACTTAAATAATTAAAGTCTAGAGATCAACAGAAATATCTCCCCTACATCTTCCAGTACATATTTCTATACCCTATCGCGTCACATCGTTCCCATACCTTAGACATACTTACTCGGACGTAAGTTCGCGTTCCCGTCTAATCCCGTTGGGCCACCCGCGTAGAAGCAGCAATTACTAAATCCCCGGAGATTTGTAACAGTACCAAAGAATCCAAGCCAGGAGGGGGATTATGCTGGCAACGCAACAAATTACCGAGCAATCAGACCAATAACAACACACCGTTACCCCGTTTGCTGACGTATATCCCCCGCGAGTTCCACCAGCCCAGACACGCTGTCAGGGACACTTTAAAGCCACGTGGGTATCGATCGACACAGAACCGAGTCTGGCGCATCGTCGATCGCCTGGTATTTACCTTTCCCTGGTGGCGTCTGCGTCGCCACAGAATTATCGCGGCGTTAACTGATTCAATTTCAACGGGATCCTCTATCGGCAGGTCTCGGTTTTCTCTAACGATTCCGAGCCTGAACGAGGCTGCAGAATCAGAGGAAACACGCTAGCTCGAACCTGTGACCCTCGAGTCTCGTCTAGTCGATCGCCTCTCAGCCCACGAGTACCCATCCGTGTCGGTTGAATCCGAATTCATGGTCGGGTATTGACACGTCGGCTGCGAGAAACGTCTCTCGAGGCGGGTGTGTTTGTACACGCCGCGGCGCGCGTTCGTCGACACGCGGTGTTCCGTCGTAGACCGAAACGACGGTTATACAGTCAGACGATACCGTTACTTTTTATTATTTTATTCCTTTCAGTCAATTTATATATTTTCAAGACCGACCTTTTGCAATTTCGATTTCGTTGACAAAGGGAATCAGAGACAAAAGAAGCGAACATTTGGTCTGCAGTCCGCCACATGCGCTCGGTAACCTGGGACCCATCCGCGCCGGGCCTTACCGAGGCGCGCTGACTCGCAGACAATATAGTCATAAAACCCTACCGTTGAGAGACTCGAAAATTCGTCGCGGTCAACTCGCACCGCGACCACGTGCGCGATATTTTCCTGACGTCCGCTTCGCCCTGAAGGAGAGGTATTCCACCTCCGCGTCGCGTGGAAAACCCGAGAAATTTGCCTTCCCCTTCAGGGCATCACCAATAAGGAGGCGAGTTTTGGTCACGCCTTCATCGAACTTTGAGGAAGCGCGACGTCACACGAAACTCGAACAGACAGTCGAAAAGATACATTCAGTCGAAAACATTCATTTTAGAATCTCTCGTTCGCAAACATTCGGTCGCAAAACACACTCGTTCGACAAGAGTCACACGGACTCAAGACATTCGCATTAACTCGCAATCGAACAATCATTCGACAACATTCGCATCACGATTCGTCAGCTCCAACGGTCGAGCAATTATTCGTTTTTCTCACTAGAGAAATTGAAACAGTTGCCTAATATTAATTTGGCGGGCAACAGTTCGCAATCGGACGCGTACCACGACGGTCGAGCCTGGAATTTACAACTCCAGGCGGATTCGAAAGAGAAATCCACGCGGACGGACGCGACACGCGGCGATCGGAAACAAACGCAGCCACGCGAAACAGCCACGGTGACGGCGATGTTGCCCCTCGAGCTCGTCGATGAAAATAGCCCGAATCCGATTACCTGTTGGACGGTGAACCACCAACGGCTAGGGGGAGGCTTTGATCGAACAATGTCGGACGGAAAAAACTGTTCTTTTTTTATTTTTTTCGTAATCGAGATGGGCCACGGCCGATATTCTCCGTCGGCTCTCGACGTATACAGACTGGTTCTCCCATGAATTTCGGTCTCGTCGCGGTACACCAACTTTTTTCGCCAGTTTTAACGATTCCAGAGACGTGCTCGGTGAATTGAGTATTCCACGAATTTTGGGCAGCCGCCCTTTAAAGGGAAGGTCTGCTGGACTGGTTGAAGTTATGGACTGACGAGTTCGGTGAACTGGGTATTCCACGAGTTCTGGGCAGAACTTTACAGGGAAAGTCTGATGGAGTGGGTGAAGAGGATTCGACGAGTTCATGGGGAACTGGGGCTTTGGTTCGGAAGGTATGACGAGACTCAGGTGGTCTGTGTTGTGTGAAATTGGGGGAGAATTGGGATTTAATCGAGGACTGCGTGAGTGAATATGATTGTAGGGTAGGATAGAATGTTTTGGATGCCTAAGAATGACCTTACTTTGTATAAAGTTGTCAATATAGTAAGATAATACTATGACAACGATTCGACGAGAACACGTGACTGTATCTGATTTCTACTTGGCGAGGATCGCATAGAAAGGAATAACTTCGAGAATGGGGTAAATACCAGATTCGTGCCTTCGTGACTCGAAAGTCTCCCTGACGAAGGTAAACAGAACTTCGTTCCGGACTGGAGTCACCGAAGGCTGCCATTGTTCCTGACTATCCAACGACTAATGAGAATAATGAGAAACCAGAGTGGTTACTCATTCAAATTACGAAAATGTGGTTGTGGGACTCGAGGTACGGGATAGGAGAAAAGAAGAGGGTAACGAGAGAGAAATCGAACGGCTACCGTCGGGGAGAGGCGCTGTGGAGCAATTAAATTGCGCCAGATGGGTACCTGCGCAGCCAGGATTTCACTGAATGCCTGGAATCCTTTTTCTTGCGACAATTGCGAGTGGAAATTGCGTGGGTAGATAAACCGACCTTGCCTAGCGCGCAGCCACATTCTCTGTTTCTTGTTTCTTCGCCGGTCTTTTCCTCTATTTTCAAGGTAGTCTCTGTGACTAGTAATTGTACTTGGACAATAAAGCCATTATCGAGCAGGCTGATTGGAAAGCTGAAAAACAGATATCTGATCAACGGGGAGGTTCGTTTAAACGTAATGAAACTTTCACGTTCTCACTGACCCCTACCATATATCGCAACGATGCCGTTGGAGACCAATTTATTTCGGTTTCGCCGTGTATACTTTGGTGGAACGGATATAGCAACCTTAGTGGAAGTTACAGGAGACTAAATCGTTGAAATCTCGAGTATCTGACGTCAGTACTGCGGAAACGTAGTTGGATTGATCACTTTTGGTTCTACTAATTGAGGCTTGTGTAAAATTACATTAACACATTCGATGCTACATCCATCATTGGTGACAGAGATAGTACTATCCCTTCCAAATAGTTTTGCATTTTCTTCATAGCATTCTTCCAAGAATTGTCCAACACATCTGAACAACTGTCAAATCGCTCAATTGGTCCTATCGCGTGGTGTAAACGAAGAGGTCATAAAAATCAGCCTGGTGCATAACGTGTTAAACTAACAGAATTCTGAATTGAAAGAGTTTATCAGAAGTATCAAAAATTGCAATTTCCTAAAAAGCAAAGTTCTGAAAACCGATGATATCGTCATAAGATACATTTGCGATGCAAAATCCTTTTTAATAGTCAACGTCTTGTGAGAATATTGCTTAACAGGTCAAGCCATTAAGCCTCAGAAGGTGCGGCAAGTTTGGTCTATGGACAGTGTGGTCCCAGTTTTTTGCAAGTTAAGTGAAAGGTAAATCGTGTCTAGAAGTTACGATAACACGATTGCTTGGCGGACGGTCCCAAGTGGTGAAGTTTCCAGCATTCGCTTGGACATCATACATCGAAGTGGACGCATGTCGTCAATTCCGCGGTTGTAAGTAGATTAAACCCGATCTCCGGTATCCTGAGAATCGTTGCTAAACTCGGTTACGCAGCAGTTTGTCGGGAATATAATTATCCAGTCACGGTTTAATGCAAGTTTAAAATTTGCCCGGTCCTGAGGTTGGGATCCATTGGATGGCAGCATTGGTTCGAACTTAATTTCGGCCTCGCTAAAACTTCTGTAACGGGCATTCGGTACCAAGGTATCAAGTTTCCTGACCACGGCGGGGATCGTGTTACATGCTCTCGTATTAGAGGCAATCAGATTATCGCGCTAATGCTGTCGTCCACTTTGAAACAACGTGGATGCATTGAGCTCTCCGGCCGTGGAACAGAAGAATTCATTGTGGAAGTTCCGAGACCATATCAGGACCACACTTTGCTTTTAGGGAACAAACTACAGAAGCTACTGAAATTGATTGTACTCTACCACGATATACTGATTTGTACGTTCGACCTCGTGATCTAGAGATAGCGTTGAATGAAGACGGTACTGAGCTGTATTAATTAAGGTAATGGATAATTTTGGAGTTTCGATGAAGGGGAGAGTATTGGAATCTGGCAGGACGATTTGGCGCAGATAATGCACCGATCATCACGTGATAAAGTTCTGAACACAAAGTAATATAGTCCTTTGTACATTTGACATGATGTTAAAGATACTTCTATCTGCGGTGAATAGAGTATGAGCACAGAAAGTGATAAATCACAATGTAATATTTTGAAAATTTATATATGAACGTAATATCTAGTACATCAAGCGTACTTACTTCAGAAGCCTAGGTCCTCAAACCATTCTTAAAAGTATTCTACCAAAATTAACGAATCCAGGAAAATTATTCGAAATGAGTTTCCCCTGAAAGGAGCTCATGTTAGAATTTCCTTTCGTTTTATAAAGAACACGTGGATATGTGTAACCCATAGGAGACCTGAGAAAATTGACCTGAGAGTTGTGGTTAGGTGTTTCAAGAAAAACACCGAGGTTCATAGGAATTAAAATTTAATGTTAAACCACATTAAATTAGAAGGACCGGAATGACAATCGAAGGGTCGAAAGCCTCGTAGGAACGCAGCAGACATCGCGAATACCCATGGATTATGAATCCACTGCGATATCGAGGGTATTGTCGATTTTCAAGCCACTTGTATCGAGTCGCAAACGCTGTATCAACACAGGATGTATAGAAAACCGGAAAGAGGTGGAACTCTCCCAAGCCATTTGCAGAGTTCACAATCTTGATTGATGCGTCTCCGGCCAACCCCACGGCAAATGGGGTAAAGTGTTTTCAAGCGCGGAGGCGCCAACAGCGCCTGAACTACTACCGCCTGCACAAGCACGGTCAACCGTGGTTCGAGGCATTAGCGTGGAATATCGAATATCGTCTACACACATCACGTTGAAGGTGAGAAGATAAGCCAACCAGGGAAATGCGATGGGTCTTGGCATTCAATAAAGATTAAACCCACGTATATCTTTACATACGTTGATGTAATGAAACGCTAAACAATTCATTATACCTAATCATTTTATTTTGATGACCTTCCGAGGGGTCTCAAAATGTTCTTGCAAATAGCGTCTCAATCCCAAGAGGCCCTTGGCAGGAACTCTGAAAGAGATCCAAAGAATCTTTTGGATTGAACGTCCCGAGATACTTGCAAGGGCCGTGGGAAAGAATCCTTCAAAAAACTTTCACATCCGTTTAGGATGGCCGTAGTGGCCAGGGCCGACCTATCGAACCTTGGGGTTTGACGCCCTTAGAGTTACAATCACCTTCAGAAGGCTGTCGTTAGGAGACCTGTAGAAGATCCCTAGAGGATTTCCCTAAAGGATCCCATGCAGACCATGAGAGGGACTCTTCAAAGAGATCCAAGAGATCTCAGAAGGGCCTTGGGGATGTCTACCAAGGCACCTCAAAACACCCTTGAAAGGAGTTCTCCAAAGAGCCCTCAAATCCTTGATGAATAGCTATAAAGGCTAGGGAATTCCTGGTGAACCCTCCGAATCGAAGTGCTCAGACCAGCTTTCGATAACCGTAGGAAGTTCGACAAAGACGAATGATATTTGGTGGTGCACGTGAATTCATATTCTCTTATGAATTACCATTTCCTGTTAATTCTATTCCTGTTAATCTTCCTGAATTGCTAGTATTAATAGTTAACCAGTCCCATATGTGATAGAAGCCTTTTCAATTAAACAATTTAAATGTAATTCGAAGAATGCTTGTTTCTTTGAATGAAAATATAGTTCATCCATTGGTATAGTCATACCGTAAATCGATATAAATCATTACAGCATTTAAAGGATTCTTTCGAGAAGCAATAATTTTACGAACATTTTTCGGAGATTGGACCGCGCGCGTATCTTGAAATCGATTGGGTCCGCCGACTATTTTATGGAACACGTTTCATACGGCGACGCATATTCCGTAAGAGCTTTTACAACTTCTACAGTGTATCCATTTTGCGCGCCGCGTAGCCATGGCTAAACTGGGTAAAGATCCCCAGGTTTAAAGGTCCGATTTGAGTCCAGATAGCCGCAGAACGTTTTCCCGTTTTAATACAGACAGCACGGCTGGTCGCGTTCAACGTTTTTCCCGTTCCGGCGTTCATTTTCTTTTTGCGACACGAACGACTCGAATCGATCTCTGCGGACAGCCACGGACAACCGTGACATTTGTTAGGGTTTTTACAAACCGGATTACAGAGGCCACTCGATTGCGAAGGAAACAAGTCCATGGTAGATGACCGGTGTACCGCGGATTTTTTTTTTTGTCGTTCGACGAACTCGATACTGTTAAAGTTTTACAGCACAGAGTAAAATTTTTGTACTAGTTGGACAGCCTGGAAAAACCCGCATCGATGTTTTACAAGCATCCGGCAATTAGAGGTAACAATAAGTCGAGTGTTCCATGTAAAACAAATAATCGAGGTAACAAATAATCGAGTGTTCCATATGAAATATATACCTTTGTGAAATAATGTCAGTATTAACAGTTCTTGACTAAATGGTAATATATTTTCCTGAAAAACAAAAAACAAAAACAGAATGAGAAAAACTGAATTCGTTCCTCGAATTCCCTCGACAAGAATTTTTTCTGTTACGAAACGTCCGCTTCACGGCGACCCTTGAAATACGATTATACCGACGGAATCGCGGGATATCGATTTTTAGTTTAAGATCTGCGTTAATATTATCAGCGAGTCTCGAAGAGTACGACGTTTCTCTGGAATAGACCTTGAGAAAGAAAGTCGGGTAGTGAGCGAGTTTGAAAAGCTTCTTCCCCGGGCACGGCGGAGGGAAATATACAGAAAATATTGAATATTATCTGCCGAACGGAAGCACGATGAATGTGCTACGTTTCTTTTGCTCGTCGCATTGTCACGAAGATGGAATTCCGCGTATAATATGTCATACGGATTCTTCCCGGGGATTCCGGACCGTGAAATTGCTATTTATTCGGTAGACGTGGGTGGGGAGGGAGAATATCGAAGGGTGCTAAGGATGGAAGGGGGATGGAAGAAGCTCTCGTCGACATAACCATTTGGCCACCTCGAAATCCATTACTGGCGAAACTATGAAGTTATCGTTTCGCGAGTTGCCAAGGCAGGCCACATCGGACGAGAATGTGCACCGCTTACGGTTCCGGGGAGGTTTCTGCGAGCGCGCCAAGCGCGGGACGGTCGTCATCGTTTTCAAAATAATGGTGGTAGGTGTTAAGTAGCCTGTGGAATATTTCAATTGAAAATACTGGGTGCTTTAGAAGTAAGTAATTTTTGTATAGTTATACTTCAAAGAACAAAATACGAGACGCATTAGGTGTACCAATCGGTAATTTATTACTGCGGCTAAATTTCTATTTGATTGTTAAGAAATTAAAAATCAATTTCATCTTATTGTTAGTAATGTTTGTTATTGTTGTCCAACAAGTAACGCATCTTGTACCAAACTGAACATTGACAACTTGTCACCAATTAAACTATACTGTTGCTTTCAAACTTAAGTAGAATGGGTTTTCATTGTTTTGTTACTTACTCCTGTAACGGGTACCGTTGGTCATTAATCCTGCAACTGACGCTAACTGTAGTCAGGCTATTCAGTATTCTAACCTGTCATTTTGTAACATGTCGTAGAAATAACCAGTAATAAAACTCTGTTCCTTCAATTCCAGCAGAATAATAGCTCTACCTTACGAGGATAGGCCTAACCAGTCCCTCCTAAATTACCAGGGTGAGTATTGACTTTTACCTACATTTATCATTAACAATGTAAACTGACAGGCTTCTACTAACTACTTCTCATCATATCACTGACTCTCTCTAAACATTTGTCACAATAAGAAACTGATTAACCAATTCCAGTTTCAAGAACGTTCCAAACCTTAAAGAAACTCGGAAGAGTTTAGACAAGAAATTGTAGAAAAACACGAAGAATTTAGAAAGTGAGAGTTACGAAAAGGAAATGAGAAAAAATGACAAGGACCTAGTAGCAATTCTATAGCCGCCAGATCACTATAAACCGACATAACAGCACTACTCCCAGAGCAACGAAACAGCCAGACTAGACAGGTTCACCTTAAACGCACAACGTCAGGCATCCAGTCCAATTTACCCGAAAAAAAGATTCAAGTCTCCCGAATCCCCTCGCATCGAGGCCACATACGATTCGAAAGCGGTGCCATGTTCGCAGCCAGTTACTCGATCCCTTCACAGTTCACTCGAAACGCTCGTCGATCGGGCTCGCAATCGGCCGGAGCAGTGGTCCGTCAAACGAAACACGTTCCGGGCTTCAATTCCGTTCCAACGAACCGTGGCGCCCGATTCTTCTCTCCCCCGGATTCGGTCGTCGGGCGAAAGAAAACGGCTCTGCTCGAAAGCCCGATGATTGTTACGCAAATCGCGGGAGGTTTCGAGGCAACAAATCCTTTCGTTTCCCTCCCCTGCCCCAGGATCGTATCCCGTCAACGTCTAGGCGAAACCACTCACATAGTCGCGGATGATGCACCGGAACGGCACAAAGTTCTCGAAAGAAATCCACACAGAGGGGATCCGTTACCCCTCCCTGGATCACGTCGAACTCCGAAGCCGCGTTACGATCCGTCACCAGCCCGTATCCCGACGACAAATTCCCTCCCCAGGTGGAATACGTTCACGGTACTACGCGGCTCTGCATCTCGAAACGCGAGCACGCTCATGAACTCCATTGGTCTTGACGATCGTCCGTTTTACCCCTTCGAACGTCTATTGTGGCCTGAGAGCGCACGAAGAAAGGGTGGATTTGGTTACCGAGAACAAATGACGTCAAGGAATTTTTAAGCAACTCGAGAAATCAGTGGAGTTTTCGTTGGAAAATAACTTGGACACTCTGTTTCTTCGTTTATAATATATCGAATTATTGTTTGATATGTTTGTATAGCAACATACAAGTGAAGAAGTTTGTTAATTTATCGATTTACATAGTTTCAGCAAGTTGTCCCTTCTATCAACGTGATTGGCGTTTATTTTCGGTAGATCTAGTGTTAAGAATTAAAAAATCGACACAATCCTGGTCAGCCAAAAGCACCAATAACAGTTGCAACTATTCTATCTGTGTTTAACACGAGCTATAGTAGTGAAGAATGTGTCCTCGGAAATTATCTCCAATCACAAGCGATGAATGACAAGGACGTGGAGAACAAAAGATGTAATTTCGCCGGGTAGAATGTAATTACGATCGGAAGTATCTCAATGAAGCCACTCGATCAGAAGAAGTCGTCATCGATTCCCTTTGCACGCCACGATTTCGTTCTACTTTCGCCATTATCGCTAGAATAGTCGTCGACCGAGGGAAAGTGAGCGGACCGTAGTGACTTCGAAGATGTCCCCGAAGTAGCTTATTGTTTCGCGGAACGTTTCATTCAACGAGACCGCACGCGTTTTGCATTCTCTCGCGGGCTGAAAAATGCCGCGAAACAATGCGGACCGAGCACTGAATCTAATAATCATTCCTCAGAGAGTCGTATCGTCGGTGCACTTCTCGCGAGTGGTATCTCGTCTGCCTCATTCCACGTTTAAACTCGCTTACTTTTAACTTTCTCGACGTATCTCTTTAAAATCTCGATCGTTATTTCGTTCGTTTGGACACTTTCGGGCGAGGCAGACTATTTAAAAACTGCAAGTCTGAATCCTGGTGTACATTTCTCCATTGAGCCGATCATCATGATCGAGCTGTTAATGGCACTTTTTTCGATCGGCGATTGAAAGAAAATCCTGACGGAAGCGGTTTCTCTGGCATAGACAGGCAGTAAACATCTACGATTAAAGTTTAAAACACCGATAGAAGCAACATTCGCGGCGGCAGTAAAATTTATGAGCCATTACCGAGTCGGAACGCTCGGTTTCCCGTTAATAATAAAACAAACGGTTGCGAAGTTCATTAGAGGATATCACGAACGGAACATCCGCGGCGACGGCGATCACGGTCCCGGTGAAATCGTTTAAACCGCGGCGAATGTAGTTATCGGGGATTAAGTGTCGCGTGTCGTCCGGAAATAATTTAAAGACAGCGGATAGCGGAGGAGAGAAACGCAGTCGGAATTATCTGTATCTCCGGCGAGCCACGTACAGTGGAAATAATACGAAACCGTGCGCCCCCCTCGGGTCACGGAGAACCTCCGTGTGGAATTTCGGTTCGCCGAGGAAGCTTGGGAAACGGATGCGTCTCCAAGGTGTACGTGGCCTACGCGACAATTGCTATCGATTAACCCTATTATACGTCAAACTCGGTGTCTATTATTTCCCCCGGGCGGTTTCTAATATCTTCTCCCTCTGCTGTGTAAATATCGTAGCCGGGATTCAATTAAGAATCACTTTTCACGGTTCGGTTTCGACTACAGGAATAACAAGAAGTTAGTGCAAATCGAGAATCGTGAGTTTCTGAAGACATTGTAAGCTGCTGAAACAATAATTTTACGGAAATTGATAATTATGAGATATTAAGATCGTTGAAAAGTTGAAAGTAGAAATTGTAGGCAATAGCCAGACATAATGACAAATACAGAGTATCATGTAACTGGTTGTGGTGATTCTACGTGAACAAATAATTCGAAAATGTAGAATAAAATTTTCTCGGTGGAGACTTCGTTCTCGAGGAAGTTGACTTTGAAAGTTAATCTCGATCGCGTGTTCGCAGTAGTAGTAAGTGGAAGCAGAATGCAACGAACAGACGTACTACTCAAGTGCTTTCTTTTCGAAGTCGATGTTCTCGAAACCGAAGTCTCAAATGAAAAAATGTTATTCTATATTTTTGTAATTCTATATTTCTGTAAATTCGGAAACATGTATGCATGCAGGACGAGTTTTTTAAATTGATTTTTCCGAAAACGAGGCATCATAAACGGTTTATTTCTTTATAAAAAATCACTCAATTTTAGATTGCACCATTAGTTCAGTGACACCCTATAGATATCAAGGGTCTGCTCAGAACACTGGCGCCACATGGTCTTCAGTATGGAAGCATACGAGGTTAAATTGTCTAAGCTAGCAACTAGCGACAGTGAACGATGGAACTTTGTCAGTGGATGGTGCTGTGACCTCCTCCAGACTTCAGTCTCTCTTGTAAGTTTCAAAGGAGCATTCACGAAGCCATCACAAGAGTTTTCTAGAAGAGACTGTTTCGGCGTCGCATCTTCTGGAGACTGCAATGGAACTTCTTCGATTAGTTGCATTTCATTTGTTTACTTACTATTTCATTGAATTTTCTTTATATTTATCTAAAAATTATTCTAGGGAACATATAGGGAAACAGAATTCTTCTATATTGTTATCGAAACTCAATGTTTTAAATACGAAGATAACAATTTCACTTGCACTTGATTTTCTTAATTAATTACTAAGCCATTGGAAATATATTTTAGAACAGTCTAAAGTATAGAGAATCTCTTATCGAAAATATTTCTCTGAAAAAAAAAATAAATAAATACTGTTTCTCCTGTGTTTATAGGAAGGATGTTGATCCAAATGCGCGGCAACGAGAAACTTTTAGACGAAATGAAGAGATTAAACCCCCTACAGTGATTATCACGGGGGAATGAACACTTTATAGCTGGAGGAAGCAACGTCGATTTTTCGGTCGTGCACGCGACGAACAAATTATATACGGCGTGGCGCAAATGACGTGCCCGTCGCGTTCGTCCGAGCGTGACAGCGAATTTGCGAATTACCAGGTAGCTTGTTACGGCCGATCGTAAAGCTTAGAAGTGGGAGTATAATGCCACCGGCTGAAAACAGTAATGGCATATTACAGAGGGACCGGTACAATAGCGGCCGGGATTGAAACGGAACGTAGCGGCGGCGGCGTCGTAAAAGAGAAACGACATTCGGCGTACAGTGCACGAAAATCGATACCGCGAGACATGCAGCTTTTAGAAATCGACTTTCGTTGGCCACGAAACGACCGAGAAAACGCTGTTGTTTGCGCACACGTCGGTGATATTGGTTTATGTTATCGCAGTGAATATTTTGCACAGCTGAATCTGCACAAGTACACTAGACAATAGAAGCATTAAAATTGTTCTGTCGAAAGGACTGAGCTAAGGAACACGTGCATTTGTCTACGAACGAAGCACCAATGGCATAAGCATTCTTTTTCAAGTAGAATATTGAGTGGCCAATACAGATTGTCGAGCAACGACAACCTAATAAATAATAAGCAAACTGAAATTTCATAAGTGAAACAGTGATAGATGTAATTTCACTATACAAAAGCTCTCCTGACTGAATGTCCGAAAGTCGCGTGTATTCATTACACACCAGCATGAATAGTCGCCGAGATGAATCTCCGAATTCGTCAGCTTCTAATTACACCTTGAATCTCTGGTATAATTTGAAACCCTTTATCTCTACCGAGGGGAAAATCTGCGCGTGGAATTAGCGTGAGCCTCAGTTTTGTCCTTAACGCCGTTGGATCACTTATCTACGGCTGGGTCCGTGCACGCGATTCAACGGAGCCTCCGCTTTTCTCTGCAAGGGACAGTTCGAGGCCAGTGGCTCGGTTACCTTATGCTATTTGGGAGCCGTTGTTGTTGTTGCACCCCGGCTGAAACAACTGCGAAGTCGGTTTAGAACTTGGATCCCCCAAGTGCTTCGCGATCTACCTCGGCGAACCCATAAATCGCGGCCGAGCGGCACATTACTGGGTTCTCGTTTGTCTGCTGCCCCGATCTTCCTCCCCGTCCAGCTCCAGAAGCTTTTCTGGTGGCCGCGTTAATTTATTCGCAGCCCGGTATGCAGGTCGGTGTTATTTTAAATTTAGAAAGGTTGCGTGGGATCTACGATCCAGATTTTATGCGATACGGAGTCTGATGTAGAAAAAATATCGCGAGTTTTACTTGAATCACTTCGGTTAACGAATTTCAATTAATGATCTGCTGGAAAAACCTGAGATCTGAAAATTTTATTCTACATTTTCGACTTATTCTTGCACATAGAATTACTTTTTGTCCGGTTGTACCACCTGTCATTGATCCATCCTGTATGCCAGTTCTTACTTCAAAACGAACGTTTTTTCGAAACTCTACTGTAAACGAAAAACTCCACTGTATGCAATATCACATCTTCTTCAATAGTAATTTTTAAAGAACAGGCAGCTTTTTTCATGACTTTTTATATTTTCGAGTTAGAACTATGATGCATTTGTTATAGTGTTATACAATACTACGAAAAATACGCGATACCCTCTGGTGCCTGAAAAGAGGTTTTTCGTCCTCCGAGTGTTAAGAGATGTTTAATACTGTGGTGGAAATGTTCATTATACACTAATCGCTTCTGGGACAAATAACCATATGTTCTACGAACCTATTCGGTGTTTTTACATTTTCGAAGTTTCGATTCAAAAATAAAATATAAAAAGAAGAGACCCGGAAATCGACGTGGATAACAGATGAAAATGGTCCAGCGGTAATTCAAAAACTTTCGAAATTTTTCCATCGGAAACCAATAGAAACACGTGGAACCGTGATACAGAGGAACGTGACGTTTAGCCGGCAATACGTTACGTTGCGCAACAAATTCATTTCATTTTTCGTGTTTTGCATATACCGTGCAAATTTACGCTGCTCTTCAACAACAATGCAACGCTGTTTGTCGGGACCATTGGCATACTAGTCGATTCCGCACCGAAACGTTACTTCCCTGTTTGATTTTCCGATTATTCCATGCTTTCCGTGTGTGTCCACGTCGGGCCGTTGTACGCCCCGTTTGTCCACGCGATACCGTATTTCACGGTATCTACGTATGTGTCACATAATTTCCGACTAATTTCAAATCAGCTCTAATGGATTCATCGATTCGTCGATTCTGCCAGGCCGCGAGTACCTCCCCGCCCCTCCCGTATCCAGTCAAAGTCCGATAGGGAGTTTCAGGATTAATTACAGGGGAACTTGCCGCGCCGCGCGACAGGACAAAAGAATTCTCGGGACGAAACGCCTTCGAAGAAAATCTTCATTAAGACCTTTGTCCAGACTCTTTTATAAAAAGTCCGTTGTTCGGAAATCGTTGTCCTCGTGTTATTCAAGGTACAGCTTGCCTCTAGCCTATGTATATTCAAGATCATCGAGGAGCCCAACGGCGGAATTATTTAGTCGATGTGAAACAAATATCAGTGTTTAACATATAGGAAAATATGGTTTATTCAAATATTTAACTCGTACTATTCGATCATATATGGGATGTAAAGTTGGAGATGAAGTCTACGAGACTCTCGAGCTTTTACATTATATATATAAATAACACGATGGTGGAAGAATTTTTAAAGAAAATGGTACATACAATATTGATCAGGTAAGTTTAGCATAAAATTAATAGTTGTTATTATTCGTGTTAAGAAAGGCGAACGAACTTATTACACAGTCTAATAGAGTCAACGGAATGTGTAAGACTATTGCATACCAATGCCAATACGATTTTAACGGGGATTTTTAAGATGATAAGATACAGGTGCCTAATGATATATGCTGACTCTCGACAATTTTGAAAACACAAACACTTAAAGTTACGTACCTTTCAGATGTATTATGAATATAAGTCAAACTTATCGAAGTATGAGGTTGTTTAGCTGCTAAATCGAAGTTACTGTGATCGATTCCCGTTCACCGAAATATTTCTGCTCTACTTTGCCAACGCAACTTCAATAACTCCGACTTCAATTCATAGTATATTTCGAAGGTTCGTAAGTTTAATTATTTATATCTTGAAAATTATCGTGTGTCTACACCTAGTATTTCATATGATATCATGAGGAACCTTTAAACTATCATCTTACAAAACCCCGTTAAAATCGAAGTCGGACATTCCGAGTTTTTGTCCTGCAAGTTTCTATTAAATATAATAAAACAACCAGTCAACAGAAATATTCAACAAGACCACCTCGGTACGAGAGGGTTAGGTGTTTAATTTTTATCGAACTAGGACCAGGTTTTTCTGTCAACAGTCGTTCGACAATAATCCACGCGGCCGTGATTCGTACCAGTATCACTGTCATTACGACGACGGAATCGAGTCAGCAAATTATTCACGCACGACGCCTTCTGACGGCTCTAACGATCTGTTTCCCTTGGCGGCTACGTCTGCCATCCTCGCCACGTTCCCTATCTGGCGATCTTGAAATTCAATGGCAACCGAGAGCTGCTCGAACGAGCGACACCGTCGACGTTTCCGTCTACCCCTGAGAAAAATGTCCTGTCGCGCGTTATCGATGCGAAACCAAAATTTCCCCGAACCCTCCCGTTTCATTAACTGCACGACAGACGATATTGGAATTTTTAAGGGAAATCAATTCTTTGGGACGTTTCACGGGTGAACGGAATTTTCGTTCCATGTAATTGATAGCTGTCGGTAATGATAAAAAGTTAAATTTTTTTTATCTAACATTGTAAAGGGAATTAGGAAGTGCACCGACGCACTTGTGGAAAAAGTTATATACCGAAGGATAAAGCTTGTTAAACAATGCAAACAGTTCCTCTACGATTTTTTTGAACATCTCTGGGAAGAGGGCTATAATCCCGCCCAGTTACTAGAATCTCCCTCTATAAGTCCGCAGCTCGCGTTGGATCCCCACCAGGCCACGCGCCGAGGAAGGGCTCTTCTTTAGTGGAACAGACCACAAATCCACATTCTGTGCACGAATAACCCAATACTCCAATCAATCCCTTCTCAGTGCCTATCAGAATCAATGCATTGCAAGAATAATCCACACCCGGAATAATGATCTGAAGCGGGCAAGAGGTTACCAATTAACTCCGCGCAGAGTCAATTGACCCGGACACGATCGATGGACTGTCCACCGCATCGGGGACATTATTCCCAAATCCGAGACGATGAACGGAATCAGAGTACCTAGAAAGCCGACTCTGGCATAGCAGTCGCGCCTAATCCGGCCGATTTCTTCCCCGTCGTCTCGATCGAGCCATCGACCACGAGCGCGGAACGACGTCTGCAACATTAACGACAAATTACCGATATTCCCTGCACTGACCCGTCGGCGCTTCAACCAATGAGAAAGTTCCAAGATAGAAGCGATCCTCAGCGCGGCTGTCTCCTAATGCGTGTCCGAAGTTGTACGTGCGCGAGTGGCCAAAGTTTCTCTCGCATGTCCCCGTCCAGGGCGGGAAGTTAAGACCAAGCTGGATTCCACTGGACAAAGTGTCCTCCACTCGTATCCACCCGAGCCCCCAATCCTGAATTTCTTATTAACGTTTTGGCCGTACGGGCAAAAGGCATCCACGCTTCCGTTAACGTTAACGAATACACACGACGCGCATCCGTCGAACTTTTCCTCCAACGGCTACGGTCGTTAATCTTCCTTTTATAGAGTATCGGCTATCGAGTTTAACCGAATTTCCCCAACTTCCCAGGCGCTTAATACACCGAGCCCAGTCTCTACCGAGCGTCTAATCCATTTTCCCCATGGGCCGAGCGGGACCGACGTAGGGGGAGGGGACGGCGAACGAAAAAGACGATTCACGTGGCGGGAACGTCGAAACCGGGGAAATTAATGCGATCCTGTTTCGATTTTTCAAACCTGGAATCCCCGTGCAGCCCCCCCACCTCGTTCACCTTACACTTTATCGTTCTTGATCAGGTCCGTCGATTGTTGCGATTAACGAGCAGGAGCCTTGGAGCTTTTGAATGCGCGATTATTCTGCGAGTCTAGGGTTGATTCCGAGGAGCGATTGGATTGCTGTTTTTCCACACTTCTATCGTTTCTTTGTAGCAGGTTCGATGCTCTACGTTTGGCTAACTCCGTTGGATGTTGGTGGCAACGAGCGTTTGATGTATTGAAAGCTGTATGAATTAGGGGAGGAGGATTATTGATTCAGTAACTCGGTGGTCGAAATGGATAAATCAGTGGAATAACAGACGGTAAGTAGAACATGTACTTGAATTTCTTTCGTTCTGTGAATCAATCTTTCTGAATTTAACACATCAGTGACGGGCGACATATAAGTATGCGTTGTGTCGGTGTGAACAATTTGATCTCAGAGCACAGTTACTTCAAGTTTCCTGATATTTTCTTACGTAAGAACTTATTTAACCAACATTCTACTAAAGTAGCGTTCCGAAACGTAAAAACGTCTTGACTTGTCTCTATTTGCTTGTGGAATATAACATTTTAAATCTCGTCCATCTGCCGATGAAAAGGCCCCATGCTATCTCGTCTCCCACCTCAATTTCCATCTTCCCTGGACGAATGCCCCACCCAAAGTCCTTTGTCATTTACTCCTGCATCAAGGTTCCTCATATAAATTAAAATGGCATCCACCTCTGTCAGTGGTTAAAGGAGTGATCCATCAAACGAAAGGGGCGGGTCCCTTTCCAAGTTTAGCGCCCAATAGGTCGAATCCGTTCCTCCCCATCAAAGGATGTCTCTTATTTCGATATCTCGGTCTGTTCAGCAGTTCGATGGACGGGCGTAACGGCCAAAAGAAGAGGACAGAGCAAACGTTTGGCCGTCTAACAATAAGTAGAAGACCAAACACGGCGTTGACTTTAAAAATATCCCCGGGCTTCTACTATAATTACGTCCCTAATACAGAAAGACGAGGTTCGCTTTTAAGTACCCCATCCGTTACCCCCAAGGACCTCCGTTTCTTCCAATCTCGCCGTGCACCAGGCCATTTTCCGAGGCTCACCCTTCTCGGCCCAATGTACCCGTTCCTCGTCATAATTAATGATTTCTTCTCGCTCTTCGCGACAACCGTGAATCGATCGGTCGGTTCGCGTTGACTTCCGCGCGATTGACCTTTCCACATTTGCGATTTCACGGCGAAAGGTGCGTGCCTTTTCGCGGTGGAATGTCAGCGTTATTGATTTTCAGACGTTCCACTCGATCTTTTCGACGCTGTTACGCTTTGCTGCGTCAGAGACGACGTGTTCGCGTCTCGGGGCCGCGGCTGACTTCGTGGTTCGAGAGCGAGTACACTTCACGGAAAAGTACGATGGATAGCTACGTTTCATTTTGAGGCCAGATTTATTCTAGCATCCGTGTTACCACTGTTTGCATACGAACATTCTGATGTTTCGATATTGCTGGCGAAATCCGAGGAGGTTAGCATGTTATGCGGTACAGACTTTTTATTGTTCGAATTGGAAAAGTTCATGATGGCAGCGATTTGCCTTGTACTGAGAAATATTGAAACGTTTGATCGAAGGGTAGACCTGGATTTTATGGAGATCATCGTTCATATTTTCACCACTATCTTAGGAAATATTTCCCGAAGTGTCGTTTAAAAAATCAGCTAGAATTCAGAGGATAATCTAATAGAAGAGTACGTTATCCTGTCGTATGCTACGTTTTTATATGGGAGTAAATTTCGACAGTTGTTCCTGAAGGTTATGTCAACTTGAAGATAGAGTCCTCTGACATGCATTGAATAATAAACTGTCAGAGAGGTTGCTCCGATGTCTATATTCGCCGAACAATTCTGCCCTCGAGAATAACACTTTCACCCCTATAAGTAGCACTGTCTCTACTATAGTGATATATACACTAAGTTCTTCCTGAGAGTTACGTGATTTCGGAAATGCAGCAACTTGAATTTTCTCTTCGCAATATACATACTTCCCGTGTTCTATACTTACGAACAGAATAATAAAGAAAGATAGACTGGACGGTTTAAATCCTATTTTCCGTACAAGTGGATTATCAAGTCTCGAATCCAATTACATCGTATCGAATCGAAGCAGATCATCAAATGCCTCCACTCACCGAATCCAATTTTCGCGAGGGCCATGTATCCCTCTATCGATGCCGACAATTTCGGTCCTCGGACACAGTTATAGTCTTACCGGCAAAGGTGAGAGCGTCTAACTTCCCATTCCTGAATGGTAATCGCAGATTCACCGTGAATGGTGCTCTCTCCCCTAATACCCACCATAAGAAAGGAAATTCGCGCTCGCCCTCCAGATTTCGTACTTAACGACGCATCGTCCCTCTTGCTTAACCTTCGACTACTTAAGCTTCCGGAAACTTAATTAAAAGGGCCTCCGCGTCTGTTAACCTGGCAAGTCTCGGAGCGTCTTCGAGTACGATTGTCGTCGGCCCTTTGTGACGTGACTCTTTCTTCGAATATATACCATCTAAGCTTCGTTAATATTCATGGAGAGACTGCCGTCGACAAACAAACACAGCGAGGAATACAGTGAAAATACAAAGACTGTTAAAACGGTGTTAAGGAAAGAAATAGTTTTTCTGGTCTGATATTTATATCCATTAAAAAGAGTTTTTTTAAGAATTACGAAGTGAACAGGGTGAGTTAGACAATGCTTTGTATAAAAGAATTCTTTTAAATAAGTTATTCGTCGACAAGATATCAAAATGCTACCGAAATTTCTAATAGAATTTCTATTTTTCTTTATGTTTTTGTCTGTAAAGAAGAGACTTGGGAATTATATTTTATTTCATGAGTTGTAGGAGAAGGAACGTTGGTATATTCTACTAATATTTTCAGTGTGAAATACTAAACGGCATTTAGAACTGATTCAAAGAAAGCGCACATACGTGCGCCCGAATAGCCAAGTACCGGTTCTCTCTGTGTGCAAAAGGTTGAAACTCCCTAAGGATGGTCAGTGCGTGGTGAGAGGCAGTTTAGTTTCGCCAGAGTGTTCTAGAGAGTTTGTGGTATAGAGGGGAATTAAGAGACTGCTGGCGAGAGGAACGAACACACGGAAAGTTATAGATGGAACATTTGAAAGCAGCGTGGAGAGAATTCCGTGGTATTTATATATCATTTCCATTAATGTAATACACAACTAACATTTGTTAAAATTAAATTCTGAAATTTTGAATTCTACAAGAATCGAGAATCTTGGGGTACCTATAGATTACATTATGGGAAATTTTAATAAAGTCATGCATAGCATTAAGACATGAAATATTCAAGCTCTGAAAACATGATTTGCAGTCAAGCACCGAGATCGTTAAAAAGGTTAACATTATGAATCTCTATGTGTGAATATCGGTGAAACTAGGAATACTTTTTTTCTTGAACAGTTTATTATTTTAGATTAATTGTTTTGCAAATTTTTCCTACCGATACATGGATAACTAAAGAAACACTTAAATTTGAATAAACTACAGTTTATTTAAACTTTTTTTCGATGTGTTTTGTAGTTCACGACTTACTAGCAAATAAGTAAAAAGGATGTTTCGGATAAAAAGAGTGGTTTCTTTCTTAACGTCTCAAAATAGCACCAACCCAAGTACGGTAAAATTCTTATGTTGTTCTCAGAAACAATTGTTCAAAGTAACAGAAAAATCGACGTGTATCACTTCGCGAACATTCCTTATTAGCAGGAACACACTAACGAGTGACGAATTTGAGACTCGGTTCTGGCGCCCGAGAAAGAGATTCCGCATCGTTTATAATCCGATCTAGTGGACCGATCGTCACGGCAGTTACAACAATCGCGTACAAATGAAATTATCGCCGCATCCTGACGTTAATTACCGTGAACTGATGGAAGTGCACGCCCGGGAACACGTTTAACGAGCGGGTCGGCCGCGGTTAAAACGGGCCCGGGGCACATTTTGACCACGAAAGTTCGTAATTGCGCCGGACAAGTTAATTGCCACGGTAATGAGCAACTGTGACGATATATTGCGGTTACGACGAAATAAAGACGAGCCGATCGATCCCTGGAACTGTCGGCACGTTCCAGAGCGATCCCTCTTTCTCCAGCCGGGTTAGACGTCACCCCTTTCGATCCCGATTCCCGCCCTCCGAGAACGGGAAATTGTGGAATTAAGAATTCCGAACGGCGTTTCGACGGACAGAAATTTTCATATTCATACGTATCGACAATAGTATCAATCCGAGAGTACAGCTGGCTTGGAATTCACTGTAACTTCTATGCGAATGATCGATATTCCTCTACAGAAATTTATCCTCCCCTATAATGCAGATCAAATATACCGAGCGATTAACACAGACAAGAGTGGAATAATCGAGCCGTGTGAGTTGAGTAAATAGTAGAAATACGAAATGCTTTTCCTGCAGCAATACAAATAAATTATTATTGAAGCAAATGATAGGCCATTATGGGTGCATAGTAATTAGAGGTGATCAAATAAAAATGTCTGTTTGTTTTAAACGCGGGTCTACAATTCTTGGAATTCTATTGTATTTCCTGGATACAGTTGGAATGAAATCAACTGATCGGATGAGGTCACTAACGGTCATACCTACTGGCAATCTAAATGTATGAGGTCGTTAACTAAGTTCTGCGAATTTTTTATCTGAAAATATTTATTGAAATAGTGCCTCAATCAATTTTGAAATTTTCATTTTAATTTCAATTCTACAACTCCTAGCTGCTTTGCAAATTTACTAGTCGATTGGGCCGAACCTTTTCTTAACAATTCCAATGGATTGGGACGACGGGCATCAACCTGTCAGTACTACGTCAAACTAAATCCTTATGATTGATCTTAGAGATGCAAGTATAGTTCGATTTCAGAAAACAGGGGAAACCAACGAGTATAAGGGACCCGACCATCGCTGAACGACGATTTATCTTCCATCGATATTACACTGCGCTTTAATAATCTCGAGTGTCTTCACCGTACGAAACAAAGCTGAAGCAATACCGAGTTAATCGCTATCGATCGTCCGTTGCCTTAATTCCACGGTGTGTATCTGAAGGGGAATTGGTAATTTCGTATTGGAGTTTCGCATCGTATAGGTATCCACGAGGTTCGATCTGATAAAATACGCGATCGTTGCGATAAAGCCCCGCGGGAGACGCAGCAATATTTTCGGCGTCGAAAATTTCCCTCTGGTCGGCGGACGTTTCTCTCTGCCGCGATTATTTCGCGGGAAAAAATGATCGCCGCGTCGTTCATTAATTGTCTCATTGCCGGGGCCCAGCGAGCGATTAATTAGCGGTTTTGAATAACATATACAAATCCTTCGATGCGACAGATTCGCCCCGAAAAGAACGGGATTGCGTACGGACGGGAATTAAAGGAATATTTGAAAACCAAAAAAATATCCGACGGCTATAATAACGATTGTAATTTAACGGCGATGAGGTGAATCTCGCCGACGATAAACCCGTCGTCGGGAGAAATGCGTGATATTTAAAATGGTGAAAATGAAAAGGATGTAGAAATGAAAGGACGTGCAATTTATTTGAAATCTAACAGTAACCAGCAGAACGAGAATTAACGTGGACAGAGTTAAATTCAATTCAACCCTTATTCTTCCATTACATTTTAAATAAACTTTTAACTTCCTACTGTGTTCACGACATTACAATTACAATGTGTCTTTCTTACATTTACTCAACTATAGTCTTCGTCACAGGCCGCAGTTATTCAATTCTCAGTCCAGATCCATGAAACTTATATCGTTAGTAAAATCTTAATTTGACTAAAGATTTTTGTTAAACGGTAGTTCGTCCTTCTTGTATCCATTACAATTTCATACGGTACAACCTAAAGAATACTATTTCCTACTGTCGTATAACGCGAATTCTGCATAGCACAATAATCGAACCCAACCACCGTATTATACACCTGTTACCTACCTGTACCATAAAACTATCAAATATCCACGAAAAAGTATTCATAAACCAATCGTATCGTTGAACGCCTCTTAGGCACCGGATTACATCGGATAAAAGTGTTCCGTTCGTGCGCTCGACGTTAACAGCTAACAATATCGTCTTATGCTTCCATCCACGTCGATTCTACACAGCGACACACAATGTTCGAGCATACCGCGTTGACCTATTTATCCCATCGTGCACAAAGGGGCCGACGTAATCGGCGCTTGATTCCGCCGGAAGTCGCGTTATTACCAGAACAGCCATCCAGGCAGCCAGAATTCTTGCGTACTTCACAAAATACGGCCCCGGTTCCTCCTTTCTCGTTCGTCCGCAGCGAAATGAAAAGCCGTGCCCCGTTCCGCAGTGAACGTTCCTTTTCCATGCTCGATTCGAATCGTCGAACGCCCAGGGATCTCGACGCGTCGGTCCCGCGACCATTGTTGTCTCATAATGCTTGTTGTCTGTCAGATTGTGCGACAACAGGGATAATGAACCGTGAGATTGTATCAGCCGCTCGCAACGCACGACTGTCTGCCTCGTCGTGCGTGCACTTCCAAGGACAAGATAATTAACGTGTCCCGAACTGCATGCTACACTCGATACGAATAAAACGTTGAAAATTGAATCGTATCATCCCCTTTCTCTGGGATTCTACCTTGTATGCAAAGATCGAGGAGCGTTAGAATGTTAGACGGAGTGTAGGATTTTCTTTTCGAGGAGATTTATCTTTTATCCGCTATTAATTTCACGTATACCTCGTTCTGAAGATAAAAAAACCCATCTCTTCATGTTGATTGTTATTAAGGTCTGGAGACCTAATGAAACATCTTTTAAAACAGGCAAAATTTGTAAGCATAACATTTGAATAACAGAAGATAATAATACATAGATACTGAAATTTGTAGAGGTTACTGGTATGATGCAATTATGAAGAAAAGCGAAGCGACTGATACGCGACCATAGGACCAAATGCAGTTACCTAGACTTTCGCATCTCTACCAACAACACCCTCAAGGACACGAGTGACATATTCCATACGCCACTGGTACGAAGAAATCTCGAAATTTTTTTACTCCCAAAATGTTTTTATTTCATCATAATTATCTACCATTAAGAATAAAAAATAGTTAAGTGAAAAGATAAGGAAAAGCCTGCTGCTGCTTTTTGAAATTTCGATAAAGAAATGGCGTATTCACGGTCCGTGTCCTTAAGGATCAATATAGCTGGGATCTTACTAGTAGGTCAATTTTTTACAAAAAAATTACGCTTTCAAACAAAATCGACATTCTGTAAAGTGTTTTTACAAATCTGGATTATGATGGAAATTAAATTTTGCGACTCTGTGCGACGCCAAGAAGTACGAATCCGCTCGAGACCGTTCAAAAACAATTGGACGATCCTTTTGGAATAAGCGTGAACCGTCCCGGAAATGTTTACCCCTCCGCCGGAACCGTCCACCAAACGGCAACGCCTGTCCCGCGAGTATAATTCAGCCCGGTCGAGCATTCTGATAAGAGAGCGAACACACAGCCCCGTGCTTCCCGCCATTAAATCATCGTAAGACGTTCATGCGCGTTGAAACGGGATCATACCGATTCGCGTGCACACGACTTGTGCGCGCCCCGTCTCGCCGTTCGAAACGATCGACTGTCTCGTTCACCCGAAATTTATTTCCCATCCGACGAAATTCAGTTTACGCCCGTCACGATCCTCCACTTCGTCGCTAAGGAATAAACAGACGAAACACCGCCGCTTGCGTCTTAATGGAATTACTTTGTGGCGGAGGAAAACGAAGATTATGATTCCATTCGAGTAGATATTCTTCAGTTCCGTCGACTGACGAGACTTTGGTTCCATTTAAATTGCCGTTTTCTTGCGGTGGTTACTTTAAGGCGTTACACCACCCCAAGCGCTTGAAAACTTTATAAAGTTTGGGAATTTTTTCGTAGGTAATAGGTGAACGAAAATGTTCAAGTTTCAGTGGATGTAAATGTAGATTTTAGTTTTATTCTACAATTTTTAGAATGTTAGAAAATAGCAGAGCTAAACTGTAATTTCGAAATCTCTTCCGCTTTTCTGCACAAAATTGCAGAATAACGTCAAAAGCTAGATTTATATCCTTCGAATACTTGAAAGCTTTTACAATCCATCTTCGTTTTGTTTTAGTTCAAAATTAAGGAGGAAGACAACTGCAGAAGAGATACTATATTGCTGAAGCGTTTCAATTCAAATCAGATCGATGCACACATTTGGGATTTGATTTTGTCTATCTTTGGATCCCAATTCGCAACAAGTTCCTCGTGCTAAGGTTCTGGCGATTGGTATCATCCACGATAATATCTTGTACATTGAGGGTAACACCGAGCTAATGGCTGTCAGATTTGAATTTCTTTCGCTAGCTGTCAAGCAAAGAGAATATCACTGCTCGCATACAAGAACTCCATATCTGAAAACTGACGACTGAATGAAATCCTGCGCAAATTAGATTACAAGTGAACCCTTCAGAAGCGAAAGGAGTGATCAAATAGCTAACGCTCCCTTTATCGCCCTATAGATCCTTTGTGTTAACATCAAATATCTCTATCTATACACTAGCCTGGCGTGTTAGATACCCTGAGGCATACTGCACCACTGAGTGAATTTATCGATGAGATTACAGGTAAGAATGTAGAACGAATCTTATCATTCAGTTATAAAATCTGGTCCATTTTTAAACTAACCGTTTCACGAAAATAATAATCCCTTAAGATAAAGAATCACCAGGAATTTATTCGCAATAACGGATAAACACTTGGACAATGCTAGAAGGTCACAGAAATTATGAGATTTTTAATTTTCATGGAAATTAATCATTACTCCGGAGTAATCCGATGCTGAATCGAGCCTCAATCAGCTTCGACTATGTATTTGGATATCCTAAATTCTGCAATAACCAATTCGAAATGCCGGGTTCTAATTCAGATCCTACTGAAGTCCGCGTATGTACCCATGATTATTATGTACCCGTGATTGAACTAGGAGTCTTTATCTCGGATTGATTGGCAGGATCCGTCAAAGTGAACCATTCGAAGCACACGAAAAGAGACGGTAACGCTGAATTACCAAAGAGGGATACTGTTTGCGCGGAATGATCAAGTGGCTAACGTCCGATACATTGGGGACGCGGAGAGAGCCCATAAATGATATTCACTGCCTTCTAAAGCCCAATACGATATTGCCACATCAAAGATATCCAGCTATTACACGGGAACGATACAAAGAGCGGCTTTATCTTTATCCTATTGCGCAGAATTCAATTCGCGAGATTCAGGCGCCAGAATTAAAAGCCTCTACAGAGCCTAGACATTCAAACGGAAAATGTAACGCCAGTAACAGGCAGATCGCGACCGCGTATTTACGATGCAAATATTTCATGCAGTCATGCATTGCACTGTAAATACGAAGACCGAGGGTATCGTGATCTGCCGTTGTTGCTCCTCTTACTTCGACGTATATATGTATATATTATTGTATAAAGGTGGTATCCAGGATAAACAAAAATGAATGGAAAAACGAAATTAAGTACTGCTTTTCCTATCGCATAAATTACAGTTTCAATTGCATGCACATTTTAAGTAAAACAGTCTAGGATGACAGTAATCGGGTAGGTGGCAGTAAACTGGTCTTTTACCCTAGTTGTGTAATAAGAAATAAAACAACAGTTTCCACCTACAAGAACGTCGGTTTCCGTCACCATCGATTCCGTCCAGAGACAGTATATTCCTTCGAGGAAGTAAGTACACCAGGAGCACAGAAAATCCAGGCTACATCAAGTGTATTGAAAAGTGATCCCTTTCTATTCCGATGCCCTGTCAGCGTCTGGTTAGACGCGAGAACAAAGTCTTCTAGCCGCGACGAAACTTCTTCGGGTACGTTAGTCGCGTTCGCGAGAAGACAGGAAACGGAAGACGATGGTGTGAGGAGAGTTGATCGATCGAAGCGCAGACACTGTCAACCGGTCGCCAGAACATTGTAGAACCCCCACGCGCGCGCCACCCTAAGACCTCCGTGTATTTTGACACGCGCCCATAAATTCCACGTCGCATCTCGCTGGTGCGCGCTCACTGTATCTGCACGCGTGCACGCGGGACGCTTATGTATATGAGCAACGTACACGTATCGGCCCACGTCTATGAATATATGCATAGGGGGGTGGGGTGGTACTGGATCCACGTGGTCCGTATTGAATTCGACGGGGTGGAAGAGCGCGAGAGAATGTCGGCCGACGTTTCGACTCGAATCGCGAATGCATTCTGTCCGCGAGACCGTTTATTCCGTTGGTTCACGGTTGTATTTTACTCAGGGACGACGAGTCTCATTTTTTTGCCGTCTTCGGAGGAACTGTCTGTGGAAAATGAACGAGAGGATCGATCTGGGTCGCGGGGAAACGTTTTACGGATCGTGGAACTTGTTCGTTGTTTAATAGTCGCTGTTTTGGATTCAACGATATCTGATGAATCGTGTTATTACTTGATTGAGGAAGTTTATGTAAGTATGGATATTTAGGATGTAATTTATAGAATCGTATTTGCTTAGTCTGGATTCTATCAGATCCCAAGTAATATGACAGCTTCTTCAAAGTTTATTGAATATTTTAATGTTACTAGTTTCAAACTATCGTTTTTTGTGTCGTCGTAAATATCATTAACAGCAATACGATATATAGGTACTGTGATCTACGAATATAATTTTTAAGTGCACCAACGGTAAATTTAATTTAACTGAAATTAAAAGAAAGCCATAAGACGGATGGAAAATGAAAATTTCATTAAATCACTTCAGTTTCGCAACGGATATACGTATAATACACGAGGAATTTTCATGCTAATAAATTAAATTGCACATCGAGGTCGCTCGAGCAGTCTATCAAGCATCAATAACCGGACAGCCTCCCATGAAATATTAATAACATCATATTAAACAGTCTATCACAGAGAACAGTGCCCCCTCCACCCCCATTCGTGGGTGGTGATCAAAGGTTCCCGAAAACATATTAGCGCGAAAGTCGATGCGAGTTCCGCTCGCATTGGCAGTTATTTATTCATTTAGCCGGTTTATGCGACCGGAATTAAATGTAAATTTCGCTCGGTGCACAGGAATTTGGCTTCGCGCGTCAAACGGACCAGAAGTAAAAACGCCTAGACGGAATTGCATTCTGTTCTTCTTCCGTCCACAGACAGAGAAGAGGAGCACACAAAGAGCTCTCAGGGTCCTCGCCTTCTCCGATCTCTCAGGAGTAGACACGATAATCTAATAGAGATGGAATAAGAGGGTGGCCCTAGGAGCGAGGGCCCTGCGTTCCCTTTTCCTTTCGCGAATAAATATGCACTACTGTGGGCTGTGGCGGTGTCATGAACGACGACGATGAAAAGTAATGGCCGAAGAATCTCCACCGCGATGTAATCTAAGGCTTTCAGCTGGTCCCAGCTATGGGAAGAAGAGATATATTTTTTCCATCACTGGGAGGCGTCGCCACTCAACCGACACTTTGAACTCCGAAGAAGTCGTTCGAACGCCTCCTCTGTTTCAATTTTCCTCGTAAGCAGGCGGGCGTGGGCACGCGAGAATGTAATTGCCGGCAGATGGAGAGACCGGCAAGCGCAGCCTCTCAAATTTGATTCCGTCGCCCCTGAATTGATCCTATTAAGGCGGCAGCAGGCACCGAACAATGCCGACTGCACTTCTGCGAAACTTTCTTCGCGATAGATTTGAATAATTTCTCGGGATCGTTCGACGCCGGTTTTCTGGAAAAAGGTGGCTGCTGGACTGGACGTGTTATCGTTTTAGCAATTTTGAAAAGTGGCTTGTTGGTAGATGGGATCGGTTTCAACATCGATTTTTTAATTATATGTGGGGATGTCAAACAGTTCGCGGAAAATTTTAATGAAATTTATTTGACTAATACTATCAGTCATTTGAGATCGTAATAAGATCGCTTATTATGAATGCTTTTTGCATTGTAAAAATTCTTTTGTTCAATTGTCATGATGGCTTCCTAATTGGAACTTGAATACGATATGAATAGAGTTTTAATTAGAAGTGTCTTTTCAATATTTTGGTTAGTCAAAATGACTGAGAGTATTAGTCAAATGTTCTTAGACTGCAGAAACCGATATTGCTACGATGATGTAGAAATTTGAATTGTTCCAGAAAAAATACAAAATTTCGCGAAACATAGTGGACTACCTGTTGGTACACCCCATATTATTGCGGGAAAATGATGCAATATGTTCCCGTCTATCTAAAATGATTTTGCAGATAGTTATTAACAACCATTCCGACAGGTAATTAACATTAGTCCTGGTGAACCTAGAATTGTCAGCGATCGAATTCACTTTCAGACTCCCTATGCCACGATTTACATTAATTCCATTATATTCAACATTAATATATTCCTGATTGTATTTCCATATTGTTTCAAAGTACAACAAAATTTTTTATTCCCTAAAATTCTTCTTAATTTCGCTGCTTCAAAACAACAATAGTCAAACAAGTAGTTGGAAATTTTTGTTTGCCTTTGCACATAATACAGTTTACATATATTGTACGTTAATATTGTAATGCACAAATAAAATAAATAGTCACGTGAGCCATGAACAGTAAACTCAATCTTAACACGCTCAATGTTGTTCTTGCTACCCAGAATAAACAACCTGTTTTCGAGTGTAGATGATAGCCTTAATTTTTTCTCAGAATAAAAGTAATACAAATATAAATGGATCATCGTGAAGATCTTTTCAAGTCAAGAATCTCTACCGAAGTCCCTCTGTAATCGTTGAGTTCAATAAAACGAGGCGTTTGCAATCTCCGGATAAACGGGAAGCGAATACGCCGCGCGAGTCACAAATAACACGTGAACGCCAAAACGCAACATCGATCACGCGGATTAACCCGCGAGGGAAAGGAGCTCCGACTACCCCGGGCGGACTTTCATAATCTGTTTCATATCGAATAATCTACTTACGCGATGCGGATTCACCGGTCACGTCGCTCCAAACCACGATTTATAGTATCAAAGCGTTGCCTCGATTTACGGGACCGCTCGTTCGAACGATTAATCGAGGCCGACCGAGGCATCGAAAACGCGACCGTGTCGGTTTTAACGAAATTACCACGATTTCTGGATGCAATTACGCCACGCGCCACCGACTTCCAGCTCGACGATTCTCGCGCAATAACAAGAATCGCGGAGATTTTTTCTCTAGAATCAAATCGGATTCGGTAGCATTGAGATTAAAAATTTTCACGTGAATTCTTCAGTTTCGTTTCGTTTCCTGTTGTGACTTTGGTCGAGGCGAATCTGGATTGATCAATTAATTCAGTGGCGAATATGATACTTGGATGCCACACTATAGTCGTATGGAAACTGATTAACTGCTTTAGGCTTCTGATTGGTGGAATAATATGGCTTAATAATGGTGTGTAATGATATCCTGCCAATCATGATGGGAAACCAAGTTAGTAGTGTAGGTACCTGAAAACAAGAGGCCTGGTGTTATATTTCCTTCGATCATTCTGTCCATCCGTTAAACATCACATACATAGTGTCCTGTCATGCTCTTCCTATTACTCTACTTCACGAGTTCTGAGCCGTCAGGATCATTTTCCAACCATGATTGAAGGAAAATCGAATACCACTTTGTTCATGTCACTTGTGTACCGTGACACCGTCGAGATTGTCGATTGGCTATTATTCATAATAACATATTGTTCGTAGTCCTGCAGCTTACACAAGTTTTCTCACATGTATACCTTGTGGATATCTAACCGATGCTAGATAGGAGTTATATTTACTCACTTCCCTTAACCTGCTAAAACGCCTGAATGAATACAATAAATTTCTTGATAAACATTTTTTTATGACGTCGATAGATAAAGATTTATTTCAGCTGGCAATTTTAATCGAGTCACTCTGTACAATAATATAACAAATAAATAATATACCTACGTAAATCTATATATTTCACAAATATAACATTAGGACACATAAATATATCAAAAAAACCCGAATAAAGTGTCATTCGTTACACCAGACTGTTTCATCTGTCCTACGCCGTGTCCAACTAAAATACGACAATGCCAAAGTTGCGGTATTAAAACACCATAATACCTAGATAGAAATCAATGTACAGCACAGTTGGGATTTAACAGAGTTTCGGGCAGAATAGACGCGCGCGGTCGCCGAACAATAGTCCAGTTGCACGGAGTCCGGGTGGCGTGGCGATCGAGTCACCGATTTCCATAAGCAACGCAGTCACGGGGGTCGGGTAACTTGACACGTCGCCGTTTAACGGGCCAGTTATCGACCTCATAGTCCGTGTACATCTCGAATGGCCAAGTCCGTGTGCATGTTGCAACTCACAGTCGCAGCACGGTCTGTTTCACGGGCGTCGCCGGAATGATATCTGCGCGAACGGCTGAAACAAGGTTGGCCGCGTTTCGCGTCGTTGTCGTTGTCGTGCACCCCCGGAATATTGCTCAGTGATGTCCGTCGGTCATAGAGGGGTGTTAGGGGCGTTGGGGGAGGGGGGAGGGAGCAATATCACCCCGGGAAATGTTTCGAGCACCGACAGATACCACGGGAATAGATTTTTCAACCAAAAAATGACGCTGATTTCGTTTCGAAAATAATTCCACCGTGCCACCCACCCCACTCCCCCTCCACCAGCACCTGCCGAATCGTCTCGTATTTCCTGGACAATTCGCGGCTGGCAGAGACCAGGTTTCGAATGGCAAACGCCGGAACGATATTCCCCGTAATTGAACGCGACAGGACAACGTAAAAATTAGTTGTCACCGTGTCCCGCTGTCGTTTTTATTTTAACGCGGCACGAATGAAACGAGCATTGTTTCGTGTGACATGCACGGCCTGGCAATTTGCTACCATTTTCCTCTATCTCTCGACGCCACCCCTTCACCCCTCCTTCGTATGAATGTTTGACAGCGGCGATTGTTACGACACCACGGGTTGCCTGGTTGAAAACGCGACAAACGATGCTGCTGCATCCCTCGGATAGATAACTGTTCCCTGGGAAACGAACGGAAATCTCGTTTTAAGAGACGGGGGATACGACCAGTTAACTATCGTACCTATTAGCTTGAGGTTGTTATCTAGTACATGTAGTGAAGCCAAACATCGTTACTTTTTTCAGTAATATAACCCTTAACTGGTCAGGTGGAAATCTTAGTGCTTATTCCACAAATCTTAGTATACACTAGCCTTATTCTTTGTTACAGAACTAGTTGTTTCACTTTCTCAAGTAAAAAGACATTGAAATAAACAAGCATCTCTTTAAGTAACTTTCGAATGAAAATAAAATATTCTAAAACTATTTATAGGGTTTCTAAGTTTTAATGTGGAATATTATAAACACTAGAAGGCATTAACTATCTAGGTAGCCATTTTACAAAGGGTGTGACAGATGGAGGACGAGAACGTGAGAACGATTCTGACGACTGTGAGGGCCTTGTGAGGTCTAATAGTTTGTAACTAATAACTGTAATTAATAGTTTGTCATCCTGTATATTTTGTTTCTACCATTTAGCTGGTATGACTTTTATTTGTTTAAAATTTATCTAACAATGTCATGAACACTGTTGGCCTGTACGTTCTCTGCCATTTTATTTGCAATCGACGGTGAAATATATCACGTTGTTTTGTGTTACATGATACGAGTATAAAATAATTGGTATCAACATTAATACCACTCTATGGACATAGGATGTGAATGGGCAATTGTCGGATATCGTTACAACAGTATTTGAACGATATATGATCGAACGACGATGCACAAGTTGTAGTTATAACTCCAAATAAAATTCTGTATAAAATTACACGAAACGGTAAGCGAACATGGTAATCCAATGGTAATCAAATAGTTCGACCAATGCAACGACTGGCAAGTGATTACCATTTCTAGCTGACGAAGCATCACTTTCGATAAATTCTCGACTCAACGGTCGCCCCCACGAACAAAACGCGAAACGTCCTGACAGCGACGTTAATAATCGACTACGTTCCGTTGAAACGAGTACAAAGAACGAGGCAGTAACGATATTAGCGATGCAATTATTTCCGCGCTGGTCAGCCAATTTCTCATTACCATTCGCAAGCAGAACGTTTCCGAAACCGTTCATTTAATTGCAATTAGTTTGATACGTTCAATTCGATACGCTCTCGGGGGATATTAAACAAATTGCGAGCGAAGCTTATTTCACCGGACTTGTTCGCAAAATTAACAAAACACATCCGCGGCCAGAGACGAAGAGAAACATGCGTGAGGTGGCGGTGGCTCCAGAATCTTGGAAACGAGCCGGATACACGCGACGTCTTCGTTAGCCGCCGCGAATACTGGGATGTAATTAACGTGAATTAACGCTGCCCGCCTCTTTTGGCGCTGGCTAAAGGCGGCTGGTTGTTCGGAACTAACCGTAAATTATGAAAGACCGGCCAGAAAACTCGTACATTGGAATTCGCTCCTCCCCTCGTACATAACGATAACTGAATGGCTACTGTTCATTAAGCTTTCACTACGCTCGAGCGGAATGGATAGCTGGTATTTTCTTCAGCGCCCGAATCTAGTAATGAATTTCGTTCGTTAATCTGTTCCATGAAAACGGCAGACGTTGCTTATGAAATTCACAAAAATACGATGCTGAAACACGCTAAACTGTATTTTGCATGACCGACTGTTGGACGAGCGATATTTTTTGAACTGAGGAATATCTTGCAGGATATTGTAGATGATTCCCTGGCTCTCAGGAAATCCTTGTGGATCCTGAGTACATGAAATATTTTGATATTTCAATAATAGAATTCATAAACAGGTACAAGACGTTGAATTTGACCATTTCTATTTGTCGATGAATAGGCCTATTTACCTGTTTGCCATGCATCTCTGTCAGCTAGCTTGTTAGTTCATTGTTTTAAAAGAACAATAGAGCTATCTTACAAAAATGGCTGGTGCTTGGGAGACTCTCGGAGACTGTTGTTGTTACTTGGCGAAAGAACCCAAGCGCCTAGATTTTTTTCAAGCTTACAAAAACAATCTCGCGATGGATATGGGAGTAACAAGAAATATCCTTTTGAACAATAAGCATATTCTTTCTACTGTTTACCATCATCTCCAAGCAAAAGGAGATTAACGAAACTTCGAACCAAGTTTCCATCGAAGTATGGAAACGTCTGATCCGCTGAGCCCGTCGCCGATGCAATCCGAATTTCCGTGGAAGAACGATATCGATAAGGTCGCCGAGATTGAATTCACGGAATGCGTAAGCTTATAGTTGGAAACAAGGATGAGTTTTCCAGCGTCAGCCAACCGAGCGAACGTCGAAAAGTTCGCGGTCCCGCGCGACGAATCGTCCGGGATTTCAAACTTTTATCGAGCAGCGATTGCTGTCCCGCAGACAATTTTCCTGTCAGCCAGGTCCCCGCCTCGATCTGTCTATTGTTCCGCGGGACTTTAAGAGGCCATCCGGTGTCGTAAGCGGCTGAAAATCGCGCGGGGAGCAGACAAAACGAATTACGAGTCTCCAGGCGATCCCGTTTGTACTATATACGTATGTATGTCGGATAATTTCACGAAAATCCTTCTACCATCCCTCGAACGAAATCCATAACGTGCTCTACGCACGTAGAATGCAAGTATACGTAAAATTTTACCAGTTAAAAGTTCGAAAAAGTGTAGTATTTAAAAAGCTCTGATTGCAGGATGGAATATTATTGTCGAATTTGAATAATGGGGTTGAGGTCTCGAGTTTTAACAATTTTTTCACGAAAGCTGATTTCTGGAGTACCACGGCAGTGCATATGGAGAGGTAGAGAATCTTCTATTTTCATTTCAATGTCTAGCTTGGATGTGACACGTTTATAAACACGATTCTACACGGGAATAAGGGAAACACCTCCAAGCTTAGTATTACAGAAGAGTTTTCCCAGATTGCAAACTTTCCTGTTAATGTTAAAGGATTACAGTCGAATTTATGCAGCCTGGATAGGTCCATATTATTAACTTCCATTGGTATTCATTTCAGTATATTACGTGCGCCAATATGTAATTCACTGTAGGTCCAGTATGATGGTAATGCATTTTGGATTCGCCATATCGTTCCAATCTTCTGCTTAGTCAAAATGATGGGGGATGATGTGAATACAGATAATGAATACTGTTAGAATAGGGTAGGTATTTGAATTGTTCCGAAACGAATACAGTTTCACAAAAAATAGTCGATTACTCAATGGTACACCTGATACTATTAACATTATTTACCCCTTGTTACATTTTTACTGACACTACTGACCATTGTGCATACCAAATAGAAACACTCAATGTCCAACAAATTATTCTGGAACTACACTTATAATTTTTCCATCTTCGAAATTGCAAACCAACAATAACGCGTGAAAAATACATGAAAAAACTGTGCGAAAGAGTTGTAAGCCTATGGAATACTTAATCATACTAACAACCACATAAGGTTTCCATTCCAGCTAGGCGGTTACTACAAAGAGCTGTTAAAAATATTGCACGATGTGTAATACCGTAAGACAGCAGTTTTTCTATCGCCCGTGATCCAACGGGTACGTCTCGAGCTTCTCCCGCAGCTTTAGGGAAGACGTCTCGGTTAAAGTGTCTTTAGATAAACGACCCAGCGGCTGCCCAAAATCTACATTCGGTGTAAACAGCCCCGCGCGGTTCAGGAAGAAAGAGAGGCAGGCGAGACAGAGGGAGCAGGGGCGGGATGCTCATAATTCTCTCGTTTGAAAACAGGTCTGAAACTTGGTCGAAAAGCGGTGGCGTGGCACATTGTGCGCGCCTGCTCGACCACCCGCTGTAAATCTACATTCAAAAAGGGGAATATAGAAAATGCCCGGCATAATTGCGTTCCCGTATTAAAAGAGTGTACGTACGTGTCTATATAGCGTGCTCAATTTCGCCGGGGCAATAAATTCCGGGGCCGCCTCCGCCGCGAGCCTGGAGGAGCGGGCTCGAATAAAATCGTTACTCGCCGTTACCTTGACTCGACGTCCAACGAACCGTCGTCGTTCCTCGTCCCGTGAGTAAAAAAAGGGTCGAAATTAATCCGAGAAACTTCGCCCATCACGTCCCCGCTTTCACCCCTTGCCGAATGAAACGTGAAACTATCTGACCGCGAGAAGGAAACAAAAGAGGGGGGTGGCAGAGACGAAAGGGTAATAACGTAATTTCCGAAGTTATTTCGAATCCGAACGGATACCCTCGTTAAGGGAAATTTCGTACGAGATCGCGCAACGGTTAAATTACGATCAACGTTTCCTTCTCCGCGTACCTTGGACTCTGCGCAGTCGAAATACGTGGCGGACGCGTGTAATACGCGCATAACCGTTACTTTTGTGGGCCGTTGCGCATTAATCTCTGTCTAGCAAGCCGTGCAGTCGCGCGGGGAGAAGAATTGACTAATCGTGCTGAGCGAACTGGGGCCAATAGGATCCTCCTATCCAAGACTGCGCGAGCTGTTGACACGCTAAATTTACGGAGTATCTCTCTATTTCACGGGCGATTTAGTATTCCTTCGAAATCATGGAGAGATAATAAATTCAGATCGGGAAATTACAACGCTTTACTTAACTTTAGATCCTCTAGCAGAAGAATTACCCCGTATATATAGATACATTGTATTTGGTTGGAAAGTGATGACCTTAGTTCTTCGCCACGGTGTAAGTAAATCGCCTTTACCGATTCATTTGTTTTGGTACACAATTACTTCATCACGATTATCAGTCAGGGTTTTCAGTGAACCAGAAGGTTGGTCACCAAACATTCCTCACACCAGTAATGTCCAATCACCATACGAAAATTTTACACCTTGTCGGTTCCTTCCACGGCTAAAAACGAATCAGGCGCCGAGCAATTACAAAACGAAAAGGAAACCCTCAATTCCCGAATAGATTATCTCGATCGACTAGTTTCACGAAGCAAACCAGATCCAGGTCGTAGCTCCGCCTGGCCGCGGATTCCAACTAATGATATTTGCGGAGTCGATCGAGCGAATCCAACGAATTTTTCCGTGTCGCTCGAGGTAACGATTCGCGCTTGATCGCGTCGTCCGCGAGACGGAAACAGCCGACGATAATGGTGCTCGCGAATTGAACCTGGATAGGCGAGGGAAGGGGGTTTAGGGTGGTGGGTTTGGATCCCACACGTCGATGAAGCCGACACGTCTGTCAGTGGCGTGGATCTTGGAAGGCGTGTGCGGATGGAGGGGATGTGTTCGTTCACCTGTCTACCGGTTGGATACGGAATGAATCAAAGAGCTTTGACGCCCTTCGGTACCATGAATAATGTAACGCAGCGATCCAATTTATAACTCGCCGCGTCGTAATATGTGTTACGCCGTGTTACGCGAGGACATGGGGACCAGAGATGGGGGTTGTGTATGATATGTGGCGCTGCAAAGAAGCTTGGAATATTTCAACGGGGCACCGTGACTACATCGCATACACACGCTCCGTGTCTGGTTAATTGAATGGATGTCCTGATCCACGAGATTTCCGTGTGCGCAGCCCTTGCTTCGTTCACGTCGCGTCGATCCTTTGCCCCCTACACCTAACACTTCGTTAAGAGATTTGACGTCTCCGACGATGATTCTGATTATGGCGCGGCTTTGTATGGGGTTTCACGCCTTCACGGAGTCGCTGCGACTTGGTTAATCGAGATACTCCTGGGATCTCGCGTTCGTAGGGTAATTGTATATTCAGGGATCTGACGCTTTGGAAATTCTGGCGCAGTCGGGGACTCGGTCATATCTCGTGGTAAACGGTTGTTTATGATTCACTTCGATCCGTGATTACGCGATCCTGTTGGTTCTTATTCATGGTTATTGTTGAAATACAGTAAATCATCGATGAATACTCGGAGGATCCTCGGCACTGAGTGCTCAACCGTCGTCTCAACCACCGGGGAGTTCCTCGTGAAACCAATCAAGCGCCCAATGGTGGGGATGACGTCTTGTTTATACCACGATTGCTGAAATATTTTGTATTAGTTCGCATTGAAGTTCTACTCCGAATGTATTCTAGTCCTGTTGACAGTAAGTGAAAAAGAACGCGATGGAAACAGGCTACCAATCAATGATAAGACCGCCAAATCGACTGTTCTCTATAATATTCTCTCTAATCACATGGACAGTACCAAGGTACGCAACTGGAACAGAGAACCACTATATTCCCCTTTTAACGTTTTCACGTTCCAATCATCCAGTATCTATTTCATTTCCTGGTATATTTCCACCAGTCTCGTTAAGCGCAAAATCAGCGATCGTTATTTGTCGACTGTTTTACCGCTGGACCGACTAAATTATCACGAGCCGGCTGTCGGTTTAATTAACGTCACGATATTCGTTACCGACAACACGGAATGTACGCCCGCGGAGTGTCCGAAATTCCCGACTATTGTCCGGTTTTAATCGGCGTCAATTAGTTTCATAGTTGTGACGCTTCGCTGTCCGTGTTGCCGGGCGGAACGCTCGTCAACGTGATCATTCAATCCGTTAATTAACTACTTCCGATCCGGGGTAAAACTCTTCCGAGTGTTAACTGAGCGAACAGTCCAGTTTCTCTAACGGCGTTAACACGGTGAATCGCGATTTAATCAGACTAACGTCAATGACTGTCCCGAGGCCTGATGTCGGCCGATACATGCGAATTAATAATATTGCCGGGGATGGCGGAGCGGCGCATTATGCATAACCGCGTGAACGCCACGTATACACCACAGGGAGAACACGACAAGGCTGACAACGAGCTCCAATTTACCGCTGATTGCTGGACCATGGGTTTTGATGGTTTAGATTAGGAGGCTGCCAGAGGCGAATCGACTAATTGTAGAAATGCGAGACAGCCTGGGATAGCTGCGCCGCTCCACTTGGCGAGGCCGCAGCCCATCATTGAATCTCGTCGAACTACGGGATATCTGACAGATTCTAGACACAACTATGTGTAATTATTAATAGACGTATCGTTCTTTGATTGAGACATTAATAAAATAAATTTGTTCTATTCTTTGACATTTCTTCGCGTACATTCGTGTCTACCTGTTTATTATTCTGTCTTTAAATCTCATTTATTACCGCGTCTGTGTATGATTATTGTTTACTCACAAGTAGGGGGCCTCAATTTCGGCTCGAAGATTTTAACCCCATGAAGGTCGCGGTTGATCTGAGAGATACACGCATAAGATGATCATGGACTCTACCATGACGACCAATGTTCAAGTACGTTCCATATTCACTCAAAAATCTTTCGAAGTAATTATCCGATGGGAATGTTCGATCGTCAAAGATTAGAGAAAATAAATTAATAATAATCGGTTAATAATAATCCATGAAGTCCTCGTCCATGTTTAGAAAACCCGAACCTATTGGACCAACCGTCCCGCAAAAAGATTCTGGTGATCAGAGCAGACGATGCTAATATTCCGTAGAATGGATCACGCGCGTAGATTATGATTTCAAATGGAACGTGACGTGCCGGGAACACACGAAAACAAGCCCAGCAATCACAGAAGACAAGATTAAAGCGACGAGCAGAGGAGGATGAGAAGCGAGCAAGGAGCGTGTACAGGCCGGGTTCGAGCACATGCAAACTTATCAGCTGCGAGCAGGTGCTATCACGGCGCAACATTAATGAGCTGCATTCTATCTGTTCTATTGCGTGCGCCGCACCAGTGCATCTCGGCAATCGTTCACCTCTCTATCTGCCCGGCTGCGATCGTTTCGTCTCGCTTTACTCAGCCAGTTCCCCTCTGCCTTTGTTCGTCTATTGACGCTCCGATTGGCCCGCATTTTAATTACAAAGCTTATCGACTGGTTAATAACGAAATGAACTCATTAGCGTATTGCGATCACGCGGGAGATCAATTTGGTGGCGGGTGCGGGATTGAAAATTCTGGCTGAGAGTAACAGTTGCGTTGAGGATCATGAATTTTCAAAAAAAAGGAATAATTTAATGTATTACCAGTTTGGTAGTGTAATTGATAGCGTTTCGTAGTTCCATAACTTGTAGGAAAATTTATAAATATTTACGTTAGTCGGAAACATATAGGTATCACGATAATGGCTCTTGGGGAAAAATTCAACTATCCTGCGAAACGTCCCTGTCATAAATACACCGTGAGAAAGTTACAACACCAACTTGGATAGTTTCCCAACCGACACATGTTTTCTTACCAAATAGATGACAATATATTCCCAAAAAAACAACAGTTCAACGATTCCTAACGACAAAAACATTATATCACCCTCGAAACAAGGTCATTCGTATAATAATTCGTTTTTCCAATTACAAAACCGTTACTCCCTTATTGAAGAACTCTCTCAGTGTACCAAATCATGCCAATCAACCCTCAGAGAGACGGAAACGCGTACGTACGTACGTCACGTTGACGCAGTAATTACGCGCATAAACCGTCGCTTAAGTCGAAATTCGCTCAGCAATCAGCAATGTCCGGATCGTCCCCTGACGGTTTGTCGGACGGAATGCGTCCCGCCGAACGGCCCGGAACGTCGGTGGCCTGTCTCGCACGCGTCGGTGCTGGTGTCGTCGCGGTAATGTGGCGCGACGTCGATGGTCACCGTCCACCGTGTGCAGCGTCGTGAATTCGTCAGAAGTTGCGAGCACCGGGAGCTCCTGTAACGTTAATCGAGGCTGTCCGGTCGGCCAGTTGCTCGTCGCCCCGCCCCATTGCCCCGCGGGACCCCCAGCACGCTGGAAGTTGCTCCTCCGAAGCGGTCATTTCGGTAGTAGCCAGCCCCGGCCGTAGACGTAATGGATACGAAAAGGCAAACTCACAAACGACAGGGAGAACTCGAAGTTGTCGCCGTTAATCCCCGTGGACCGTCCCACCGATAAATTCGAAACATGAATATTAGTCCCGTTAGACGGTCCGGGCAGATGTAAAGTTATCTCGGAACTACTGGTCTGATCGTCTGATTGATAAAAACTTTGCCATCTGGATCCTGGACGATTCATTCGGACGATCGGTGACGCCACTCATGGCGCTTTATGGGAATTAACTAGTAGTTAGAGCCGCGTATGCAGAGGACTTTGTTTTGACGCGTGCACTTGGGATCATTTCGACGAGTTTAGGAACTGTTGCTATAACTGTGGTCTTTGGAGGATCGGTAGGTCGGTACATGAGTTGAAATTGAATCGTACCTTGACGGTGCTTGTCTAATGAATCGAAATGTCGTGATACTGTGTCGTAAAAATAGGAGAATGTTTGAGTTAATTATTAGACATTAGTATACGATTTTAATATGTTTCATTGTAATCGTTTTAAACCGCGACGTATTCAATGTTTCAAGCTAGAGTACAGTCCATGGGTAGCGATTTTGGAAAACGTTCCGAATCCCCGATATTTATCGCAATAATAAGCTAGTTTAAATAAATTGCCGGAGGACGTGTTGTCCGGTGGTATTTCGTTTCGCACAGGAAATTTTTCATGTCCATTTAAAGTGATCCGAGTTCCGCTGAGCGGACGTGCCGGGAGCCCGAGACGCACATTTCCTCGGCCATGGTGGCAGGTGTACGGAAACACAATGAACCGATTTAATCTAACGGAGCGAATATTAAATTAGAATACAACATGATACTCTCTATTTTAATCGAACGATTACGATCTTGCTGCAGAGAATTCTATCGGGCCAAGTCGAGTTCAGTAAGAATCGACGACGTAAAGACCATTCGACACACGTTTCCGGTTGGTCGATGGTTTGGGGTCGCCGATGATCACATGGTAAATCCCTGGAATACGTGAACGATCGTTACACGGTCGCAAATGGGGCGTTTACGCGTCGCCAAACATCGGTGTCGGATTTTCCTTGGGTGCATTAATAGAAACACGTCGTGCACATGCGGCTGATCTTCGCGGCACGAGAATGTATGCTAATTTCATAGCGTTTCGCGGATGGTAAGCTAGAGGGTTATTGGCTCGTTATTGGCCCATCCCTACCTATATCGGTTATACTACTCGATTATGACGGTGCTCGCGTGATATTGGATTTCGAACTACGATCCGGATGCGTAGACGTTTCCAAGTGCATATGCATATCCCGGTGTATTGTAATTAACGCACCAACGGGCAATTCGATCCCCGTGTACAAGGTCCGTCAGCTCTTCCGGATCCTCCCGTATTTTGCTTGCGATCGTATTGCCGTCCAAACGGGACGGAGATCAAAATTTGTTGTACTCGTTGATCAGATACGAACTGTTCCTTTTATTTTTTGCTTATCAGCTGTTTGTTTTAGTTACCTCTGAACGTTCTTTCAAATTTATAATAGGTCAAATTAATCGTAAATGTATCGCCAATAACATCCTATTGTTCCTCTAACTTGTCTGTGAACGTTTTTCTGAATATAAATTAGTACGGATCAGTCACTAGTATATTCCACTATTCCTAAACATATCTGCACACACTTTTTTTACTTGTACAATAGTACGAATTAAAAATCATTATATCGTTTATATCATACTACAATATTCTCTCCTACACACAAATTCTTCACTAATGCAGTGCTGTCAATGTACCATTACAATATCATTTATCGAATCATACTATTTTTCTACTTATCTACACATTCTTCCAAATCTACAGTAGTACGAATCAGTCATTATTATTATACACCTAATCAAACCCAACGCTTCTACCTCTTATTGAATATTCACGACACTGTGAACCTGTTCGTAGATATTGAACACACATAAACTCACCTAAAATAAACATTCGCAAACTCGCGACCTGAATCGCTTCGCAGCGAAACAAGTCGGTTTATAGCGTGTTTCACTCGGACGTCCTCACCACAATTTTAAACGCGTAAGAAGAGTTTCACTCGGCGACGATGGAATACATGAGCAGAGCGGCGTCTCGTGAATGTAAACGGTCGTCTGAGACGGCGTCCGAACGGCGCGACGGTCGATATCACGAATTCAAATTCCCTTCAGGAGTCCCGTGTGCGTCAAAATTCGGAGATCGTGCCCGATGTATGGTTCAATAGGAGCCTCCCGTTCCCCTGAACTCTGCCGAGATACTGCGTCGCCCGCTTTTCAAATATCGCCGAGAGACGTTTTCTTTGCCGTCACGTATACTCCGCAGTGTGCCACGGATAACACGGGCCATGCTCGCTAGGCCAACTCTAGCACTACTACGACCGCCTGGAGAAAATATGTTAGACGTTTACCACTTAAAAAGCAAATTTCATATTCCGGCCGGCTACGATCCGGGAATATCAATAACCGGACTTGGTGAACACGATTTACTTGAAATTGAAAGGCAAGTTTATACACGTACAGCTTCATTTTGACTGGTACTTTTACTGGTCGTAATTAATCCTCATAGACGATTACATCGAATTGCAGAGCCTTCTGCTCTGCTCATATTACACTCGTCAGTCTTTAAAATCAATTACTTATACTTACTAGGTACGATTTGTCATTGTCATTAGAAATGTCCACGAACTGAGACATCTTATATGAAATACTGACTATGCTACACTTTGCGGACTATTACAAATTCGTTCTAGACATTTCTCAGCCCTTCGCGGCAATGTAATAGAAAAAAGTTATTAACCAAAACTTGCCTGTTTTAAGTGAGTGCCATATAACGACAAGGTTTTGACTTTTTTAAATGGAATCGTATAATTCATTTCGATTTAATTTGCTTTCTAAATCATATTTGATTCAAATATCAAGCACAGTTCACAAAATTTATGAAAATCACCTAGATCACTTCTAGTTTCTTTCATTCAGTTCAGTAATCTGTCATCAACGAATATATTAGGATCCTGTCATCAATACTGTGGGTCTTCAGCAGATTCTCGTTAAATCTTCCCAGGTTACAAAGAGAACTACATCCCGACCGTACACCGTACTTGAAAGCGTGAACACGACGCGAAGCTACCAAGATCGAGAGTCGTTCGATCGATTCCAATCCGCTATCACGCTTTCCAACCGGGCGGCGAGCGTCTGTCGTACATGCTCCAAGGATTGTTTCCCAGAGTGTAACGATCCTCCAAGAGTAATTGCCGAGTTGTTCTAGTCGACTCAGCAGGGACGACAGACAGGAGAAAAAGACGAGGCTCGGAAGGAAGGAAGGAAATGGGAGGAGGCGGTGGGCGCGTAGCGCGGCCATCTGCGCGGTGACGGGGGCCGGCGAATGGGGGAGGAGGCTCGTAAATTTTCAAATATTTTCCCGGGTAAAGTAAATCAAGGGTGCCCGCGGAGTGCGACGTATGCAGAAAAGCGGTTTTCAATTTCCCTCGGCTGCTCCACGGTTCCGTTATTTTTGTTAGCTCGCCCCCGCCGTGGCTGGAATCGATAGTTTGCGCTCGCTAATTCCGTCTGCGAATGGCGCCCCTAAAGGGTAGGCGAACCTATCATTATCAAACGTCCAAATGGAAGAGCAACAGCAGAGGGAAAACTTCTTGACTCCATTTCATCGGGAAGTTCTCGCGCCCCGGCCGCTGGATGGAGGATCGAGAAACGAAGAAACTCGTCTGTATTCCACGGTCCGTCGGTTAATTTCTGAATTTCATACCTGGGCGGGGAGGGTGGTCGGGTCTGATTCGATATCCTAGGAAAATTGACGATCCGCGACATTTCGAAGGAATAGTCAGTAGTAAAGGGCGTTTATAGTCAGACATTCTGGATCTTGTTACCAGTGTACGGCGATATCGTACAGATCGAAGCGGGCCACGTTTATACATATACGCGTCGTCACGTAAGTATCCCAGATCTCTTTTTTCGTATTCCTGGACCAACAATCAACATCCTTCCTTGCTGTTCTTCAAACACCAAAGGAAGCAACGAAGACGTCTCCTTGGATCACGACAAATGTTGCTACCAACTGATCCAGCATAATTGGCGGCACGTGAATTATTCATAATGCAGAGGGAGGGGAAGGGGGAGGACGTAACAAAATAATATTGAATTCCATCGTGCACGAGCTGGATCAATCGGGGTCGATTCGGGCATTTTCTACGCCGACAGGGCAATCACGGTTCGCCAGACTCCGATGCGAGGCATTATGGGGCCGCAAAACGCGAGGCTCCGAATACGGCCGACCGCACACGCCCGTAGCCATTGTTCCCGCAGCGTTATAGGCTCCACGGTCGAACCACGCCGCGGGATTACCCGCCGCGGTATATGTATATACATGTGTCAACAAAATCATAAATAAAACGCGACCGTCCGTCGGTCTCGCATTTTTTTCGGGAACGGGTTCTCGTATCGGTGTATAACGGTCGGGGGGAAGTTACGAGAGGGAGATAGTTCGACGAATACCGCGTAGGGAAAAAGTAAAAAAAAAAATACTGTCGGTGGTGTTACGAGACATTGTCAGAGTGACCCCGATATTCCATTCGCGTGCCGACTTCACGATTCACTGTTCGTCTCGTTCCGCTTCCGAATGCTGCCTCGGGTGAATAAAATACAGGGTGAGAGGCGGTTCTCGGCATGATTTTCAATTTAAATCGTCCACCTGTCAACTCCCCCTTGGATTCGCCAGTATTTATCGTCGACTGCAATAGGAAACGGCATAAACTAACGGAAGAGACGAAGAATTAAGACGATCCTTCTGTTTCAGCATGGTGGAAAGGAACTCGAGAATGATACAGGATCCAGGTGGTGGCGGGGGCTGGTGGGTCGCAGCAGCCGATACGATATCGATGGCGTGGCTTAACCAATCGCGAGCAACGTAACTTCGCCGGCCGGAAACTTTAACCCGCCGCGACAGAGACACTTAGTTTGGCTTTAACTGCTAATTGATCAGAAAATCCAATTGCTGATCCTGATACATTATATTCCGTTCTCGTCGCGTAGATCAAAGCACTCGGCGACGCCCCCTCTCCCACTGAAGTTCCTCTATTAAGCTACCCTCTAACCCGGCCGCTTTCAACTTGCTCCGACTCCAGGAAATTTGTCCACGTCCGCCGACCGGTGGCCCACGTCCGTCTCGTACACCCCAAAAACTTCTCGGCGGTATCTCTTGCGGCGTTCCTATCGTTCAGCGTCGCGTTCAACGCTTGTTCCTCGTGATCAAGCGAGCGGCCTTCGACGCTAATTTAATATTCATTAGGCCAGGGCCACCGCACGGGAGCGATCGTGTTGGCTTATTGAGACACCGGGATTTATCCGTAACGCGTTCGAGCGAAAAGTGACGGGGTACTTTCGAGCAGGTTGATCGGGGACGCTGGTGCAGGGAACTATTTAGTTGATACGTTTTAGGCGATGCTTTATTGCCTTCGAAACAT
>NW_015373891.1:3201750-3575522 GCF_001272555.1 Dufourea novaeangliae | reverse complement strand
GGAAAGTTGTTATAAAATCATTACTTTAACATTACTAAACTAAGAAAGAATTTGATGTTATTGTTTATTAAAAGAATTTCTTCACTAAATAACGGCTCACATCTAATTCTTTTAGGTAGAGGAACAGTGCAAAGGAAGAGTGAATTTAAATATACTGAACATATACGATTTTGCCGTATAGCCTGAATAAAATAGGGTAACGTATCCGATATACCACTCTAGGATCTATGGTAACGGAACTCGATCTACTCTTGAGACCCCCGAGCACTTTATTACAGTTTATTTGAAAATCTATATCTGGAGCTCATAGCCAGAGTGTGTGCAGTCTCACTTTTCAATCTTTAAAGGACAGAAAATCAAAGTTGCAAATACCTAGCACTTTTGAAACCATTCGGTAAGAATCCAATGAGAAATAGTCGCTACCTTCGATTTATTATTTGACTTTACACAGTTTGGCTCGAAACAAGATATGGACTTAACATCATTGTATTAAAAACGAAACCACTTAGAACGAAATAATTTTCATCATTGGAAAGAGTTAAAAATTTAATACCGGAATCATGTGAAATATAATTTTTTTTTTAAAGTGGGCTTAATACACCTTAGCTTTGAAATCCAGATATATATAGGTTCAACAATTGTGTGAGTATAGAAAATGATGTTCTTTCGTAAGTCGCATCGTCTCCCAACTGTGTCAAGTTTCAATGAATTTTTTGTCTGGCACATAAGGCGGATCCAGGTTTCAACGACTCTTCGTTCTAAATTAAACATCAGCATTTCCTAGCAATCATCCACACGCCTCGTCGCGCCTGTTATTGTCACTGCCTTGTTTCCCCGGACACCTTTTGACAGCGCGTCGCGTCAGTCACGTCGTATAATTCCGTATTCATAACGCCATCTCCGTCCAATTTTCCAAGGAAATCGCTTATTTTTCGTCCCCCGTCCCTCTCCCCTCCTACCCGCCTCGACACCGTGCGTCTTCGGAAGAATCGGGTAGGCAGATGAAACTCGTCTGCCGAGGAACTGTGCCGTCTACTACCCCCAATCCTCGTCTCCCATTCCCCGTGCTCTCCGGGACAATTTTCAAGGTATTCTTCGGGCTACGAAAATTAAGGTGATAGACGGAGCTGCCGCGCCCTAGGAGGTCGCCGGTAATAATTTATTATGATCCCTAACGAAACTATTCACTTGGCATGGGCTAAACTCGACATCCCCCCGCCGGCATACGTGCACCGTTCGCGCAATTATTCATAATTTCTATTCCGGCGCATTGCGCACGCGATATCCCGAGCCCTCGTGTGTCTTTCTTACAGCTCATGTTCGAAGGCGTCGTCGTCGTCGTCGCCTGCTGAGCGACCATTTAAAACAGGGATAAATCGCTGATAAATTGCCGCGGTCGAAGTAGCCGGACAGCGCTGCGCGTCGAGCGTGCCACGTCGACGCTTATCGACGGTCGGACCGGCTAATTACCAGCAATTAATCATTGGCAGCTGCCCTATTGATGGCCGGAACCTACGCGAGACGACTCGATCGCTCGTTCTTTTTTTTTCGGGAACACCGTCGCTCAGCAGCATACTGTTGCCGATTAATTTTTATACGCCCGGTCGTTATACCGTCCAGGGGATTATATGTTCGCTGGATATCACGCTTTAATGACGGTTTCGATTCATTGGAGTTTCGTTTAGGACGTTCCGCGTCGATACCAACACCGCTATAGCGAAATCACGGACGTTGCGCGTGAAGGATGTGTCATTGATTTAAATATGTGGAACATAACATTGGTTTGTAAATTACTCCACCACCCGCAGTGAAAAGTAATCAATCGTATGTGTTGACATAATGATTGTAGAAGTAGTCACACTTATAGCAAAGTTGGAAAATATTCTTGTGAAAGGAATGTTGGATGTTAGTGAACAACACTCAATCATCAACACTCAATTTATTTAACGGAATTTCAAAATAACACGTAGAACCGAAAAGGTGGCAATGTAACGTGGCGTTTATTGAATCAAGCAAGACTGATTGATAGACTGACCCTTTTCCTCGGTTCGCGTGAGCTTAACCTGCGGATGTCACACCTATTTTTTCGAACGTAGCTGTTACACTGAGTCAATGCGACCCAAGCTAATTTTCAATCAGCTGCTGTCTAAAAACTGTCTGTTAAATTAAATTACAAAAATTCTGTGAAAACGTTTAAAGAAAGTAGAATACATTCTCATTACAAAAATTAACATTTAAACTATCATCGTGTGTTATTTTCAGTTAAAGAACTGAAAACGGAGAGCAAGAAAAAATCTAGGGGAATGTAGAGAAAGTGAAAGAAAAAGTTAAGAGAAGAGACTCGTCCGAACCTGATCACCGAATATGCATTACGATAACCAGGCCCGAATGACTCCACAAAAAACACAAAAGAGAATAATAGGCAGTAAATCGCAGAGTAAAAATTTATAAAGTGAAAATTACAAAAATGAATTCAGACGAAATGACAAGGACGCGGTAGCAGCTCTACAGCCGCGCCCACACTCGGTAAGTATGTGTACCGAAGAAATAGTGTAGTCTACCGGAATGACTTGTTTATGCTCTACCCGGGCAATAACCCGTCCACAAGATTAACACCGGCAAACTGAGATCCATAAATACGCCAGGGAATCGAGCTCGATCGATTTCCTTAACGGCGTCGCATTATTCACGCGTCCGCGTTTCACCGTCGTGTATCCAAAATTCCGAAGGAGGTGTCAGTCGTGGCGCGAGTATACCCGAGTACCGATCGATAAGTAGATTTCGTATCGCGTAAGGAACAACTTCCAGACCGTTTCCAATATAAACGTCTCGCGATCTCCTCTCTAAAACGTCGCGTTCCGGTGTAATAATTCCCGCCGTGAGCACAAATGGGGCAAGGAGAAGCGAGACCGATGATTTCGCGTCCGTTGAAAGTGCACCCCGACGGAACTCGAAACGGAATCGTATTTACAATCCTAGTAGCGTTATTCCGTCAGTGCTTCCGGAAAGAAGCTCGATAACGTTCCCCTCCAACTCATCCTATCCAGACTCGCCCTAGCGGGGGTAACGAGACGAGCATCCGATATCAAAAGCTACTGGGTGACACGATCGCGGCGTCCTTCCCGTCGAGGCGGAGCACACACTTTCTTATCGGGCGTGCTTCGAATGATTTCGTCATAATGCAACCGCTATCTCGTCATTCATCCCCGAACTACGTACTGAATTATTTCCTGGCCTATCCCTGTTTGCTAAGCGTCACGCGAGATTCGCGGGGATCGACGTCCGTCGAAGGACGAACGACCGCTTATCGTCGCTCGAACGATATTCTGCTCGTCGCTCGAGGCCAAACGTCCGGGCCAATCTATCCCGAGCGGTTCCCAACGAAGCTTTGCCGTCTTTTTCTTTTTTGTTGTGGTGTCTGAAGAGGAGGGAGTATGCTCGGAGTGTTTGTGACGCAAGGGTTACTGATTATTGAAGTAACGCTAGTGTTGTGAACCTTGATGCGCATATTTAAGGGAGTGAGTATATCTATACAAGTATTGGTGTCCGAAACTGTGTAGTCATAATTGTTGCACTCCCTGTCCTTCGAGTCATGTTATCGTCTATCTTCTTCCTATCATTGCTTCCAACTCTTCCAAATACATCAGCAGAAAATATTTTCGTCGTCTATTTGTCTTAATTAAGAATTCAATTTACATCAATTAGGTCCACAGGGTGTTTCTGGATTAGTGGTACAACCCGAAGAGATGTGATACTACATGCGAAAATACGTCGGAAACGTAGAATAAAATATTTCGTGCAAAGATTCGTTTTCCAGATAATCAATTTCAAAAATTCATCTAACCTGTGTCTATTGGTTCTGACAGCAAGGAGAATCCAAATGTAATGAACAGACGGGTACCAGCAGATCTTCAAATGCAATTGTCACGAAAATAAAGATTAATGCTAAAAAATGTTATCCTACCTTTTCGACTTATTTTTGCATCTAGCCCTATCGAAACCATGAAATATTATCAAACTAATATTAGAATTTTCAATGCATCCCGTCGTAGCGGCTGGTGTCTACGGGCAAATGAATACATCCAAGCGACCCGTCTCGGTTCAGCTCCTTCACGTCTATGGGACCGGGGTTTATCGCCTTGGAAGTGAAATAAGGCCGAGACGGTGGGAGGGCAGGTCAAGAGGGCCGTCAAAGTGAAATATTGAAATGCGTGGAGTGGCTTTCGGTGACACAGCACGACGGTGGTGGAAGCAAGAAGGCGGGTCAGGAGGGGGGAGTGGGCATGGCATAAAAATAATTACGCTGATAGAACGATGGCAGGTTGCCAGCCGCAGTATCGCGAGCCTTGCCAAAATCAGATACCGCGTTGTTGCGTCCGGATGCATTATTCGACGAAAGGGATGCGAGTAACCGTGGGGGACACGCGGTTTACCCCAAGACGAATGCTTTACGGAGTGGGGGGGGGGGGTGCTGCAAGACACATCGCCGTCGGGGATATGACGGATCGCATCGTTTTTGCCCCGACTACGTAATCCGTGTCCGCCCTGTTTTATCCGTGGCGTGGATCTAGTTGGCTGGTTCGGTCCTTTCGCGGGTATAATGAAACGTACGGACGACGAGACGTTCTCTGTTCTTTCAACCCTTTGCGCTTATGCGTTATCCCCCGGACATCGTGAAATATTGCTCGAGCTTTACTGGCGAGGGTATCGCGCGCCCGGAAATTTATTATATAAGCGGGGAAGAAGCCCCCGGGCTTTCTTGCCGCCGCGCCAGAGACACGGACAGCGAGGAGGAATACGCGTTTCTTTGCATCGGGTAGCGAATATTTTTAACAAAGGAGTGGTACGCGACGGCCGCGTGAAGGGTTGATGAGGATCGAGATTGAGATCTCTGAGTGGTGGTCATTTGATACCTGTATGATAGAATATTGTGGAACGTTGATGTTTCATGTTGTTAATTTGTGGACATGGATATGCAGTACGTGATTTTGGAGGTGTAGTGAGTATCATAGAGTGTAATACTGAGAAACACTTATTATAACGTTAAGTACAAGTAGAATAAGGTGGTCTGTAGACAGACAAGGAGAATATCATTGTCTCTGAATTTAGGCACTGAAATAAAGTCAGGTTAGATGAATAATACAGATGTCCAATTGAAGCAGCAGAAAGACATAAAAGTAGAACGATGTCTCTTACAGGTCAGACAACGAAAGTAAATCTAATTTCTCGTCGACCAAGTAAAAGCAATCTGTCCTGGAACCGATACTGTCAGTAAAGATTCTCATTCGCCTAGTACAGTAGAATAATCCCGTTCTTGACCAGAACATGACAAATACTATCCTCCACCGGTTCAATCGAAATCGGATCAACTGCTGGCCAAACTCGTTCGGTGGGGACCATTCTTAACCAGCCAAGTAGAAGATGATCCGGCGCAGCTCAACAGGCAACTTCATGCCGGATTAACACTCACATAACCGCACGGTATATCTCGAAGTTTACGCTCTGACCTCTTCTTTTCAGACGAACCCGCTGCGATCGGGGTTTCAATACAACCGTTTCGTCGTTCCAATGCAAATCCCTACCCTTGTATCAAACACCAGGCGTAATCCAATCCGAGGAGCGCTTATCGCGAGCAGCAAGTAACGTGTAGGTCCAGCGACGGTCTTTCGGGGACAATACCTAACCGTTTCGATTAGCGTACGCGGCGCAGATTGCTCTAAGACAATGACGTGACCGAAGGTGGATCGGTTCCAGCGGGTTATTTCATCTGTTGCAGGCGAGCTAGCAATTCGCAATCGGGGGATTCGGCGTGTTCCAATCCGCGAGCACGGATACGTGTGACAGCTTAAACCTGCATAATTATTCGGATGGCCGACTTATCAGGGACTGGGGGGGATCGAACCTTTGTAATACGATCTTCCGTCCAGCGGACAGAACGCGTCCATTACGGCGTGGTCTGCATTCAGAGATCGTAGGATCGGTTGCAGAGTGCCGGTGCTATAGATATTGACGATTGAACAGGTGTCTGGTTCGTTACGGTCTTATATTTGGGATACACATCAACGATGCATTTCTATACGGGATGCGTTTCAACGGGGGAGGAGCCGGCCGATCCTATCCGATTTGATCCCTCTCAGCTTAGCCTCTGTTTCTACGGTTCTAGGACCATGTGTGTGTACACATGTACGCGACAAATCTGCCTGTCCAATCATGATAGGCAACACGCACGATAGCTCTGCATTCAGGGGACAAACGTTGTTCGCCCCATTGGTGCCCTGGATCATCAGCGTTTAGAACAGTTTCCTTGCGCTGTTCACAACAAAACCCTACTTCGATAAAGTAATTTTCTTATTCGGAACATACAGGGCGGTACGCGTAATCCCCCGGTGACAGGGTATTCTGTGAACATGAATTCGCTATAATGTAATACGAAAATCACAAAATAATTTTGTGTAACAGCGGTGTTCTTAGAATACACTTTCGATATAAATTGCGTGAAACGCTATTTCAACAGAGTTTCGATTGAACGCGAGGTAATGAACGTGCACTGCCTTCGTACGACCTCGATTTTCCGTACTACTACTTCACTGAAATTTTAGTGGAATATGTAGGGTTTTCCTCCTGTATGAATAATAAAAGTGTTACTTTGGAGTTTCCCTTAACGTACCATGAATTAACCGCGATATAGGTAGGTTGCAGGTACTATATTTCGGTTATTTTAGAAGTATTCAGGATTCTGATGTCATTTCGGAAAATACATTACCGCTCAAACTTATAGCTGTACCTGGGGCATTTGAACTTGGTACACCCACACAATTTTAAAGTGTAACTTGACTTAAATAAAGTTTCATTATTCCTAAATACAGGGTGTTAATCAAAAAAGAGTGACACTTTCACAGGGTGAATACCACGTGACAGACTAAGAGGAGAATCAAGAATGTTTTTATCTTATCCAACATGACAGTCGCACAAGTTGTAATTATTCTCTTCTTCGAAACTTTGTAACATTAAAAGTAAATTCATATATCACTCTAATATTATTTCAGAATTGCATTATTTTTTCAATGTTCAAGTTCACCTCAAGGTCATAAATTCAGACGAACTAAAAAAAAGTCGAAAAACATGAGCAGAAAAAAGTGTTCCATGTGTGATACTCCCCTTCCAAAATAATTCAAACTATGAAACATTTTTCGTGCCCTTGATAATAAGGAAGATATTTAGGTGTTCGATCTTACGTGGGACAACCTGTGTATACTGAATCTTTCTAGTTTCACTGGCTATTCAGGATAATCCCTGACAAACTTCTTACAAACAGAATATCTGACTGGAAATCAAGAAACAGCGAGTCGATAGAATCGGAACCGAGATCCGTGTCCACCGACCAAATCCGATGTTTCCCAATCATGCCTGTAAACTAGGTCACCAAATGTACCTGCGCTACATTCTAACGCTGAACTTCGAGAGTATTAGGAATATGGTCCGATCGGACACATCGCGCAGATTGGCTACCCCGAAGATCCGAATTCCAGACGTACTGTTTACCTCGGACTGATCTGTTTGGGATACAACAGAGTTCCTTCATTGTGTATTCGTTCATGCCGCAGAAGCAAATAAACCATCCTGTCCCGGAGAATCCAATATCTTGTAACGAAAGACCCATTTTCAGTTTCGCCTCGTATATTCATCTATTACCCGCCATATGAAGGACGATTCAATCAGGTCACGCAATAAGAACAAAACACCCCCTGAATACAATATATCCGCCGTCTATCAGACAATATAATCAACAAACGAATTCGCATGCTTCGTCCAGGCCGAGGCACAGGAAATTCCAATCGCTTGGCACGTGCCAGAAAGAGGAAATATCTCCCGGGATTCAAAGACATTCGTCTTTCCTCGTGAAACGGGAACGTCCTTCTGAGCAGCCCGTCACCTGTACCATACTCAATCATTCAAAGAGATTCTGCAATCCGATGTCCGTCATCCACCACACCTGTCGTCAATCGATTGGCAATAATCGAACAGAGGGATCGGTCACCGAACCTTTCATAAATAAATTCCTATCCCCATCATTCAATTTTCGTAATAATTAAGCGACGCCCGGTTAGTAAGCAAAGTACGCGATTAAAACTTATTCTATTCTGGAGGACAAAGGATTATTAATACGTTGTTCATGGTTCATCGGTCCGGTTTCAGACGCAACACGATCTTTAATTACTAGCCGATTTAACAGGCCAGTCAGCAAGAAAAGTTGCGGAAAATTGATGCTCGTTAACTTCGCCGGCAGCACAGCGTCGCTCCCAGAGTCGCGGTAACTCGTGTGCGAACAATCGCGATTAATTGTCTATTGCTCGTGCGGAAACGGCCCATTAATTGAAAGGGGATTAATAGGGGGCCGTATCGATCCCGTACATTTCCCTTTTTCGTTAACAATTACCCCGCGGGATCGGTTCGATTGGCGAGAAACTGACGAGGGAGATTGTGCCAATTTTCCGCGATAGTTTCAAATTAGACTGCTGATTTAAGGGACACGCATCAGAGATCAGGCAAGAAATTGTGTAATGATTGAACATGGTCGATGCTACAGTGTTAAGCAGAATGTTACATTGGTGAAAAAATAATGATATTAGTGTACAATTTCTGATGCCTTTCTATATTTAGTAGATAGAATTCTTAACAGAGACAGTAAACAAATGGAGGAGATTGCCATCGGTGAACATCTAACGTCTATTCATATAAGGTATCTCCGAACTGTTGGTATAACTGGGAATGATGTGATTCTACATATAAAAATAAATGGAAAATCTAGATTAAAATTTATCATTTCCTGCTGGCAATAAGTAGAACCGAAATGTAATGCACAGACTCGATAGGCAAGTCTTCTATAACTGCTCGTCGGAAAATCAACGTGTCAATAAACAGGTGCAATCGTCATGAGTACAATACACATTACCCCACTAACAACCGCAACCGTATTTCAATAAAACAGTTATAAATAAATTATTTCTAAATATAATAACAACAAATTTTAACCCAATGAAGTCAAATTAACACTTTTCCTAAGTAATCTATACAACTGAAAAAAAAAATTAATTTCAAATGGTAGTAAGCACCAAAAATGGCAGAAAAGCCATGTGGTATACTGGTACGCTTGTGGTTGTCAGTGGGTTGAAAAGAAAACAGTAATTACAATATACCATCCCACCATTCGTGTGTCACGGTTTCAAATCGGAGATCAAAATTACGCGTTTCGGAAGTTAACCACGAACAGAAGGAACTGCAGGACGTGACGAAGAGCCAAGACGAGCAGAACGAATCAAGCGAGGGAATCGACGAAAGTCGGTGGAAAGAACAACCGAATAGAGGGAAAGGTACACCACCATCCTCTGCGATGTTCCTACTTCTGACGTTCCAAGGACGTCCAAACGACCGTTCCGGTTCGTTTCCAAGAATTATGCAATTGGATCGGCTGGCAAGCGGGAACTAAGTAAATTTCCTGCCATTTCCAGAACTCACGGCCGTTTATGCTGAGCAAATTTGCCGTTTGTTTCTTTTCCATTCCCCGGCCATCGTCTGCTGGAAGCGCGCGCGGGCGGGCGATCGTAATGGAATCTGTGGCTTGATGGGCCGACTCACCCACCACCTTCCGTGGTTATCGACTTCGCGGGGAAGATTTAACTCGTGGAAACAGAATCGCCGTTACGGAGTTATTAAGACCGTTCGCCGCGGTTAATTAATGTTACACGGGGAGGAACCGAAACCTAGGGAACCCGGTCGGGCTAAAATTAAGACCCGGGATTATTCGGAACCGGAATATATCGCGGGACAGGCCGGGGATGTGGTTGGTGGAAAAATACGGCTGGAAAAAGAATCTCTTTCTTCTAGGACGTGTCTTTAGTCATGAATTTTTAAAACGAATGATTCTGTTATTCAAGCATGGAGAATGAAAATTATACCTCATCCAAGGAGTCGAGTTAGTAGATATAAAGGAGATTGTGACCACTTTGGTAGGAAAGAGACAATTACCAGTCAATAGGTATAGACGTAAATGTTTTGATTATTATCACTGATTTGTCTCGTTGGATGGACCAGAGGCTCATCAAAATTAAACATTTAGAAGAGCTGCAAGGGTCATTGTGACCTACATGTATATCTGCTGCTACCTGTGGTCTTCGAAAAATTTCTTCTCTCTGTTACCATAATCTGTCTTTGGCTGTGTTAACCGGAAATTTGTAAAACGTGGGTATCAAGAATAATAACCAGTAACCTCCGAAGTAAAAAAGAAGTATAAAATGTATAACAATTAGTAATCGGATCATTTTGATCTGACTGGTCCTGTTAGTGTACAGTGTATCGTGTGTCTTGTAACTGGTGATGCAAGAGGAAAGGTGGTACGAAGGGTATAGATTCAAGTTTTGGTTTTCAAGATTATTTAGTTTGCATTTTGACCGAGCACGTCTCTAACGAAGTGCTCTTTCGGGGAAAAATTGGCAAAAAAGTACAGAAAATTAAAGGAGCTATTTCGAACAAGAGATGCCTCAACGATTCTTTAATATTAATGAAGATACTAGAAGGAGAAACGACAAAAATATTACAGATGCCTCGAACATTTGAGCTGCAGTTGTGTGTATATCGGAATATGACGTAGCTACGTTAGGAATGCAATTCGTCTGAGTAGTTCAGTGATTAAAGCAGTGATTCAAGAGGAGAAAGTTCATGGTTCGATTCCAGGTTCAATACCCCATAGATCTATTTGCCTCGAATTCCACTTCCTCGGAGTTCTGTTTCAGTGATTAAAGCAGTGATTCAAGAGGAGAAAGTTCATGGTTCGATTCCAGGTTCAATACCCTATAGATCTATTTGCCTCGAATTCCACTTCCTCGGAGTTCTATTGCGTGCTCTTCGTGTAACTTCCTCGAGGCGAGTCAGGGAACGCGTGGGACCAACACACAGGCGTGGACAGCGAACGTTCGCTACGCGGGACAACGCCGGCCAGGGCTGTTGACCAAAATCGTCAATTAACACGGATGTTCGATATACGTCACCGGCGTTATTGAATTCATGGCCATCAAAGGTGCATAGAGGCGACTGGAAATGCGCATAACTGCAAATACAGTATTTAAGGTTGAGCATTTACCGTCCCGTACAACGAACTGCTCTTTTAGACTGTTATTATTGTTGAGTCAAACTCAAAAAGATTTCTTGTGTAATTATCATCTTCGTAAATCATAGTCTCGATCTGTGAATGAACGTAACCATCGTCAGTCCAGTTAGAGTGCAAGTAACAAATATTTTAATTCTACGAGTTAAACATCTTTATCGTCCATGCAGGATTCTCTCTATATAGTCCTAGTAAAAATCTGTACAACCTCATCAATTTCAACAAGAACCCACAGAAAATCATAAACTGACCTGAACAGAAAGTATCGTAAAACAGCTAACAATATGTTTTAACGTACATATTTACGAACCCAGCAAGACTAAATAATTATCGGTCTTCTGTAACATGTGAGTTCGAAGGGAGGTCAAATAACTCTCTTCAATGTTTTGTCGAGTTCGTTCGCCAAAGTTGAGGTTCAAGGAACGTCCATGTAGGCGAAAGTAGGAAAGTAACGTCGGTTGGACGTAAAGTTCCGCGGACAGGTTGAGCCTGATAAAAACGGCCGTAAATGTGACCACGTGTACCTGGCGAACGTGAAACATTCCCCGCCACATTTCTCGATACGTCGACGATGCGGGGGGTTGCTAGGATGCCAGCGTACCTTCACGGGAAGATATTTGCCGCGGGCTGGCCGAGTGTAGTGCAATTTTTCACGTAACCATTGGTCCCGCTTTAAAGCCCCCGAGCGACTATTTTTCTTGTCATCGGACCAAAGGAGAGTATTAGGCCCGATACGCGGGTGTAGGCTGTCTTATTTTATGTGCACGCTGGTGGTTCCCTGAGAATGGTCTTCAGGTAGCTCGATCGCTTGACAAGTCTCTTACGGTTTACTTTCAAACAAACAGCGATGAATATAATTTTGTTAGTCACAAATCAGTACAGATAACGACAAACTTTAATTCTGTTGTTACATGTAAAGATAGTGGAATTTTTGAAACCATCGGAGAAAACAGACAGTAGATGACTCGAAGTTAGGACATTTCTGAGGCTATAAACGGTAACTGAATACAGTGGAATATTAAATTTACTGGAATTATCGAGAACTTCGATTAAGCTTTCAAAACTCCTGAAATCGAAGAATATTAGCGATATTCTCGATTCATTTCTGTCTATATGACAACGAAAAATGACGTAAGAAAACTTCGAAATAAGCAACCATCTCCTCAAGTAACTATTAAATAAAAGTAAAATATTGTAAAAATATTCACGGGATTCCTCAAACCCTACCTGATCAGGTTAATCAAAATCTATTATGAACGCCTATGACTGTCCATCAATATTCGATCCTTATAACATATTCTATATAACTTGTATAGAAAAGAAACTCATTTGCATCCATGGAATTCCGGAACAAAATATTTAAAGAGGCCCGTGGGACGTGTCGACATTTCTATCCGACACCCCGAGCAAGGATAAGCGTTTCACGTCGACTGGAGTCGCGTCAGTAATATTTTATTTTCCTACTCACCATCTCGTCTACCCGTCGACGTTAGCATCGAACGTTCCTCAACGATATTCGTCGACAGCCTTCAATGGCACGCGACGCAGTGAATGAAAGGGGTGAAAATCGGGAGCAGGAGTAAATGAAATGCAACGGGACGGCGAGACGGGACGGAATCGGGGTGGGTGGTAGGTTGGTTGTCGAAATAAGAATTCTCCCGTCAACCGTGATAGAAGAGCGTGAACAACGTAAACGTAGAGGAAGAAGGGGGCTAGCTCGTGCGAATGGCACGTCGTCCGATGATTTTTGCTTTTTCCTCGGAATGGAAACGTTTCGTGGAGCACGGTAGAGAAGGAGGGATGGTTGAAGGAGCAGGAACGTCGGACGCCGGAAGCTCGTCGAAAATTCAACGTAAATACATCCGGGATGAAATGAGAAACGTTTCGAGACATCAACGACTTAAGCCTCCTCTCACCCCGCTCTGCGCTGTCTAAGAACCAATATTACGGCGTAACACGCCGTCTCGCGAATTAATAAGCTCGACCGGTGCCTCGAGCCGTTGCACAAGAGGATAATTCGGACCTACAAATAGGGAAACTCGAACGAAGTGCCCTCGAGAGTGTATTCCGCGCCGGGGGGGATGAATCGTCCGGGCTGGATCTCAATAAAGATGCAACAACCGTGCGCACGAAACACGTACAAAAGCGAAGCCAGATTGAGGGGAGAAAGGCCGGGGGCGGGAAGAACGCGCGAATCCTCGCGTAGACAGAGGGAGCGAGAAAGATGTAATGGTAAAGTGGAGGACGGAGGAGGAGGAGGAGGGATGCTTGGGTGAATATTCGCTGTTCCCTCGTAAATTGCGAAACATAAATAGAGAAATACGCGCGGTATCGTTATATCGTGGCGGAGAAGGAGTCTATAGGGGTGGGTGTGGGAGGCACGGTGGTCGGTGGGTTCGGAAAAGAATGAGAGAACTAAAACTCTATACACCTCCTGTACTCTTCAGGGAGGGGGGGGGGAGTTTTTAAGAAGGAACTACGTTCCGATAGAAATGTCAGTTTTACGGAAATGGATGGGGCTCCGACCGGGTAGGTTGAGCAGCCCTCGTTCCTCTTCCTATCGTTACATTATATCCGCTTTGTCAAGTAGAGAAGTGGGTTAGTGGCGCGTCGATGCAGAGCCACAGAGGCGCTCTCGCCTACTCAACGAACCAATGCGCATCCTATGGGATAGAGCGCGGTAACGGGGCTCCGCGACAGGTGGCGATTGATTCTCTTATCGAGCTATTTCGCAGAGGTGAACACCCTCCGTAGACGGAACAGACGTACAGAACGGGCAGAGACTTCTTTTATCCGAGATCAAAGAAGATCGAAGAAGGGAAGTAGCGCGAGCGATATCAAAGAGAAATTTCATCCGGAACCGGTCTATAATTGCGACGTTACCAAACGTGAACAACGGTCCCGTGAGGCGCAGGGGGAAAAATCGAGACACGTTCTATCGGTGAAAATTCAGGTTCCCCGTCCACAGCCACGTAGCTACTCGTAAAATTCCCTAAAGGCGATCAAATTGCGATCGACCATGTAACGTCGACGTATTTCTACGTCTTCCCTGTCCGAGCATCATCGTTGCGAAGGGAAGATATAATTCTGATATCCGCGAGACATCTTCGTCGTTTATCCGCGAGAATGCGAGCACCGGGAACAGTACGAGTTTCCGTGGTGCTTCCGAACTGGACAGAATTACATGGTGGGACGGGAGGGGTGAAACGTTTGACCCCTTCGGATGGAGTCGAGGCGTGAGGGTCCGTCTTGGAAACAGCTATCCGGAGAATCTAAAAAATTTAGTCTAATTTAGACTCGTCCCCGGCACCACTCTTGGAATTCCCGGTTGGCCCTGGCGAACAACGATCGACTTCGGCCAGAGGCTATATCTTCTCGGCGGACGTGCACTTCGTCGAAGAAGAGATATAATCCGATACGTAACTGCGGGAGGAGAAAAACGAAGGTAACACAGAGCGCGATGGTGGTGTGCGGCGGGAACCTGGATTCTCGTGGATGTTGCTACAAGGGAAGAGCATCCCTTGGACAGGTTAGCATCCCCCAGAGTGGACCGGCCGATAGATCTAAAGCTTCTACCGCTCTGGCCACGCCGACGCTATAACCCCCTTCCCCCCACCTTCCCAACGCCGTTTGCTGAGCACCCCGTTCTCCGAACTACGAAATGGACCCAGGAGTAACGCGACCGATAAATTTACTAACTGTCCGGTTGAACCTTCTCCTGGTCTCAGTACGATCTCGTTTCGCCGAAGAAAAGGTAATGACACCGGTGGTTGTTAACGAGGGGGGAATCGCACGAATTCTCGGTAGCTCACGAGGAATGGGTGGTATGAACATTTTAGGTGAGTATAAAATCTGATGGTTGTCTGCACTTGGTGACTAAGTATTTGGTCCCTCTTCCTAGGAATTCGGAGACTGATTTATTTATCCTTTCGCGATGGAGAAGATTGTATATATGGTATCCAGCGAGAGTAAATTAGGAAAATATGCTTCGTATGTTTAACATTGGAAATAAATCATTCGTTTTGTGTTTTCGATAATATTGGGCTTTCATATCGGAGTTTGATCCCTAACCGAAATATAAAAATTATCAGACTTGAAACAGGTATAGAATGTGGAAAGGCCGTCATAGTTTCTATGAATGATTATGTATACTGTAGAATATTATGCCGTCGAAAATCTTTCTTAATATTAAATACTAACCACAGCATCTATTATAGCAATTAGCTTCCAAGTTCCCACCATTTTCTATCACTTTCTGGTATTTTTCTGGAGAAAGCTGAATTCTCCACCAATAAAGTAAAATATAACCACAAGACCACTTTAAACGCGATGGTCATTGCTGTTGCATACACCTCATAAATCTACATTCATAAAAATATCCATACTCTATCAATAAGTAGAATCATATGAAGTACGTATTACAACAAAAAAATATATTTAAATAATCAGGTTGTGTGACAGCAATTTTATTTAAGTCTTCAAATCTACCGTTTTAAAATCAGTTTCGAAATAATATTTACTTTCCAAGCAATCTTTAAGGTAGATGTATACCTCCGTGACCACGCGTGACTTACAATTAGATAGAGAGAACGTTTCAACCTGCAGAAATAACAACCTTCGGAAGATAACTCCGCTGCGAAGCAATCTGTCCAGTCTCGGACATAATCCTGCGCGAATTACGGGGATGAATTTTTCGAGCGGAAAACGTGAGCAAGCTAATGACGTAGCATGCTCGTTCGAGCGTGTCCCGTATCGAAGCGATGTCGTACTCAATTATTATAAGCAGCGAAACTGCGAGATCGTTGTAGCGGAAAAATTCGCTGGCGGAAGGTATCGACCGTCGACATCCCGGAAGAAATATTTACACGCACCGTAGCCGATCAAGCGCTGCCCCGGCGCTGCTAATGAGTGAAAATTGCTAAAGAGGAAAACGCTCGCGATACCTATTACCAGAGCGGGGTGACTGGACCGGAATGATAAGCTGCGAGGACACCGAGGATCGTCATTAACGTAAAATTGTCCCCAGAAGGAAATCTACCAGTGCTGATTTCTGTAAATTGGATTCGATCGTGTCACTGTCGTTTCATTGGAAAAGTATTTGCTTCGAGAAATAAATGAAATTGAAGCAACTTAATTGGAGACGTTAACTGAAGATGTTTTAATATATAGAGTATATTCAAGTAGAAGGTGTACATTTTTCGGATTGACCAGATTGGCCCTATCACTGGGATTTGTAGCTTTATTATGGTATTGAGTATAATAGGTTAAATTTCATTAGCTATGGTATGCAAAGGTTCGTCACTTGAATCTAACTGTTGACCAGAAAATATTAATCCGCTATTTCATTTACAATTATAAAATAGAATAGACGAAAGAAAAAGCTGTTCATTTAATTTAATTCTGTCAATGGATCACTATCGTGTTTTTCAAGATCTGCTGCAAGATCATCACCACTATAATATCTAAAAGTTCCTAATGATAGCCGAATCCAGAATCATCGTTTGGGTCTATCTTGATATCTCGATAAGATCATATAACATGCTGCTGCCACACTTACATCCTCAACTTTTGACGTCATTATTAACAATGAGATGCGAAGTTTTATACAAACTTGTTCCAGACTTGTCCAAAAGGTATAATCTTGTTACAACTTATAAATTTGTTATACAACACTGTTTTGTTGTATAATCTAGATGCAGCAAAAAAAAAAATCATATTACACAAAAATCCGCTACAGAAATCGAACAAGCTGACACCAGTCATCAAATAGCAGGCTGTCGAGGATCGTCCATCTCTCGAAAGCCATTTTGTAAAAGCGTCGGTGTCCCGTCGTGGCAAAGGAAACGAACCCCTCTAAATCGTTACAATTAACTGCCACCCCTACACCCCTCCCCCAGACATCGACACGTTTTCGTTTTCCCCGGTACGGTGTCGGGCTTCAATCAAGTCGCGGAATAGGCGATACCAGTAAACCGCGTTGCACTTACAGCCACCGTCGATCGATCGATGCCGGGCGGTTTTGATTGCGTTTCGGGCATACCTTCGGCAAGGCCGTTATTTAAGCTTGCGGTGTGAAAGTTCGACGGAAACGGCGATCGACCGGCCAAAAGCGAATCGTCCAGTCCCGCGCCGTGTGTCTGCTTTTATTCTGTCGCGTCCCAAGCCGGGCTCTGCAATCAGGTGAAACGCAATTGGACGGCGGAACCGTGGGAAACCAGGAAAGGGATGGGGGGTGGTTCGGCTGAAAAGGTTCCAAGTGTCGGACACTGCGGCCACGGCTTTGACCAGAAATTAAACGACCTACCGCTGGTGTCCTGGTATTTCGCCGCGAAGTGTTCGACTTTGGATTCATTTTGTTTGGGGGAACTCTTTGAAACGAGCCTCTTGTGTATTTGTGAATGAGTTGAAAGAACAGAATAGGTAGATTGTATAAAGTCCTAGTTCCGATACTGACGTATGAAGACGAAATAATATAGCAATTGCTGTGTGGATGACATGTTTAATTTTATTTTAAAAGTTAAGTAGACACCGAGTGGTACAAATCATAATGTAACATCTTAACTTCTCAAATGGTTAAGTGATTCTGTCTCGTCAAATTGGTAGCTTCTTCAATCTCAGTACGTCTTCTCCTTTCGATAGGTTGGAATCTGACAGTTTTGCGTTTCTGATTTATTGAAACATGCGGAAAAATCAACGAGCGAATGGTTTGGCTTGTTGTTTATTTATCCTTAACATAATGTGTCATCAGACAGATGAAACAAGCGGAAAAGAGGTGATTCTCCATAAAAGACAACAAAAATAAACTGAATTGGTGGAATAACATTTTGTATGCAAGGGCTATGTTAAAAATTTATCGAGGACGCACGCTACTGAATGTGGCACGTAACTTATCCGTTTATTATTACATATTTGTGTTTACAATAAGCTTCGATCATGATACGCTATTATTTTGATTCCATCGATTTTAATATCAGCTGTCAGTTCTTATTAAATTATTACTAGACATAAATACCTATGAATTTTTGCAAAATATATACTAAAATTAAAGTTTGCTACAAACATTCACATCTTTTATTCCTTAGAAATGCAATTTGTTTTGTATAATAAATAGAAACGGTACACCTATTTTTACTAAATATCGAAATCTTACACCGACCTGCGCTGCACGTCGAGACTGATTTGTCGAAGCGAAGTCTCAGCTCCCCAGACGATTGTTTCGCCACGCAAAATCGGGTCGCGATTTCCATCGGGGGGTGAACGTAGGCGTTCACGAGCCCCCTTCCGCCTGAAAACTTATCCAAGTTCCCGGCTCGAACGTCTAATTGCGCAAGTTCCCCCGGCCGCGTAGTAGCGAAATATGGGGCCGAAAGTTTTCGCGAAAATTAAGTACCCAGCTCCGAGGGTTCGCCTTAACGCATGAATGACGTGCGGGACGGCCGCGTTTCAGGGCCAGGGAGTACCAAGCCTCGTAAACAGTTCGCCAGCCCCAGGAGACCGGGCCGCTTTTGTCGTAGAGATCCGTGGTAACCGTGGATTTTCAAAATTTAATCGCTTGTGATCCCATCGTTGTCGTCGGAATTAATTATCCCAGAACTACTGTAGAGCACCGTCAACCCGACCAATTTTTACCGAGAATAAAAATGGAAATTGGGAACGGATCGCCGCACAATGTGTTGCCTACGTAACAAAAATAGAAGAAGGGAATTTTTATTGTTTTATATGTCCCTAAACACCCTTCACTTGATGGTCTATACAATGGGCCACAGATAATTGATCCGTGTAATAAACCGCCAACAGCCAAGAGAAAAGTGATACAAGTGTTGGGGCTTTTCCGCCATTTGCAGTGTCGGCAAGAATATAAGAATAGAATCCCTTACCATTCGCATCAGTTTTTCCTGCGCCATGCTATAGAGGTTACCGATCTATTGTAATATATAGAAATCTGTGGTTTCGACCGATTCACCTTTGATCAAGCGGTTTTAATCTCCACGGTAGACGCTGGCTACTCGCTGTCCAAATAAAAGAGGGGCCGCAACGACACCCGCGACGTGATCGTCGAAACTTAAAATCCAAACGTGCTGACTGCACGGTACGTGTTTGCCTCGCAGAACCCGACACAGGAGCTGACCGTTCAATTACACCGTCCCCGCACGTGACCAACACTCTAATTATGTATTTAGTCTTAATTAGACGAGCGTTAGGTTGGACCGGGGGTAGAAGACGGAGGGAGGGTTAGCTGGCTTCGGCGCAAAAGTTCAAAATCCCCCGTTGCGCGACGTCGTCGGACTCGGTTTTAGTTTGTCGCGCCAGCTGACGCGTATGCCGCTTTGAAATTTCGAGCCCGCGGAACTTGCGCCCCGCGGGCTGGAAAAATCGACGACGACGACTCACTCGGCGGTCCGGAACAGTTTAAAATGTCATAATAATCCGGCCGTAACTTCTGCCGTTGGAAGTTCGACGACTGCGTGAATTTCCCTCGAGATACGTGCCACTCTTTCGACCGGGGTTCCTATTCGTTTTTATTAATCCGGTCCCCCGAATTTCTTCGGGTTCCAGGATCTGTGGTAACGGAATTGAAGTGTTCGTGACATTTTGCGATGTTATACGTGAACTTTAGCAGTGTAATTAATTTTTGCTCCGACATACAGTAAAGACTCCATGAGAGTTTAGAACTCTGATATGCTTCAAAACTTTCATGGTGCAACGAGAATCGTTTCAACACATCACAAATCTATTGTTTGCTGGGCACTGATGCATTGACTTCATTAAACATTCTTAAAGTCTCTATTTCAATCCGCCTTTTTGATACTGAAACAATGATACTGGTACTTCATTATTATTATTACTAATACCAACGGAACTTTTTTTATTGTTATTACTAATATTCTCTTCAGTATTTAATTGAGACAAATGATTTCGTTCGATGATACGTCTTTCCATCGATTTTCTCCGGCCGCGATGTCTCGATGCACTCGTGTCGAGGTTCGTGACGCTAATTGTAAGAATGATAAGTCAGGCAATGTACCATCCACGATACACGGCCACCGGGGTTCAGCTCGATCGATATCAATTAACCCGCTTCAAGCGCGCAGAGGAATCTACGCGGGAGTTGTTGAATGTGCTCTGTTCGGATGAGTGGGTACACATTTCCCCGTTGCGTGGATCAGCCATTATTGTTATTTATACGGTTTCCAGCAACACGGAAGAGGGACGCGTTTCAATTCGGTTTGTTTCGATTACACGATGAAAATAATTTAAGTCGTTCGCATAATCCGGACGCAAAAATCTCATTGGTGCTGTTATGTTAGTTACGAGATAAGTTAAAAGACAGATTTTCGTATCAGATATCGTAAAAGACAGATTACGTATGAAAGACAAATGGAACACACTCTGCAAAATGTTCCTCCATTGTTACGCAAGTTTCTCAATGCGAAGCTGTTAACTGATGTGCAGTGAAGAACAAACAGAACTTTCGCTCGACCGTGATAGTAGTTCGAAACATTATTATGTAACGCGTATCTACACGGTGCACCATTTCGTTCTTTAAATGCAATATGTGAGAGAAATCGTGACGGGTGGGTGTGAATTACTATTAGAACATTAAATTATTATTAGAAGATCATTTCGGAGCATAACACTCGACATATTAAAAAAGAGCTTTGCACCATTAAATAAATAATGATTGTAAGTAAATAAAAATAAACTGACAATTAGTTTTCTAGCAGAATGTACTTGATTATTCAATTTTTGGAGAGTGATATTCAAAATCAGTTTCTTATTACGAGAGTATACACTGCTATCAAGGATATATCCGAAAGAGTATCTACATATAGTAGTAGTGTAAACCATTTATGTGTGCATTGGGTCTGTGAAAAAGTAATAGCCATCAGCATTTAAGTTGATATTGTAGTTTGATTTTATTTTATCCACGAGAAATTCTCGACAGAAATATGGCAATAATAAGTTAGTAAAATAAGGGTAACTTATTCGAAGGTATTCAACTGAAAAACGATCGTAACTTTCATATACACACGTAACATCTAAATTTAAAAGTCTCGTTTTATGAGTCTCTAAAGCACCGTTCGAGCGATGAGGCACACTTCATTCCAGCACCCACTGTAGGCACACTGGTGGAAATCGGAATTTTCAAACGTGGATGTCTTATTGCTTTTAGAAATAAATCGTTATATTTAATAATAAAAAATTAACTATTTTAATAATAAAAACAGTTTAATGTTTTTCACAAATATTAATTAAAGAAAGTAAAATTTTGAAAATGTGTACTTACTACGGATTAAAATTCACTAGGAAACACTTCACGAAACGTACCACGTGTAAAGAGCTGCAACCCATGAAAGGGTAATAATTTCTATTCGCTGATAATCCCGTCCGTTTCTGGGTCTGACGACAGATTTCCAAGGGGCAACTTAGTCGTTAGCAGACCCCCGGTGAGCGTCGCAAGGACATCCGAGTCGCAGCGATTTGACTCGAAGTGAAATTACATCGGGCTGTTTAACAGCACAGTCGCATTGAATTTCGCGCGGAGCGATCAGTTCCAGGTGAAGCCCAAGAGAAGTGGTTGTGCCGGGGCGCGCGACTACACCGTGGAATTCGCTTAAGAGCTGCCCTCGTGGCTTCTGCACGGCCCCGTATATATTCGAAACTATCCAACGCCCCCCTCGACCCCCCCCCCCCACGCGCCCAACAGGAACCACGTTTATGTTCCTTGAGTTATGCGGTTCGCATGCTCTCGCCGCCCCCGTCGCTTTTCGTCTAATTTGCGTTTCCGCAAATTCCGCGAATGCTTTGTCAATGAGACGCCGCGTGAATTCTTTGATTAAGTCTTAACGGACCGTACGTTTCCGGTGAAATTAATCAAATGACCCTGTTTGCGGCTTTACTTGCGATAAACCCACGATTCACTGCTGTTAGTTTGACAACTTAATGTTGTGGGGCTAGTTGGAAGATGGGGATGATTTTGAACGGTGATATTGTTAGGGGACGACAAGGTTCTTCGTTGATGTCATTAAAGATTGCACAGGGAAGTGCCATGTACAAGTCGAGTTCTTCGGGGACTATGAGCTCAACCATGTATTTAGTCACTATTATACAACGATTTACATGAAAAGCTTGAGTGCTCTGCAATCCTAATTGCTGCATTCCTACCTTGAGAGCTTGAATGCTCTCCAATATACACCTGAGATAGATCTAATTGTCCACTTAGAGCTCCTACCTGACCGTTGGAAGTTTTCTGGAACTTCGACTGAATTGACTCTGTTAAAGAACAATTCTTTAAAGACAATTCGAAAGGTCTATTACGTTTTATCGCCTGGAAATCGCGATTAGAGTTTTAATCGGGCCAGACAACGTCTTACATGAATCAGTGGCAAGGTTAGCGTACAGGCATCTCATCGAATCGATCGTGCCGCCAGTTTACGCTAATTCGCATAATCATACTTAATTAACCGGTACTGAATCAAGCGGGCTCTTGGTATTCGGCGATAACCACTTATCGGGGATCTACATACACTTCAATTTTCGGAGTGCAGGAGGGAAGCAGATAGAATAGACTCCGAATTCCTTTAGAATCGTACATTCCAGGTTTGAAAGATACTGTATTGTAAATTCAATTCAGATATCATGTAGAATAGATTGACGTAAAAAAATATTCTATTGACCTTCTTCACTTAGTTTCCTACAAATACACTTCCATCGATCTGAAATTAACTGGTTGTCTGCCGTAATCGTTCGAGGTGGCCGACGTCGTTTAAGTATTACCAATTGAAACAAAATTCAGTTGAAAACTGTAACATTTATAATATTGTAAATATAATTATCGCTTGAGGATTGGTGGACATAACGAAGGTACAAGTGAATTAATTTAATTTAATTTATTTGGCATCCTCTGTATATGAAAGATAAAATATTTTATCTTCCAATTCAAAGTTCAGATTTAAGATCAACTTAACGAAAGATTAAGATTTTTTTTCAAATACAGTACATTCTATTTAATCGAATTATTCGAAGAATTTCAAACTTCTCGAGACAATGTACTGATTTTCAACCATCAGTATCCTGATCTAACTAATTTAACGTCTCCAGCCGGACTCACTAAGCGGATCCAGTGTAGCACCGGCACTGGACACGCGGCGTGCCGCGCTTAGGCACGAACTTAATTAGTATAATTACCGTTATTGGTCATCGGTCGCGGGGACATGTGTGCCCGTGTTGTAACCGCAAATTAATTACGGCCTATCCGACGAGAACGGCGGGTCGACCCCACAATTAAGCACACTTTTCGCCGAGGACGTTAACGATTCTACGGTACCACGGTCCCAGTCGTACGATCGATAACCCTTTTTCAATGTACGATCCATATCGGCGTTGAAATCTCTGACTAAGAGAGAAATATGAGATACGCGAACATAGATCGATCCATTTCAATATTACATGAACGTGACATATGAAAGATCGATTTCCACCTTTTTTTATGCGAGAACAGAATATGGACACCACTCGGATAAAGGTTCTGTAGCCTTTACGCGTATTGTTACAACGTATGGATAAAAGTCCAGTACTTTTAACATTTACTTGGATATCCATCCAAGAGATCAGGTACACTAAAGTATTCGTAACGGCAGAATATACCTTTCAATAATACTTTTTAAACTAAAAGTGCGTTAAATAACATCAAGACAAACTGGATTAGAGCTTATGTTCTGCGCCTAACACAATTGCCAAAACTAACACGACAATGTTCCCACAAGCAAAAATCACAAATAATCGTTCTGTTCGCATTTAATTTGTATAGTATTGTAATTGATTAACTTTCCATCATGAGCTGCAGTTTACGACGATCATCGAACTAACAATTCTCCTTCCCTGTTACACAAAAAAACATATCAGATCACAAATTTACTAAAACGCCACAATATTTTCTGATCACTCGGTTAAAAATGCAAACATATAGCTGAGTCTTTTATACATCATACACCACAAGAGTACAATTCATCCAATCAACATACCCAATCCTACCATTAATCAACAACCTTCACTACTCCCGTATCTTTTCTCATTAATCCTCTCTCCCTCTCACTCCAACGATCGTATTAAACTCTAGCACGTGGAAAGTCGCGAAATAACCGCTGCTAAACTGTCGTAAATCACGGTTCTTCGATCGACAGATACAGCGCACAGGTGGGTCGGTTGAAAACAGTATAGTCCGAGGCAACCGGTTTCGTGGCCCACGACAGAAGTCGTAACAGTGGTAGCGAATGGGGAGTCGCGACGCCACTAAATAACGATAATGTTACTTCGCAACAGTTCATAACCATTTTAGATGCGGCGATCCGGCGACCGCCAGCGGGTAAGGAAAAAAAAATGGTCCCAACGGTTAGAGTACAAGTCACGATAACCGGAGGTCCCGCGTCTACTTCGATATACACCACCAACTCTAATGAGGTGTATTGTTAAGTGTGTTCAACAGGAATCTCGCGGCCAGTCCAGCGACAACTGTTGTGTAAACTGTGGCGTAAACTGTGGCGGTCCTCGATAACAATCGGCGCACGTACGCCGAGTCGCGCCGCGGAAGTTGCCCGCGCGGCGTGTTACCGCGGGGAAACACGGAGTGATACCGGTGAAATTTAGGGGCGTTGGAACGATACGGAAAGAAAAAAAAAACACGGAGACACAAGAGTAATTCAATGGGCGCAGCGTGCATATAGTACAGGAGATTCGGTTCTGCACTCAACCTCGTTTCTGAAATTCAATAGATTGATTCGAGATATGCGTATGAATAATGACGGGCATGGTATCGCGGTTGAATAGCTCGTTTCGTTAAAAGCTCGATGGAGACGTGGTAAGTTAGGAAGATATTGTTAATTAAATTTGCAGCTGTAAACGGAACACCGAAATTATACTGTTCCGAACAAGTACTGTTAAAAATTTGTAGATTTCTGGGGTAGTTTTAAATTAGTCGACGTTCGGAAATCTTGACACCAAGCGTAAAAAGAAACCGATCGTGCCAGGACGCCACCTGACGTGTCCACCCCCTCACGGGACGCAAGATAAGACGGAGAACCTCCCACGGTGGCGTGCTTATCATGAAAGTGTTAATCATTCGTCGAAACGACGAGGGGAAGTCCGTCGTTGGACTTGGTGTCGTCGTTGTCTCCGACAGTTTGACGGGCAACGTTGACCGTGGTTACGCTTTAAAAGACATTCATCGGATTAGCCGGTCGAACGCCGCCGATGAAATCGAAGAGGAAAGGGGAATGGAGAGACTCTCGTTGACGGACGAGAATTTAAATCTATGTTGGACGAGAATGAGCTCCGATGAAAATAGAAGAATCGTCCGCCCCCGGGGAACGGGACGAGAGGTTTGGTCGGCGAATCGTGAGGAACAACGGATCGCTCATCGGATTTCCATATATCGGGTGTCTAGATTGGGTAGTACATCCGGGCAGGAGGTGATTGAATATGGATCAATCAGTCGAAAAAAGAGAATAAAATTTTTTGGTTTGAGCTTTTGTTTCCGAGAAAATTGGATTTGAACATTCATCTAAATAACGTGTATCTGTGCTGGCCATAAGTAGAAACAGCCTGCAATGGACAGACGCGCCAGCCAAGTCCTATTATATTGGTCGTGCATCCAACAAATTTTCAAGTTTAATTATCTCGGAAACGAAGCATTTTTCGAAAATTTTTTGAGCGGGCTCAACATTTTTTGATCTGTGATTTGACCTGTGTAACGGTTGTTGGTAAAACATTTCATTAACATATACGGTTATTAATACTTGAAATAAACAATAAATATATTTATCTCTTAGCTGTCTAGTCCCTATGTGCGACTTTTTTAAGGACTTCAAGGCCGTTTAGGTCGTATTCTTTTGCTTCGACTTATTTTTTCTTGTAGAATCACCTGCTGCCTAGTTGTACTACCTGACGTAAGTCACCCCATGTGTATGGTTGGGAAAAGGGAGTCGACTCCTTGAGCGAGATATCGCACGTGAGCCTACGCTCGCGGATAAGTGCGATCCGGGGCCAAACTTAAAGGCAATATGCGGCCTTCTTAACCAATTTGATTACCCCACGGTTGTACAATTCATTTCTATCGGAAGCCGCAGCCTCTTCACATTTGACTGCTCCTCTTCGCGCTAGATTCGATCACTGGCCAGCCTGATCCGAACGTTTTTCAATTTATAATTTTCGATCGGTTCCAGGTTCGATTCGTTCGTTTCAGATGTATCCGTGAACATTCTACACCGGGAGAACCCGCACGCCACCGACCCCTGTTTGAATAGTAATTGGAAGTTTGCAAGGAGGGTGGAGGTATTCGATTGCTGTGAGAAGAAGGATGATGCTCCGAAAGGAGATGAACTTGATATCACATAAATTTACTATCATTTTGTAGTCTGTCGTCGTTAGGATGAAGGATTATTTAACACATTATCTACCTGCGATTTAATTGGTTTAGTAGATCCAACGATCAACAACCAAGAAACTGTTATTAATCAGTTCAAACACAGTAGCATATTGGATTCATGAAAAATAAACAGATATAATTCAATTGGGAAACCCATCAATATTGTTAGGAACGTACTCGAGTAACCGATTAATATGGTTGATCCTATACTAATATCCACTCCGCTCACTCGTACCATTCGAGGAACAGAAAGCTTCGAGAAGATAGCACAACTCCAATAGAACTCTGTGTCGAGCCGTTCGAGAATTCCTGTTTCCAACGAAGATACGGGCACCGGTGACGCGATCGATTCATTCCTTCGCTCCGGCATGAGTTAAACTCCGGCTTAAAATAAACTGGGATCCACTTATCCGGGGTGAAAAAAACCGTCTGATCCCTGGCCTCCGCTCCGTGGCGCGGGTGGGGGGGTAGAGAGAGGGAATGTCTTTTCGATGGGTCGACCGGCTCGGTCGAATGATTTTGTCGATTCGACGAAACTTTCCCCGGGGTGCTTTTTCACGAAATTCGGTTTTCTTCTGGCCCGTTCGTTCGTCACGAGACAGCCTCGGCTCACCGGGACTGATATATTGGTCCGATAGCGGGGGTCGCGTTCAGACATTATAGCCATTAAACGCCGTGACCTCGACGCCGACGAAAATTGCCAAGGTTACAGATTGCCTTTTAATGGCCAATTCCGTGGGATCCTCGACTTGTACAAAAATTTTGCGTCCTCGTCAGACCGCTGGAGGCAATCATGTTCGTGGTGCAGGACCGAAACGGTGCGTGTAACGGGATAAAGTCGCGATGGAGATTTACTGGATTGGTGAGAATTTACTCTTAAGTTTTGATAGTGTCAACCTGACTGGTGTTAACCAGAGTGAAAGTGTTAACGAAAACGTTTGCTGCTACCACAAAGTCCTGAGGGATATGTCATGTACAACCAGTTCGTATTCTTATCCACAAACACACACTTCGTCTCCATGTTCAACGAAGTCATTCAACTTTCATTATTTTAATTATATTCAACGTTCAACGGTCAACGTTCCATGTTCAATGATGGCTTTCGTCCGACATCTAATATCGCGGCAGATCATCCATCGACACACTGTCGATGCCTGGCAGTGGACGTGTTAAACAATTGATTTGTAACGCCAGATTTACACTAGCGGTCAAAGGCATGATCGGATCACGATGAGTTTGAATTTACACTATACTTCTGTCATTGGAGTATGTGTGAGTGATAAAAACCGATGCCTGATTTCATGTGAGCTCAGGAATTAGTTTGAGTCGAGCTGTTCTGGAGATTGGACCTGTTGCACGATATCAGTAAGTAACAAAATAATTGTCATAATACATTTTACATACTTCGAGAATAATTTGCATCAATTTAATGTATATTTGATAATATATCCCCAATTCCTATTGATGTAATGAAATATTAGTAAGATTTTTGTGCGTATAGGAATAATTGGGTATAACATTGTTCGCATACTTTCATTGCTCTGTGTATATTTCCAATACGTTGCGTTGTGTGGCTATAAAAATTATGTAAATAGAGTACGAAGAACGTTCGTCAGATAGGTTCACCGAATACAGCATGTGGTGTGCATACCCAGGTAGTGGCAAAATGTCCAACAGTACGAAGACGTACTGTTTTGGGCTCTTTATCTTCGAACGTGCGAGGCCAAGCGCCATAAATCTTAAAGGGACCGTTGGAAATTTTGGTATTCTGTCTTCCACGACAAAAAAAGTCGTTTTCCGTTTGGTTCGCAAATTTCGCGATTTATATGGGTATGGACACCTCCGAACAAGGGAACGAGCGTGAGCGAAAGGAGCATTCGGGTTTTCATAGCGTCGAGAACTTCGACAGTCCGTCCGCTACCCTCGACGATTGTGCAAGTCTTGTGACGTGAGTTCTTTTCGATTAGTGTTCTTCAGTGTGAATCAGTATGTGTAAAGTTTTCTGTGCGATTAAGCCATTACAAAGTTACAATTTTACTGGACAAATCCACCTCACCGCATCAGATTACTTAATAACCTCCGACATAAGTGATTCTGATCCCGTTAATCAATTTCGTAATAATTCGATAACGATATTCCAAACTCAATCATCATGAAAAATCTACGGTAAGTTTATCAAGATATTAAAAGAAAAAATAACTGCAACGTAAACTATACCTACTACCGTTTCAAATTATTCATACAAGCTTAAAATCGTTCCCCACGTAGATACACGAACATATCACGCTACCGAGAGTAACTTTCCCAGCAACCCGACAGATAACGTTCGCCCATTCTCGACAGACACGAGTCTAAAACATAAACATTTTACGATCTTTAGTTTCAGCCCCCGCGTTTGTTATTAAACTTCAACTATTCCCTTCTACCCGCGGAACTAACGGCGTCAATACACCGGAACCGAATTTTACGGTGGAGGGTGGGTAGATGACGCAGTCCGATAAAGAAGCCTGTAATACCGGGCAATAACATCCTACATGGTGCCCCCAGTGACGGTGGCAGCTGTGATTTATTGAACCGCGAGCCTTTACGATTTCGCCCACCATCGCGTAACTAGCGACGTTGTTACGTCAATATTAATACCGTTTGCCGCACAGCCAACAATCTAGCCAGAACCTTCGCGTCCCATTGCACACGCCGCTACGCGTTGACGTGTGTCGTTGTCCGCGACATGGAAAAGCAAGATGGGGCAAATATTTGGACGGGTTGGCGCTCGACGATTTAACAATTACGAGCTGGGAAGGCTCGGCCGTTCTCCATATGTGTCGCATCGCGACGAATAAAACTGCTCGCATGGCGTGCCTCGACAAACATTTCCAACCACCCTCCAGCCACACCTGGAACCTAAACGTATTTTTGCCGTTGCGAACGTTATCCCGCGAAACGCTCGAGGCACTTTTAATAAGAACGCCGCGAGCGTTCACCACGGCTTGCTTTTTCGAAATAATCCGCGTTGGAAATGGACGAGCGTTTACCGAATTACACGCCGCTAGGCGAGCGCGTACAAACATTCGCGAAATTATTTCGTTGCGGGACACGGAAAAGCGAACCGTTACGCCGCCTCGTAATTAGACGCTTTAAAAGCTAGTTGGGGGGGGGGGTGGAATAGGACGAAGTTGGATTTTAAGCGAAATGATCGTTATGGAATTGTTCAGCCGTACGCTATCGGCCAAGGAAGCTCCGAAGTCAGTCCCCCCACCCCTAATCCAATCCGTCGACGTAATTGCGCGAACGATCGATTCGACGAAAACGTTTTATTGTCTGAACGTGACAATTTCCAAAATTCGCGTGTATGGGACAGCACGGAAACTGTAAACTCGATGAAATGGTTTCGCAAGTTTGGAATTTGTGTAACATCCACGATGGAACTTGAATTTTCTGTAAAATGCGTATTGTAGAAGGGTCTGAATGAGGTAATGGAATATTTTTTCGGTTGGTAATTGTATAAAGAAAATGGTGTATGGGTTGATTAATGGCTGTTTGCTTGGCAGAGAAGCGAGTATGAAGAATAACCTGATCTCGTGGATTATAAAAGTGCTTTTAATATTCCCGTAGAGTCTATATAGTACTATCATCAATAAAATTCATCCACGATACTTTGTGATATAAATATAGATTATAAAATCTACATTGTTTTTAAGAAATATTAAAACGCTCCTATGATTTGAACTGATTATATTCAAGCAACATTTAGAGAAAAACTTTAAGTACCCTTCGTTCCAGACGAATCATTCGGCCATCCTCGTGAACACGAATCGCTCGAGTGAAATGGGCTTAACGAGACGCAACGCAGTTCATAAATTCTCCTTAATCGAGTTACCTGTTCTTTCGAGAATAAAGTACTATTTTGAATGCACGAATCAAACCTTTCTCCGATATCAGTGCATAAAAATCACGGGATAAGTAGGAAGTATAGTAACGGGCCTTCGGAGAAAAATTAAATTTAAAATTTCTATTAAATATTACAATAGTACGGTTACGAGTTAAGGCGAAGAAACGAATTGGGTTCCGGGCAGGTAGCCCCGTGGAAAAGAACGAAGAGTGACGGGCAACACGCATCGAAACAATCTTCGACTGGAGCCGACATTCCGGCGCCGCTGCTCGTTATTCGTGGAATTCGATGTTCATCGCGTCTAGCTCAACAAGCTGGTTCCCCAGGTGTCCCCGATATACTTCGGCCCGAGGGCGTCGACTGGTTTCAGACGTTACACCCCTTTTGGTTCCCTTTCACGCGGGACACTTGGTCGCGCGACACCGAGTCGCATACCACCCTAAATACAACGCGAACAATGGACTATTCACGTGGATCTACGGGGAGCGTCTAGTGACTTACAACTGTAGCTTACCGCGAACAATGGAGACAAAGAGTCGCGTGCCACTTAAAATATTGGGTGTTAGAGAACGGCTGTCGGGTATCTTTTCGAAGTTTCGATTTAATATAAATGGAATCTCATTTGGTAATGTAAGCGTGGCAGCTAGAGGTCTGATCAATTAGATGTTGCAGGGAGTCATGTATAATTTTGTGGACGACTGAAAAGTAACTTTTCTTTACTGCATTTTCGATATTCATACAGAATTTGAGACACTAATATTTCAGACATAAGGTATCTTGCAATTGTTGGTACAATTGGACCGATGGTGATCTTAGGGTGTTTCTGAACTGGTGGTACAACCCGAAAAGAAGTGATTCTGTATGTAAAAATGATCCGAAAATGTAGAGAACAATTGTTTCGTATTATGCTTTGTTTTTGAGATAAACGAATTTGAATATTTATTGGATTCGCGTGCAATTGAATATGACACGGTTAACGCGTCTGTTCATTACATTCCGTTTCTACTGATTTTCTTCCACTCCTATTCAAATGCATGTGTATCCAGTAAATATTTAAATTGGAAGCATCGTACGAAAAAGTTTTATTCTTTATTTTCGAGTTATTTTCGCATGTAGAATTACCTCATTTCGGGTTCTACCACCAAGTCGGAAACACTCTGTATATGTATAAAAGTAAATCGAAAATGGTATAATATATTCGCGTGAGTTTGAGTACCATTGAGCCTAGGCGTCTGACCATTCATGGTTATTTCTACTGAACTTAGTGTTTATAAACATCGTTAAGGCTGTAACATTATTTGTTGTCCGAAATAATTTGGTATAAACTGACAGGTGGGAGCTAATCAAACGGAACACACAAATTATCTTTCCACGATCACTGCTTACTACAAGTAGAAGTATCGAGCAATAATCAGACATAGTATAGGTTACATTCCAAATCACGCGTATCCATCGAGTTTCCAAATTTAATTCCTTTCTACCGTAACTCAACATAAAAAAAATGTTGTTCGAAACATTTGACTGATTCTTTTCTACAGAATCAGTTAGGTTAAGTCAGTTTCGTATTGAAATTAATTTCTGTTAGAAATTCTCAGTCGTCCACGTCAAGTATCGTCCACTTCCCGAAAAGGACGCGGCTTAATTCCAATCGTACCAGCGAATACACAACACTCTGCACACACCCAACGATGCATCGCAAATACAAGAAGAAAAAATGTGACTTAATCGTAACAATTGTCGAACGAACGAACAGGAAATACGACGCGAGCGACTGCCTCGAAAAAGGGATCTAAATTCTAATTTTCGCACCGCGGACAGACAAGCCCGGGCTTTCGCGTGCAGATAGATTTTCAATAGCCGGCGCTCATTTGTCTCCGACGTGGTGACAGTTGCCGTCCCGTGGATCGACCTCGACAAGATCGGCGCCCGAAAGAAACGAGTTTTCCATCCGGGCTGAGCGCGGGAATCCGATCGTCGCTCGAGGAGTGTTAAAGCGGACTTTCATGAGCCGGGAAGAAAGTCCGCCCCGGCTGACACGCAGCCAGGAAGAAAATCGTAGACGGATATAAAGCCTAGCTAACGACCGATTCATTGATTTTCAATTTTCGTCGCGCTCGGAGGCGAAGGGAAGAGAGGAGGGAATATCGACGGCGAATTAGCGTGCGCGAGCTAGCTCTGCTCGCTCGATAGATTCGGCTTGGAAACTTTTAAGAGACCCAGTGATCGCGTCGTTGTTCTCGTGAAAAGAGGTTTCTGAAAAATACTCTTCCTTTGCAAGGATCGTGTATTCTGGCTCTTCAAGCCAGCTTCCGATGTTGGATTTTATGTTCTGAACCGTATTCACTGATTCTACATTCTCAAAATTCTACAGTTATAAGTAGACAGGGAATCTTATATTGAAAGATTTAATTATCTTTTGCGAGGACTTTTTGTTATTTAATATCAGATAACGTAGATTACTCATAAATTGATCTATGCAAGTTTACATTTGCTTACAGATCTGCATCATAGTTGTGAGAATGAAGTCTATTTTTTAAGTGAAGAATGTAAAGACGAAAGGAAGATTCGTTGTTCAGATTTCTGTCTTGAACACCGAGAACTATGATAAATGCATGCCTCTATGTTAACTTATGCAGAGTGTACCCAAAACCGTGATACAACCAGCCAGTTGGCGAGTCTATAAAAAAAAATAAGTCGAGAAAAGAATATAATTGTTTTTCGTTTGACTTTGTTTTTTAAAAAATCGAATTTGGAAGCAAACCTGAAACGCCTGTATTCATGAGTCACACTGTATTTACTCATATTTGCATCTAGTGCTCAATACCTTGACAAATATCAGTATTTCTTCAGGTTCTACCGTACAGAATATAAATAATTTATTTTTATTCCATTGTGCATCCATGAAGTCATAATATAGAATGTTTTTCATACTTAGCTATACTTTGTGAGTAATCTCCGAACTTCCTATGACAGCATAATGTAGCAACCTAATAGTTTAACGAGTTCACTTAGACGCAGTTTATACGGCATATAAAAGAAATCTACATTTCCACACGGAAGGAAGTTACAGTCATAACTTGTTTGTTCCCATTCTAAATACTACGAAACTAAGGAAATAGAAACTTATAGTCCCATCCTTCATTTCGGAAGCAATGATGCATCAACGGTTCGGCTAACGAACGTGGTGCTCAACGTTGCGGGGTGCTTTCCACGGTTCTACTTTCGGATTCAAAGAGAATTAAGTCGCTTTGTCAATCAAACGCCACGTCAGCGTGCCCATTAAGAACTCTGAACCGACTACGAGGACGTCAGCGACTATTCCGAGAAGCCACGTGTCGTCAGTCATTCCCGTTTCTCTCCGGGGCTTCCCTTATTTACCTGTCTCCTCGTGGAACGCTTTTAAGGTACTCACATATTTCGCCGTCAGTAACGAAGAGCATTCTGCTTTAATATTCCGACGACCACGGCACCGCTGCTGGCAAAGATTCCGACCACCCTCCCGCCGCGATTTCGTACATTTACGCTCATTATCTGCGGCGCTCTATGACATGACAATTGTATTTTACTTAGCTTGAAATTCATCTGGTTATCGCGAGGAGTCGCGCGCGCACGAATCCGCACAAAGGGTTCAAATTGCCGTGTCGCGAGGTCCTTCAATCCTCCTCGACGAATTCAGTAGTATATGTCAGCCATGCGTGCGAAAATCCATTACTGGATCGTGTCCGTTTCGAGGGATCAATTTTGAGACACGTTCAGCTTGTCTCTCGACAACGTGTGTCGTGTACAAATGACAAACAAGAGCTTGTGTATGTGTGTGTGTTATGTCGATAATGCCACGCGATCGATTTTATTCATGCATTCTTTGTAGAAAAGAAATCCAACTTGTAAATTTTATTCGTCCCGTTTCTGCTTGTCGTTTTCGAGATTAATTAAGAGTAGGAAGAAATTCGTGTCTTGTGTTAATAAATATGCATCGCTGAAAGTGTCGCCACTGCTTTAAGGGTAATTTTATGCAGTCTGTGTAGCTTTACAAGTGCTTAATACCAGGGCGCATTCAGAAAGTGAGTTAAGATTTTCTACAGTGTTCTCTAGGAAGGGTTGAGTTTACAGGCACTTCGCTTGCGTAATATTGTCTGTGTTCGAACATATCTCAGACACGGACGAATTAAATTCTCGTTTCCTTGCATTCCTTTCGTTCATTATATTACATCTGTTACATTGGGATACACAATGCTCGTGCTGGTTTATTATACATAACAGGCAACTGGATAGAAATGCACGGAACGGCAGTCGAGCACGAAATTCGTTCATAGTTAGGATACTTTTGTAAGACATTATTTCGAACAATCTACGCTCGTAGTTCTGACGATCTAGACGATCTGATCAAAAGAATGTACGAAAAAGGACTCAGCAGCAGCAAATCAAATTCAAGTATATATGATAAAACAATCAAATGTAGTATGAACGAAAGCGTACACCTCCTTCGTCTTCATCCAATTTATCTAAATTAGGTCTTTCGACCCAGGTCGTCTGCAGAACATAATTCAATTCATGTCCTATAATTTTCTAACAGGCATCCATACGTACGATCCATCAATCATATCCTCGTCCTAAAGATCGAGTCTCCCTAAAAAAAACCGATCGATTCTCACCGAATCGTTCCCCGGCGAAAAGTCCCCAAGAATCGATCCTCGGTCCGCTGGTAATTGCCTCCAAGAAACGTATCCTGGCCACTTTCCGGGGCAACATTAAACTGTTTCGAATCCCGTGTTCCTCGGGGTCGGGGAGTGTACGATGACCCTCGAAGGAACACGCCCGACGAAGTCCAGCTGCGTCTATCGCCGCCGGCTACACCCTGGGACTGAGCGGGTGCGCGACCCCTCGCGGTGGGTCGTTCCCTGTTGTCTGGCAAGGACACCGCGCGAAATTTCCGCGACATATCGATTGTGTGGTCAGGCTCCTTGCATTATCTTCGTGGTAGCCGGCCCATGCACACCTAGCGTGGAGTTGCGGAACACACATACTCGGTGTATTTCCTCCTCGCAATCTAGAGCTGCGCGAGCATTACATAAATTCATAGACCGGAACGAAACGGGGAGACCGCGGCTAGAGAGGGAGAGAGAGAAAGGAGTTGCGGGACAGAGGGTGGCTGAACGTGGCACGCGAGGGGCGAGGTAAAGGGACGCGTGGAACATGTTTCGCGCGATAGTGTACATTTGAGATACAGGCGGGCGGACTACGGTTCTAATTCCGATGACGTATGAGCTTGCATAACCTAGTTTTCTGTTTGCCAGCCCCTGGTAATGAGTTGTCTAGTCCTCTCTCTGTCTACCGACGACGCCATCCCCTTCTACCTGTAACAACCGAAACCCTCTCGGTGTTAACCCCGCAGCTCTAAGCCACCATCCCCCCTCCACCACCCATCCCTCTTACACCCCTTCAGGTTGCTCGTAACACCGTGTACCCGCGTGTCGTAAATTATATAGCTGACAGATAATCGTATGTTCGCGAGTTTGGATCGTCGGATAAAATGGCGAAGGCTGTGGGAAGGGGGCGGCGGCAGTTGGCTCTAAGTAGCTCGAGGGAAGGAAAGAACGGAATCTGCGGCGGTGGGACGCGATAAACGGGCCCCGTGGTAAATTTTCAGGCCTGGCCGATGCTCGGCCGAGATACCCTCGAACTGGAATTATTTTTAATGGGACACCGGTGCCGGGGAATTAGTCGTAATCTGATTATCCACGTTGAACGAAGCCACCACCGCTGGAGCGACGGAGTGAATCGGAGATTTTTTTAATGGACTACGAAGGGGTGGGGAGAATTCCGCGGTTAACGGGGGAGAATTTACGGGAGATCGCTGGAGGACACATCGAGGAGTTTTGTAACCTGGCGGCGTTGCGTTTCGACACAGAGCTTCGAATGGTTGTTGGTCGATCTTCCGTTGAGATAATTTCAAAACGGTGGTTGTTCAAGCGAAGTGCTATGTTGCGCCGGTATTGTATAAGTATTGCACGCTACAATTGCAGCGCGATCGTACGGGACTTTACAACAGTATGGTTAGAGAGTGCTTTGCACTTTCGCCTGTAATTTAATATTCACTTGACGAAGCTTTAATTAAAGTTTAACAACATATTTGTTGTGTAATTAGTGTAAATTGAGTTTCGAAGATGAAGACTTAAGACTGTTTATATTCTAAAATATCCCCTTACGAAATCTAGGTTATCTCAGAAACGTTAAAATCTTTTAGTTTTCTCGTTTCAGAATGAAATTTATATCTACAGTCCTTTCGAGCATTAACCTGTAACCACCAGTGGTTCCTTCAATTCGCGTTCGTATTTTTCTCGTCAAAAAAGGACATTATTAATCATCCGTCCGTAAGCGAAAAACAAGTTAAATATACCTTCGACGCGAAATATACCCTTCACAGTAAATGGTATTTGCAACGTTCCGTTATCCGGTGTCGACTCCTTTCCTACTGTCTACTTTCTCATGTACAGGGTGTTAATAAAAATGTGATACATTTTCACAGGGTGAATACTACACGTCAAACTGAGACGAAAATCATGAATAATGAAATTGGGTTCGAGACTTCGTTTCCACGCTATTAATTGCTGAAAATATAGACGAAATACACATAAATAAATACATAGGGTTGTTCCACTTGAAAGTCGCGTCCTTCAATCGTTTCACGATTTAGTTCCGTTCATTTTATTTTATTTCGTTCATTACATTTAACTACAGGATCGATCCCGTGTATCAGCTAGAAATCTAACTAGAATAGTACAACCGATTGCGCCGGACCTATATCAGGAAAATTTCACCCGTATTGACTACAATTAATGTTTCAAAAACGAAGTCTCGAGCACAATGTCGTCATTCTTGATTTACATCTAGAATACACCCCGTGAAAGTGTTCCACATTTCCACGAACACCCAGTAGTATACCAGAAACAAGTTGCAAGTTTAAATATTCGTTGCCCCAAACAACTGCAATTGCAACTTCAAAGACCAGTCGACAGAGCTCACCAGGGCAAATTAAAATTCGAAACCGTCGACAAATATTTCAGATCGAAGTGCAGACGCCGTGGAAAGGACAGAAATTAATATTCCTTGAATCGTGAAGACCCGGGGGCAAAGTGTAGATGTATAGGTAGCAACGAAAGTTCTTCGAGGAATGGAAACGAAGGATATCGAGTCGAATCGATTACGGGAGCAAAAAAAAAGCGAACCTCGAGGTTCGCGCTGACGAGATATCGCCGGGAAAAAAAGAGTCTTAACGAGCGTAACGACCTCGGTGTTTATTAAATCGATCATCCTCTCCGGGCATCGTCGTCGTGGGATAGCGCCCGCGACGATTCCAGGCCGGATAGAGGAGTAGTAAGTATCTCCAGGCACGTGAGCCGACGATTTTTCATCGGAACCGTTCGGCGAAACTACTTTCATCGTCGGGGTTGCCTTTCTCCCGTGCGTCCAGGCAGCCAGTGATAAAGAGGATCGTTCGCTAGAGTCGCTTTTACTGGATGAACGACGCGCTACACCGCGCTACACCGCGCTTCACGTCGCTGCCCCGCTCAGATGTACGCGGTTCGATTCGTCGCGCAATCATCGACGAATCTCTTGTCGAATAGCAGAAATCGAAACACCTCAGGCCTCGTGAACGATCGCTGTTCCGTTCTAGACCAAGAACGATGGCTGTAGAATTCGAGGATTTCTTAAACTTTTATTATTATACTTCCTTTATAGTTTAGCATGTTCAATTTTAGACTTTCTTGACATCGGCCACTTTCAATTTAGATTCTTGAAATAAATGAAATACAGGGTGTCCCAAAATAGGTGTAAGTCCTGGAAATGGAAAAAGTACTCCGAGACTTTTTTAACGAGATATTAACGAAAATCACCGAGGATCTTCCGCTGTAACGCGTAGCCAACGATCTGATTGGTCGGGGTTTTTCGTTAATATCTCGTTAACAAACTCTCGGATAACATTCTTGCTAAGGAAAAGCTTGTTCCAAATCGGTTCACGAATGACCCATTTCAGGGACCTGAAATATTTTTGTTACACCCTGCATAGGATGCTATAAAATTAAATAACAACCCAAGACCTAATAATTTCGATCGACATCTCTAAAGTCTAATATTCTGAAGTATGTAATGCTCATTGAACGTTCGCAGATTATTCGTCACTCGATTATGTGGCCGAGACATCCAGCGTGCATTAATCCGCTTAGAGTGATACGTTGCAGTAATCACAGACGGAATATTCCATTTCTGGATGCAAATGGGTGAATTTAACTTCCAAAGTGAAGATTCATTAATTTAGTATAAAGTAGGTAGGAATGTAGTAAATGCTCCTAATAAAAGTAGTAAGTACATAAAAAATCGATTCCTAGATAAAACAAGTGGTCAGTTAAAGTCCTACTTCGGTATGCAAATAGAAATATATAAATTCTTTGAACCACAGGTTTGAAATCGTATTGCTCATTTCCATTTTGTTTTTATTATATCTGAAGTCCATATCTGAACGTTTCATAAATGTTCCAATTTTTGATTCCTTACAAGCAAATATAACAGTGTTTTGTCTGACAGTTTTTAACGTACACAAGAGAGAATTCAGAGATTCAAAGAAGTTACTGTATAATATTTTGTCGTCTCAAAGACGGCTCAAAAGTTTCAACGTCCAGCGCGCGAATGGCTGAATACGATAAGTGTGTGAATATCTTCAAAACTACTAAAGACAAAGATGGGTACGTTGTTTCGGGAAAACGGTGCTTGGATCGGGTTATATCTTAAGGGCATGGAACACTATACTGCCAGCGGGATCTTAACAGGGGCTGTAAAAAAGATGAACCTCGCGCCCTTCTAGGACCTCCAGGGTTCGTAAACCTAGATAGCCGAGTATTTTGATGCATAAAGTATATTCTACAAGAGGAACCAGGTTCGTGAACGAGGTACCTCGGAACATAAAAGTCTCTTCCAGCTGGTTAGAAATTATTTTCTTCGGGAATTAAATTATGCATACTACCGAAAAAACGTGTCTGATAAAACGAAGTTGCACGACAGATTGAGTATGGTATTATAAACTGTAAAATGAAGACATACATTACCGTATTAGAAACAGAAAACAGGTTTGTGAAATCAGTACGAAATTATTGAAACTCCGAAATGAATATTGTCAAAAAGTTGTTAATAGTTAACACGTTATATTTATGTTAATATAAGTAAGCGAAAATAGCGTAAAAATGTGTATTTTTCAGTAACAATTTCGGTAGAATGGTATTAGTCATTCGGTGCTACTCAGTGAACGATCTTCATATTAACAGTTTTCCCAGTTGCCGTGTCATTACAGTACAGAATTTTTCTTAATTTGTGGAGCCCACTTCAAAGTATAAGAGAAGCTATAATTTTGGAACAAGGTGAAATAAAGCACACGACACCTGTTCATCACTGAAGTGGAACCTACATCTTTTCATACGCCCTACACATAAATACAACTAACACGAACTTTATGGCATAGGAGAAGCAAATATTGCTAATCATTGAATATAACCACCAAAATCAAAGTAAACCGATTATATCAACCACACTCATCCAAAAGGTTTCAAGATTATATCATACACAAGTCAAAATATACTCGGTGAGTAACGTACGACAGCATTCAACAATCGACGACAAATTCCATTCAATTGTCAACGTATCAAGAAACACTCCAAGGAGGTATGTCCCTTACCTTGCTACTCCCTTTTCGGAATTAGATCAAGCGATCCACGGGAATGAGATTCTCCACTCCACGGTGAGGACAAGACACAGGCGAACAAGAAAGTCGCGTTAACTCGGCGGGGGCATGTTCATCGCGAGAAATCAGCCAGCACGCGTCGTTAGACGTAACAAATGTAACGTTGGTCTGGGGTGGTTGGGGTCGGGGGTGGCAGAAGTGACGTAACGGAGGTAGAAGAACAGGAACGGGCAGCACGCATTCGCACGGCCGAGCCTGGGTGAAAAAGTCGGCAACTTAACGAGCTAATTTAATCTGTTTTGTCAGCGGCCCGCCAGCCACCAGAAATGCTTCACCGGGCTTACTTGCGACGAGAGATAATAACTCACTGTGAGTTTTGCTGAATTCACGCTCTCTCTCTCTCGCTCAGGTTTGTGATTTGGCTGGGGTGTTGTGTTGGGGCCGTTGATGAGGGCGTCCGCTGTATTCGAGGTACGTTTTGCTCAGCCCCGTGAACAATCGTCGATTAATTATATTGTTTTTCCACTCTCGGTGGCGCGTCGATAGCTTTTGCGCGATCGTGTATAATTGCATAAAAAGCGTGGAACGTTTGGAGATTTCGGGTGTGTTGCGTGACGTTTTACGCAATTAATTGGACAACGATTTTTCGATATTCGAAAAGTTCTTTCTTGATATGCCTTTATGGAACAGAATGATCTAAAAATATCTTTCAGCTTGTTCTCTGTACGGGTGCGGTTGGATAGGTTTAACGGACCTTTAAAACTTTCTTGGTTGGGGACGTTAGATAGTAATGGGGCTTAAATTTTTAATATAAATTACAGAAGCCGTTCCATGACCCTATTTTACGGGCGGTCCCGTGACTCTATTTTACGGGTCATTGCTGGGCTTTGGCTGTTCCATTCAGTTTGGAAGATTGGAGAAAACTGCGTAGTCTGCAACGATGATGATTCTTGTGAGAGAGATGAATTATGCGCAGCACTGTATAATTTATGGTTAACCCTTTAGAGACATTTAGAGACATTTATGGTTTGTGATAAGGGTGCATGATCATTTCTGCTGTAATAGTATGAACGAAGTACCTTTCGGCCGCATATATGAACGTTTTGACTGCGTCGATTGATTGTAGAAACAGACGTGTAACATACAATAGATACCTCGATAACATATCTAGAAGACACCTCGAAGAGATACCTAGTAAAGATACACTTCTAATCATAAGTATTGGGGCACTCATGGAATATGCAGTAAATGGTACAAGTCGTTACAAAATTGCTAAAACTCTGAACTAAATATTGTTTAGGGGATATTTAAGCTTAATGGACAACGATCATGCTGGTGCAGTACAATGTCCCGCATTCTCCCTAAGATCACTAGAATCTCCCAGGCCAATTGCTGAATCGGCTAAATGTCATGACCCAGAAGGTCCTTCGATTGTTTCCAGAACATTTCCTGCGTGTTCTCTGGAGTCACCTGTAACCTGAAGTCGCAGGTAACCGTCTCCACTGTCATAGTTTCGTTGTTTGCTCTAACAACAACCATCCATCTGTTTAAGTTCCATGAAGACTTTGAGACTCTGACGTATCAGTTAATCATCAAACCCTCTACCACTGAGGGTGAAGTCTCACAGACATTCCCGATTCTAATTCCGTACCGCAAACAAAAACGTTTCCCTCGTCGTACCTACCGCTTACAATGTAATTCATCTCGATTCAAGCGTTTCTGGCGCCACCCCCGTTCGACCAGCCACGACGAGTCAAATGTATTTCAAAGCTCGTATCAGCGGTACCCCTCCCGAACTACCCCGAATCCACAGTTGCTTCCGGTACCAAGGAACCTGATACCTCGCGTGAAATTTATTGGAAGCGCGTCGCGGGCCAGGCAATTTCTATTCAACGCGGCGCGTCCGGGGAAAATGTGATTCGCCGCTCGGTCGAATCGATAAAAAAGACCCATTGTCGGGATCTATTTCCGTACAGTCGGAAACACAGACCAGGCCCTCGTATACGGGGGGCTGTACTGTACGTCCTGCGCGGGAAATCGAGCGCCCTACATTTGTCAAGAAGCTCGGTCGTGGGATTAAATGGTTGCATCTTCCCCTCCCTCGTTGCTTCTTTTTTTTCTGTCCTCTTTCTTCCAGACGAACGCGAAATTTACCTTTGAAACGTGACGAGCATCGCTGCGTCTGGCTGTCCTTTCCGCGAGACACGGTCTGCACTCGCGAGGGGGAAGATACCGGAGGTGTGGGGGACTTGGCGTGATATATTATCCGGGAGGGACGTATCCACCCTCCTTGTTTCAGCCCCGGAACGGACGACTCTCCCGAAGAGCCACCGACGGCGCCTGGGACATCGTCGACGAGCTTCAACTTTACCGCTGACACCTCGAGTGTCCAAATAAATAATGCGCCTTATTTGTTATAGGAATTGCTGCGCGCGCCCCGTCGAGGGATGAAATCTGCGGGCGCCGCGCCACCGGCAGCCTGGCCCGGAAATCTCTGTGATTAAGTGCACCCCTTCGCCGGACGATAATTGCTCTACAAATACGCGGAATTTATTGCGAATTCTCCCCTTTACGCCCGGAACCGTTGAATTTTCGGTGCGACCACCCCGAGGAAGCTACAAGCTGGCGTTTAATAATCATTCACCTTTCTTTTTCTGTATGTAGAGCCTGTTTATTCAGACTGTTTCGGATCGTGTTGTTTTAGAGCACGTTTACGTTACCTAGATTGTTCATTCTGAGCAACACTCATCCGTCCCTCATTTTTCTAATTTAATTTGTCCATCAGTGTCAAGCTGACACAGGGGTAAAAAATTTACGCGATGAAGAGATAAACAGTTAAATTTTCAAATTCTTTAAAATAAAAGTCACAGAAGCTCAGCTAAATTTACCTGCACATGACAGAATAACATCATTTCTTAGGAGAAAAATGTATCCAATTGGTACAAGGGACGGATAAGGGTAAAAACAATTGATTACCCTAACATTTCTTCTTTTCCTGGTGAAGAAGGTTTATTCTTTTTTCATTTCGACGATAGCTCCCGAACCAAGAAGATCACTCGCTTTAACCAAAACGGAAAATTTATTTATAACCTCAAAAATATTAATTTATCGATGTATGTTCGTCAGAAATTTTTAACCCTTTATTCCGATCATCCTGCACACAAAAATTATTAATCGTCGGAAGATTAAATGTTACAATATCGACACGGGTATGCTCGAATATCGAAGATGTATTAAACGATTGTCCGCGTCGCGGTGCCCGGCCCTTTCCCATGCTCGAACGTTTGCACGGAATGCATGTCGATGCGTCGCGGGGGGTGGAAGATCGGACGGCAAAAAATAACTGCCAGAGAGAGCCGGTGACGCACGGGGAAACGGAGCGAAATCCCGATTACCGGCGTTCTACGTAATCAGCAGTGGCGCGATAAAAATCCAGGGACCCGGTAAAAAGCCAGCGAAGCGATGCGACCGACAATGGCGGAGGGTCTGTCGGTTCGACGGTGCCTCCAGTTTTTCATTTTCCCTCTCCCCCTCCCACTGGGGTTAGGGGTTGGGGGAGGGTGATGGCGAGCCCCAGCGAGATATATACGTATATACACGCGCACCCGACGTCGGTCTAAAATCTTTGCCAATTCCGCGTCCGCGTGAATTCAGCACCTCCTACATTCTCCCCCTTTTCCCAGAGACAGGCCACAAAATTTTGCGGGGGTAACCGGCGTAAATAAAACCGTGACCCCCTGGGCGAGGTGTTCTAAAGTCTTATGGACCGCGGTGTTGCATCCACTTAACGGATTTTTATGCCCCCGTTCCGTCTCTTCAACGCCTCAGACGGTGGTACGGACATAACGTGAAAAGAGTCGCGATACCGCGAAGAAAACACTCGATTCTTTCTTTTAAGTTTGCCCCACCCCCCTCCCCATCATAGGACGTGTTTCCACGAAATGGCAGCTCGGATCGTGTTTATGCGAGCAGACGAATCGTCAGGAGTAAATGGCCGTGGAAGCAAACCCAGGGAATCCTGAGAGAGCCCCCAAGTTCACGGATGTCTGTCGAATAGAGACAAAATGCTGGAACTCATCGGGTAGCGCGGGAGGCCCAAGAGCTTTACACGGATGTTCGACGGCGAATACGAGCGCGACGGTGTTTGTTGACAGTTTTGTTAAACGTGACCGTGAGATTTAGCGGCGTTGATTAATTCGGGGAATGATCTTGCGCGGAGAGAGAGAGTTCGGATCGATACCTTTGTACGTATTGCGATTTGTTGTTGAACTTTGATGAATTTGTTTGTTTATTTGTTCACGGGAAAAATGAGAATTATAAACATCTCCCTACACCCTCCGACGTCATGTTGTTTCAGCCTCAGGGGAATGTTGTGGGTTAGGATAAAAGAAGACACCTTGTCTCTCCGTTTAATAATTCATAGAGGTAGATTAAATTTGCCATAAATTTAAAATTTATTCAGCGTAAAAGTGTGTACAAATGTTTAACATTTTCCTGCTATTTATCATGTCTCACGAAACGTTCTTCTGTTATCAGGTATGATGCAAAGATGCAACATGTACGAAGCACAATTAAACCATAAGAATTTCCATGGCATTCCGTAACCGTTTCGCTGGTCAGATGATCCAGCCCAGAACAAACGATCTAAGCTCTCGCTCGTTCCAATTTTCGGCCACGTGTGCCACGAAACGAGCTCTAACACGGCTGTCCCTGGCGGAAGCAGTCGCGGGAAGAAGCCCCTGGAATCAAGTTCAAAGTCGACGAGTTCGTTACACGAGGATTCCGAGAGTCCTTTTTCCCTCGCGGCGGCGGTCGCGGGAACGGTGTTAAAATTCAGCGCGTTAAGCTCGGCCGCCGGAGGCAGTCCAACTGGGTCATTAAATATGAGAGATCTCGTTGCCGAGACTCTCGTGGAGGGCTGTGTACTGCACGCGGAAAAAAATGAGGGACGCTAGGTAGGAGTAGGAGTTGTAGGGACATGGGACAAGGGGAAAGGGGAAGGAGTGCAACAACCGGAGTACGGACTGGAGGAGTGTAAGTCTCGTGCAGTTGTTTCTCAGCTGCCTGACGCGCGCGAGACGCGCCTCTCTGGATGCACTTTTGTATAATTTTACTTTAATTGCTGTTGAGACCCGGGGAGTTTTCAAGTTTTCTCCTCTCCTTATCTTTCTCCATGCCGCCATCCTCCTCTTCCACCTCGAGGCTGTCTCCGTCTGGTCGAGTCTCGCCACACCTCCGCTATCCTCTTTTTTCCCTTTAATCTATTTCTCCCCCAAAGTTTCTCGCCTTTATTTTCTCCCCTCTTGGCACACTTTAGCCACCTTCGCCTACCATCTCCCTCCCGTGGTCTCGCACACCTTCGTGGCCACCTGCTAGCCAACGCGTCGTGCAGCACCACTCGTTGTACCTCGGGTTAAAACTGTTTTATGCAACCCGTTCCGCGTCTTAACTCATAACGCGCTAGGCACCGTGAGCTCGTTCGACCCAACCCACGAGATAAGCCTTTCACGGCTGCTTCCCGTTTCACGGGATCCGCGAAATATGATCGCCGGGTCCAGCAGGCTGGCGCCCAGCCGCTGAGGATTAAACGGGGGAGCTCGAATTAGGGGTGGCAAGACGACGAGGAGGGTCTAGGATCGCTACCGAAATGCCCGGCGGCGGAGCAAGAGAACGGACTGCGACAGAAATCCGCCGTCACCGTCCTAAGGCGTTATAACGAGACGACGTTGTTGTTTTTATCGCGGAGCAGGACACGCCTCGGGATTTCAATTTACGTTGCTTCGTCGGTGCTATTCTCCGCGAACAACGCGACGATTCACGCGTCTGTAAAGGACGAGATACAGTACCGGGCTCCTTCTGCTTTAAAGCTGCTGACGGTGTTGCCCGCTTGACGAGCGAAACCGTCTAGCTGATATTCCTTTACGTGTCATCGTCGCAGAAGTTTTAACCTTCGTGCAACGAACACACATACTACTTGACCCATCCTTAGCAATTGCCATATTCTTCTGTTAAAGACTGGATTTACATATATGTAGTTATATGTGTAGGGTGTGAGATGCGTGAGTTTAGTTTTAGATCGAGCGAGTGCGGTGCGAGTGAAGAGTGTTTAGGCCGTGTGACAGTTTCTTCGAACGAGAGTGCGTGCTAGATAAGATTGAATGAAAGGAACTGCGTCGAACGTCGTGATCGAAAATCGACACGAGGCGAGAATGTGTGAATGCGTGTGTGAACCTATAACCGAGTGTGACCATGTATGAAAGGGGATATACATATAAGAGGGAAGTTAGTCAGAGCGGGTGTGTCTTAAGAGCTAGACTGTTGCAAGCGTGTCCTAACGAATTCTTTATATTACACATTTTAGAATAAACCTTTTATTTCTACCAAATACAACCACCACTTAATATTATTCCTACATATGTAAGTGTAATATATGAACATGAAAGTGTATATAACATTTTATGCACAGTTCTTCTTTGAAACTTGCATAGAATGGAAATTCTACTAACGAGGAGAGAGCCTCAACGGGCCGCTGATTTTAAAGAAAGTTTCGAGACATGTAGCAGGCTTCTTCTTCTTTAGAAATCGAACTCTATTGTAAGATCAGACACCCGAAAGTTTTTGAATTATTTTCTTTTGAAGTTTTCCGCGCGACTTAAGTGTGAACCGATCGTTCGCAGATACTTCATCGAGGCAACGTTTATGACTTCTGACGGGCAGTGTTGAAATACGTTCCAAATACATCCAAAAATCCTTGGAAGGGACGTATTTGAACTCTTACCGTCCCAACGCTGCAACGCATACGAATAGTCGGGCAACATAACATGTATTGAAGTCGCGAAGAAAGTTTCAAAAGCAAGTAAATCAAAAACTTTTCAATATCTAACCCTATATAGGGGAGGAGGTGATTTCCAAAGAGAAAGAAGCTACTACAATCGCTGAAAGTTACATTAAAAACGACAATCTGAAGTTGTGGCCGTCTCTGTAAGTGTCAAAATCATCCTGCATTCGTCTGACGCATCCAACCCAGATCAATCACTTTCTTAACTAATAATATCTTCTTGTAGTAGACACTTCAAGGTGAAACTGTTCAACGCATAAATTACCAAAACTGCTAGACGAAGTCTGAAAATTAATGAAGGAGAGCAACATTGTTCCAAAGTATTGCGGTTAGTGAAAAGAGAAAGTTTTTTTTTTGTCCAGGCTAATTGCAAGTTACGTCGAGGCATGAATCTCGAAAAGTGAAAATCTCGGGACACCGACGACGAGGCGCGCACATTACCCGCGAGAGTTGTTGCACAGGACTTTGCAGCTCCCGTTAAGGTGATCCTTTGTTATCGTTCTCCATCTAAGAGTTTCTATAAGGTCTGAAAAGAACCGGAGGCCCGAAGCTCTTCGCGTAGCCTCGATGGCTCAAGATGTTATCGGCCGACCCCGACAATGTTTACCCAAAAGCAGACTAAGGACGACACGGTGTGCTCGGGCCCATTCAACCGGAGTTTATCGGCTATTTACATCGTGTACGTAACAGGAACGTTTTCTCCCTGAACGATGTCCACGCACGCGTTCAACGACACTGACCGACACGGTTGTCATCTTTTCTCACCGCGCGATATCTAGATCCTTCGTCCAGAGATTGGGTACTCTTTGTCCCAAGCAGGACTCCGGGGAGGCCAGCGGTTCTGAATGGCCGAGATTTTCTGGGATTACACGAACGATAATTATTTCTTTCGACACGGTTCCCATAGACGTCCCACTAACGGGCGGAATATAAAAAAACGCGGATCATTGAATAATATTTAATATTCATCAGGGCATGAATTCGAATGAATATGCAAGAACTTAAGGTAGAGGGGGCGTGTGGAAAACGGGGGAATATTACGGTTAGAAAAGCGCAAGCTGTATCGGGGTCACAGAGTCTCCGACGTTACGACTTAAAGATAAATCTCAACCCTACGCGCGGACGAGTGTGCCTCAGAGGCGCGCTGAAACGTCGACTCGGTCCTCTTTATCCAAACAGTTCTCCTTCTCCCCTGGTCCACGTCGTCCCGCAGCTATCTGTCGAATAGCGTGTATGCGCGAACGCGCGACGCCATCCTCTTATCATTTTTCTCCCAGCTTTTCACTACGAAGCTATTTCATTAGACGCGGGACGCAGCTGTGATGAACAGAAGACACGGAGAGAAAAACATCGCGGGCACGTTTAATGCGGAACAGGCCGAATAAACTTTTACTTGCTCGTTGAAACACGGTCTGGGCTACGCGAATTTGTATAAAAACCAGATCAACCGTTGCAATGGAGGAACAAGGAAAGGAGCTCTCGCATTTCGGTGCTGTAATTACGGAATTTAATTCGTCCAGGCGGGACGCCGTCATTTGAGTGATTACAGGACACGTTGAACACGTTCCCAGCACAAGGGAGATGTCGCGCGTTGGTTAACACTCGGTTCGAGGCGCTAAACCGTCGTTGAAAGTAGCCAATCCACGGAGGGAAGAAAGAACGTCGGAACTCGGTGACACAGTTCCTCTAATAAATTACACGACACACACGCCACGACTTGCGATACAGGACCGGGCATTCGCGATAGTGGCTCTCTGACCACCCTTATTACCGGACCTAAAACCTCGACCGTGCTTCTACCCTCTTTCCCCATTACGCCGGCTATCCTTCGCCAGCGATATTGCTGCTCGTGGCCCCTTTCCGCCTTATTTCTCTCTCTCTCTTTCTCTCTCGATCCTCGAGCAGCTCCTGTTCGACTTCTCTGATCTGTCGTCCGGTTTACGGTTCCAGTTCGAAAAAGGAAGAAAGTCGACAGGCCAGAGGAAGCTTCCAGTGTTCACTGGTTGGAGCCGTGGTGAATAAAACTAAAGAAGTTAATGGAATATCTACACCGATGTGGTGCAACCCTTTTCCGACACACCAGCGGGGAATTACGCGTGATGGTTTGTCGCGTTCCATGTAACTGGGTGAAGGGGAATTAATTACATCGCGTGATGATCGAAATCTCCGAGGCAACCGTGTTATTATTTATTCCTCCGCGCTGCCAGCCGGCCAGCTTATCTGCCGGACGAAGCATCGCGATACCGAAAACCACGATAATTGTGAAGTTCCTGCGGTTGTGGGCTGTCCGAGCCAAGTGCCACAGCTTGGCGGGTTGGGTGGGGGTTGGAGAAAGTTGGCTTTCTTGCGAGGAAGTCGAACAAATAAACGTTCCGACGGGCGAACATAAAACTCATAATATATGAGATAGAAGAAACACCAGCGATCTCTCACGTGAATCCTCACGTACCACTCCCATGCATCATCCCCGACCACCACCGGGCCAGCGCCCTGTTCGGCCCCCGCAAACTCAACAACTTTCCCAGCAGCGTTTCCATTTACATACACACAGCTCTCTAGCCGGCTCGATGTGCGTTGCATTTTATATTCGAACAAGCGGTCGACGGATACACCGCGTTTTTTCAGAGAACTAACTTGCTCGTCCGTCTCATAAAATCTTGTAATTGGTTTGGATATTTTGAATGATTTAAAATTGTGATGTCTACTGAGAATGGTAGACATTAAAGTCATTGATTTATCGAGGTTCGTAAGTTTTAGGGCCGTTTGCTGGTGTTTGCAGCGCGATCGAAAGGGAACAATACCGTTTTTGAGAAAGTCTTTAGATCGTGTGGGTTTTTTTCTTTCTAGAGTATTTAGTATGAATTCGGCTCGGAATTGTCAACGGACGCTGCCTGGAAAATGTTCCAGTCGTATTTTTTTACAGTCTAGCAAATTCCCACTTCATTTCGATTGGTTATTAGAACGTCTTCTGAAGAGGCCGTTGGATCCCTCGATCTTGAGACCTAGGGACAAGGAAGACAGAATGGATTCTGCAGCGGAAAAGGTTTCACAATTTTGTAATTTGAATCAATTCTTATCGCCCTTTTTTTGCATGGAATAAGTTTTATTACTAAAGTATTTCACTTAGTTGTCGAATGTGCAACTCCATGAATTCCTGTGCGAGTTAACAGAATGCTCATACACAGTCACATGAAATTCAGAAAATACCGTAATAGAAACATTTGTTACACCCCACGAATATTACGCACATTATCATTCACATCCCTCTTGTCATTAATACTAAGAAAATAATTAAAACCTGTAGTTACTGTAAAAAAAGGTACAGCTTAGCGAAAATAAGTTGAAAAGGAATCGTTTTATGTAAAAATTGTGCGTACTATGTAAACTTGAGAGTGATTCAAGAAATATTTACAGTACCGCACATATATGATATGTGACCCTGAGATTCGGGGAATCTTAAAATTCCCAATTTTCCGTGTGATCGACCGTGCCTCATATATTCCAGCGATCTCACGCAGTAAACTTCCCTCGCTTCTCCAATTTCATTCCGCGCGATGACTGTTTTTCGAACGATCGATTTTCCGGAGATTTCCCTTAAAACCTCGTAACTCTTTATTCCCCTCAGTTGCTTTTTATTCGTACGGGGTGCAACGGGGTAACAGTGGTTTGGTATACTCCTCGGCGTTTTCGGAATTACCAGCAAGGTTATTATAATATATATATTATTATAAGCTATCGCGTCCTTTATTATACAGGGTCCTAATAAAAGTGTGGGACACTTACCCAGGGTCAATTTTACATAGAAAACTAAAATGAAAATAAGGACTGGCGAAATTCCGCTGCAGGCTTAATTTCCGAGTTATTAATTGTTGAAAGCGTGAGCGAAATACGTGTAAACTGCGTCTGACGCGACGGGTTATTTTACTTGAGAGGCGCGTTTTTCAACTGTTTCTCGAGTTAGTTTCATTTCGGTTATTTTATTTCATAAATCAGTTTCACCAAGGTTTCATTTTATTACATGTATTTTACGTGTTTTTGAAAACGGAGTTTCGCACAAAAAAATGTTATATCAAAGCATTTTTTAACTTTTTCACGTAAAATCAGAAGGACTCCCTTTCCGGTTCTACTGCGATTTCCTAACCACTGTTTATTTCGACATGAGAAAATGAAACGTCAAATATCTTTGCAACGAATGCGTATTAACAAAAACGCTCGGATATGAGTCTGCTTATATCTGCTCTAGATTCACCAGAGAAAGTTTGATTAAAATCGTCGACTGCAGAGCTGAGACCTTTTCTTGTTATTATAGCATGTAGAATCCACCCTGTAAAAGTGTCCCAGATCTGCAGTAACACCTCGTACATTAATTAGACACGAAGAATTCCTCTTTCGTTCGCGTGGTCCTGCCGATCATTAATTTTAAGCTTGTGCGTCGGGCTCGAGGAAAGCGAATCGCGTTCCATTTCGGTCGACGTGTCAAAGTTAGCCGTGTCGAATGTCGGATATATCGTGTCGGGGGATGAATTTTTCATTCCTCCAGGTATTATTATTCCGATGTTCCTCCGGTCTCGTCTGGCGTCGCATGAAAAACACCGAATCTCCGCGGTTCCAGAGAGTGGCGTCAGAAAAAGATCGGGCATGGACGCTACGGGGACGCGACAGCAAAACAGGGCCGTTCGAAACACGACCCATCCCTCGACGTTGGTCTGCAAAACCTATCTCGATACATCCCCAGCCAACGCCGGTTTTACGATAGCGTAAAGTCACGCCAGGCTTCGGAACGCGGCCGAAAGATCACCGTCCGTGCACTTGGCTTATCTCTGCCATAAACCGCCACGCAATCGATACGATCGAACAAGCTTACGCTTTAGACCAGCGAAATAATTGGGAATTACCAACCCTAATCCTTACACGAATCCAATCGGAGTACAGAAAGAAAAAAACAGTCGAATTGATCTGGTTAAACGGTACCGCTGATCGGTCAGCATTAAAATTACTCAATGTTAGGAAATATACCGTGTACGTGGAATTGTCATTTACAATGAATTTTGCTATTAACATACATACATGCATAAGTTTTCGTTTATCGCCCGTTTGTATAATTGACGCAAGGCTATATTCCCAGGTTACCTAAACGTTTAGGCGCATGTGAAACTGTAATCATAGTAATGGCTAGGAGAAAGAAATGATGGATCAAGTTCCATTCGGGAACCAGTGTTCAATTTCCGACATTAAATCTGGTCGGTTAACATGGCCGTTTTCTAAACATTAATCAGCTCTAAAACGTATTTACATCAGAATAATATTGAATAATAGCATACATTAGAATTTAATAACAACCACATTAGATACGTAACAAATCATGCATTAGTGAAACCATACAATCACACATTTCCAATTCGGTTCCTCCGTACACTCATGTCATTAATTCAAAGTGCAGTAGGACCTTGTATAACTCAGTACTCCTATAACGCGAAGTAAAACTTAATAATATACATACATTGAAAAAACTTTACGTTTTCAATGTTCTCAAATGGTATTAAAATTCATTCAATTCTCTATTATATTAGAAAAAACTTTTCTCTTCGGTTTTAACTTTTGTTGTTTTGCGTCCCGTATAACATGACATTCATATAACGCGGAATATACCTTCCGCGTCATAAGGGGTCCTATTGTACGTTCTAATGTTCCACCGTATATCAATAGTCAACACAAACCAAACAGTCTGCATGCAAACAGTCAGGGCAGAAACATAGAAGCGTACACCAGGGTCCTATCCATAATTCCGAAGAAAAAAAAAAATACTCCACATTAAGACATTTCGATACGATACACTTTGGGTTCCTATCTATCCCGAGTTCATCAATGAGGCGAGGTTCAAATATTCCGATATAAGAGAGAGAATGGTGCACTTTTTCCACGATTTTGGGTTACTCGAACGCCTTAAGAATAGCTAGGGGGTAGGACACGGGGGCGCACTCGAGTAACGGGAAGAAATCGGACGAGCGAGCAAAGGCGAAATTCGGCGAGGGCATGCATAATGGATCAACGTTGCATGTCGACGCGATTCCCGTGGCTCGATCGTATAAAAATGTCAGCAGCTTCGCCGCATCCCGGGGCCATGGCCCGCTCCCCCTCCCCCTCTCTTTTTTATGCGCGATTCCGGACGCCAAGGTGTTTTCCGTTCTGTTCTGAATAATTTTAAATCCCTACCGGGCCAACAGGGGGCGCACCTACCGATCCGAAGTTTCACGGCTCTAGAACCGATACGCCCCGAAGAGGACTTCCCAGGGCTCCCCACGCGAAAAATACCCCCATTGCTCATTGAACAGAGACAGAAGAGAGAAGGGGCGTTCAAGTTCTGCCCACGGGACGATAATGTTCCGGTTTCGCAGTAAATCAGTTTATCGCGTTGACCCGGATACTTAGCCATTCCTTGGGGCTGTAATTCAACCGAACGGCAGACCACGAAGCCACCTTGGTATCGCGATCACGAACGCGTTCCAGCAATTTACCTTCCGCGTTTCATATCGAATTGATAATTGGGTTTATGGAGTGTTGGACATATATGTTGACTTTGAACTAACTACTGGGGGGGATCGGACACCTTTGTGTTTGAGCGGATTTCGACTATTGTTCCGAAAGACTGTTGTCCATCTGACAGGAACGTCCGATTATCTACAGGTCGATGCTGTTTGACTTACGTGTAATACATTATTATGACATTAGCAATCCTACTAAAGGTATATCAGCCCGTAGACCGTATAAAGGACACCCGAAACAAACAATAACAGAACTTGAAATTGAAGAAATGGTTATGATTGCATTGTTTCTCGATGAAGGGGGAAATAACGTAAGAAAGTGTACGGATACCCTGAAGTAAAGTGTTTCCTCCCGATCCTGATAACGCGAAGAGTGATCCTTTGTCGGGGAAACTTCCAGTGAATGTTGTTATTAACGCAAGTTTTCATACTTTAACTCAGATAACTTCTCCGTGGCTAATATAAATTCATATTAAAAAAGTCTTCGAAACTTATCCTTTATTGCCATACTAATTGCTTATGTAAGATAGTTAAACAATCACAAAAAGAATTCGATGATCAAACCCGATAGGGAAGCACATTAATGTTATAACTTCTGATTTATGCAACAAACGATATAAGTCATATTTATTATATTAATACAGACTAGCTATTCGACTGTCGGTCATTTACTGTGATATTACCTATTAAAATTAAAATTCTTAACTTTTCAATACCGCCCTATTACAAAAGATCTACATTTCACGTGAATTTTCAGTAATTAAATTATTCATACTGAAATGGATGGAATTAAATCCTATGTGATTTATGTTCAGCGTATGTTATTGAACAGTTCAGCAGTATCCATACTTCAGTTCAAGTATAGCCGAATGATCAGGACCACCCTTCTCGCGATCGAGCGTAAATAGTCTTCAAACTAATTATCCACGAAACAATGCAGCCGGTAAATCAACGCTAACGTCATCCTTCAGAATCGTCTAGCAATTGGCCTGCCGAGTTTTCCGTTAACTTAACTGTGTAGACAAAGAGACAATGAAATGAGGCGTCTCGCGTCAGTATCAAGAATCGATCAAACACACGGAAGGACTCCGCGGGACAATGAGGCAATTGTGACTCTGACGCCTTCAGTTAATTCCGTTCCCGGGGCGGGGACACGTCAATCGGGATTGACCGGGGCAGATCGAGCTTCCTGATGGTACGGAACACTCGGGCCACGATTCCCATTCATGTGCCAAGTCTCGCGTAACTAGTGATGACGTTAGTTGTGTGCACGCGGATGAATCAACGCGGACGTAATCAAGTAAACCAATGGAAATTGACACGCTGACGAATACTGGCACCGGGCCCTGTTCTCGATTGGCAGATGCCTCTGACGCGTACGATGAACATCGCCATTCAAGGAGATTGAACAATCAACAGGATCCACCGCGAATCCGGAATTCTCGGTTTCAAAAGACAGGTGTTTCGAAGATAACCGCGGATTTTAACGTAATTGTAGACGGAATAAAAATTGAAAGTACAATTTTATTAAGATATTATTGACTGACGGCGTGTGGGCTCGAATTTTATCGCGTCAACGTTACACGTATCTCCATGTGTTGTTATACTCTCATAAAATACATATAATTCTTGCAATATTGACCAGAATCGAATGTAATTATTCGCAGGTTTTAGTTTCAGCATAAAGCTTCCGGTCAATAATGTATTAAATAACGTGATGTACTGTATTCTATATGATTAATCAGGAATTCGTGTGTTCCTCTATCTTTCGATTCATCCGATCTAATTGTGAAACAGAATTTCTGCATTCACGTTACCCTCTGCATTCGAATGATTTCTCGTGGATGAAGAAGTAGATAAATACACAAAATCTACGACAGCACAATGGTAAATTATCTACAAGATTCCATTTATAGTACTGCTACGGTAAAAAACTTATATTACATTCAAATAGCAACGAATCAAATCGTTCCATACAGACACCAGCATACATTAATTTCTGAAACTTCAACCGCCTTTTGCATCTCAATTCCACGGACCGATCCCCCAAAGAACTCTACAAATTAGTTTCCCAGTTGCGTAACGAGTTTCGAAAGAAACTCGCATTTAATATAGGAGATCGAGTTACAACTAATTAAACGAGAAGAAATTACATCCGTCCCGATTCGAATTTCCCTTTGGAACTTCGGGATTCCCTCGGATCCGCGCCGGGGAGGATGTAAATTCCCGGCAATTCGTCGATCAAAGATGGCAAGCCCAAGTTTCGAAGTAAAATTTGTATGATAATAATGATGGAAACGGAGCTACTCTCGTATAGCCAGTTCTCCACTTTGATAACTGCGTCCAAGGGCTCGCGTTCCCAGTTTCCGACTGGCTCGATCGAATAGGTTTCATTGCATCGGGTCAGGGGAGGGGGCAAGGGTGGGACTGGCTCCGATTCTTGCAAGGGTGCACACTTTTGAAACTCGACCCGCGACTATCGTAAGGATTCAACGGTTCTTCCTTTCGGAAACTTCTTTCGGAGTTTTGTCTATCACGGGTGGATCGGCCAATCGGCTCCGAAGCCTAGACACACCCGATCTTGCGCTACGCGTTCCACCTCTCGCTGTTCATTCCGCGCTTTCGAGGATTGGCTCCTTGGATCACCGGGAGAAATGCTTGCCGCGACTTTTTATCGGATTTGTTATCGAAGAACGTTCTGCATTGTTGTTTCGAGGCGTCTTCAGTGCACGTGTGGACTCTACCGGGAGAAATGCTTGCCGCGACTTTTTATCGGATTTGTTATCGAAGAACGTTCTGCATTGTTCTTTCGAGGCGTGTTCAGTGCACGTGTGGACTCTATCAATTGCGAGGTACGGATTGTATTTCTGTTTAGTAATCAGATACAATATTTTTACAAGCGTAGTATGACTATTGTACTCGTAGAAGATCAAGGTCTATTCGCGTCACACCAAAATCAAGGAAACAGTTGAACTCTACCGAGACAAAAGTTATCTATTAGAAGCGACTGCTTACCGGTTGTTCTGACCACAGATAGATACCTCTGAAAATTCCACTTCTGAATTGTAAAATTAAATAATTTCTTATACCATTGATTATTGTTAGTTTATTGTTGTCAATATTAAAGAAATTAATCATGACGAGGGTAGAGGCACGGAGTCGCAACAATATATAATTCTAAAGGTTTAGAATCAGAATTCAAGATCGTTTCAAAGACATTCAATGTCATTCAAACATCAAACCAGGTAAAAGATGCCGACGAGAATCTTGAAAGCGGATGTTCTACCACTATCGCCTTAAAAAGATGCCCCTGAACATTCATTATGACTTGTTCCAAAACTGTATTCCACTCCCTCATCTAAACCAAAAGTACACAAATCTTAAAAACAAAACCAAAGACAGACGAACCTCCTAGACACATCCACATAATTGTCACGCTATTACCTCCCCAGACTGCAGCCCTTGCACGTGGGCGAATAGAAGATCCAACAGGCGAGTGTTCCAGCCATTAAGGAAATTTCGTGTGTCCCCGGGCCGTCGCGACGGTCCTATGCCGAATACGTTTTTTTACGCGAGCCGCACAAAAGTGTCTGGTGGCTCTTTCCGTAACTAAAAGATGAACAGAGGATAGAAGGGAAGCGCGAAGCCGAGTCGAGCGATATACACGGCCGACGACTCTTTCTTCGACGATGTCGACACCCGGCTGGTCGTCGTTGCTATAGCACGCCTACTCTGCCAGCATCTCGACGACAAACAATGCGTGTCTACGAGCGTGTACGTCTGGTGGCTTCTTTCTCGTCTCTTAGCCACTACACCCCTCTTTTCTTCAACGTTCTCTCCCTCCGTGCACCCTGTCGCTCTTCAGCTAGCTACGTGTCGTTGATACCTCGCTTCCCTTTCCCTCTATCTATCTTACTCTCTGTGTCTCTCTTCACAAGTCGCCCGAAGAGGGCGTCCGTTTTGTAAATCAGCGAAGTTGCCTGAAGTTACGAGAACCACGTCCGGCTTGAATGTTGAAGACACCCGAAGAAGGGGGACCTGGATCGTCGACGCAACGAGAGGAACGTGGGGCCAGACTCTGGCAGCCAGACACGAGGGAGTAGCCAGGCACTGGTTGTTACCGACTACTCCTGGTACAAAGCGCCTCGAAACCACAACCGCCTACCCCGCCCGAAGGCAGCCGATTCTCTCGAGAAACGAGTTAATTCGACGACCGACCGAACGAGGCACGCGTTTATTGGAACCTGTTCGACGGTCGGCTTGCGGGAGTAATTTCGTATGCAATAGCCTCCTACCGTATTCTGTTTCGCCTCGGCCGGCCGACCAGAGCGTTTTGTAATTCCATGGAGGATCGAGGCTTTAAAACCGCCCCGTCACATTGAGAACAACAAATCGAATGTTCGATTGGATCTGGGATAAAGTGTCTCTTGATTGCACGATTCGTAAGATCGATTGTGGGAGCGATTGGTTCATCTGGACACATTCATTTGTTTAAGGAATTGGTGTGTTGTAGGTAGGATAAATTCTTTGGAAAGCGATACCCCTGTATTGCAATCCTGGCTACGAGTACGGAATTTTGCAGTATACAGTATATCGATTATTATTATTATTGATAGGTATACTTACTTTGTAGAAAACCACTACAGGTTGAAACTTGGAAACTCGTCAAACGTTTCGAAAATTGTGAAGGATCTATACTGACGTCTGGTAGCTGGAGAGTGGAAGAGATACAGTGTGATCAATACATTGCAACCTAACCAAGTTTATGTATACATCTTGCAGAAGTATATTTCGAAATACTTAAATTACCATAGATTTGACCCTAAATTAGCCAAAGTACTTTGAAACGAGAAATTTGTTTTTACAATTACTAATCAACCAATTCAGCTTTCAGTAATGAAAGAACCGATACTCACGTGTGCATATGGAACTTTATCCCGTCGCAAATTATTATTACTAACCACCGAAGAACGAAGATTTTTAATATTCATACGGACAGCTGTGACTGGGTCCGTATGTACCCCTATGTTATTCTCTCCTTAAACAAATTTCCGAACCCCAATATTCAAGAAGACCTGTCCTCATACATGACTTAATATGTACAATCAATTTTTAGCTTAAATTAGATTCATAAATTGATGATCCAGATGGAGCTTTTGAAAATTCAGATCCAAACTGGCCCAGTCAAATTGTGGATTTCTCCTCTTCTCAAAGTAGCAACGACGTTTTCGCCAGGAATTTCGAAATTTACTCGGCACCGTCATTCCACGGGGTCCAATTTTGAAACGCACGGAGCGCAATTTACCGACAGAAACCCGGCAAAGAAACTTCCTCCGTAAATAGCTTCGAATAAATAAGCCAACGGGGGATCAAAGGCTTCGACAGAGAATTCATGCGACTCCCTGGCTAGCGAACCAACGCGACGGCAAGAATCGCGAGGATTTAAGTGGAATGCGCCGCGCCATATTGTGGCAAGACTTTTCTTATCGCGCATTTCGGTTCGCCGGTACATTGAAGGAACTTAGGGGCAGGGAGGGGGGCGCTGGTCTGATAAAAAGGGACGGCAATTCGCTTGCCGTTTCAAAGTTCGCCACGAGTCCAAGTTATTCGGGGACGGTGTCCGTTGCTATATATACCGGGTGTTCCAGTGACTTCATTCGGAGAAATTTTCCGCGAACGTACGCTCGATGTCCACATGATTTTTTAAAGTGTCGCGTCAGAAAGTTTATAAACGGTGTTGTCGTTGATAAATATCGCAAAACTAATTGTAGGATTGTGTGACCGTGGATAGTGATCTTATGTGATTTTCAATAAGTGAATACGACTTGGTAAGACATTTCAAAATTAATTAGTTCGACAAATGTGGTGTATTGGGTCATTTGGAAAGTTCGTAGCGTTTTTAGCACAGTGTCTTTGTTACCTTTTTACTGGACAAAGGAAAAAACTTTTGATGTGGTGAATAGGTACCACTCACCCGGCATGGGTTAAACGTATTTGTTATATAAGTTACTCGACGTTTATTTTTTATTTTCTGTGAGAAATACCGACAGAACGTAAACGACGTACGACAGTAAATTAAGAACTTTAAACAAAGTCCCTAACGAATTGTATACACTCTCAAAAACTCTATTTAAGCTCCTTCTGAAATTAAGAATTTCGTTTACGCATGTAATACTTGTAGAAGAAATTACTTCGACCGAGAGGACGGAGGATCCTCGCTCGACCTTACGGCGACACTTTTTTAAATGTAAACTCCCGGTAAGAAGTTTGAAACTGGTCCGAAATGTATGAGAAGTAGAGGTTCCTTCGTTAAACAAGTCTACTTAACTACGTAAACGTAATTGCCTATAGTTACAGAAGCTGAAGATTAAATATTTCTGTAAATATTCCGAAATTGTTAAACATACTTGAATAATTAATTAATTTTCAATTTTAAGTTATATACGTAAAGTTTCAGAGAAGACTAAAAGAAAATTGCTTTTGACAATAACATTCGCAAAAATCTGTTGCGCGCTGCTCAGTTCATGTTAATTAATTTCAAACAGTCAATGAACGATATTTGTTTCGATTGTGCCATCTGTTCCGAAAATGCTTTTAATTCTCTAGACTATTTAATTAGCAGTAATTGACGCGCAAATATTGCCGGGGGACGATAAAATTATTATCTTCGAACCAATTATAATTCTCGTAGAGTATAACATTAATGAATGTCAACGAACAGTCTCTGTTTGCCTTGTTTCCCGTGTCTGAAAAATTTTAACTTGCTCTCACACGTTCTCCTCTTAACGGATGCGTTAAACTTCCCCTCGATGAGGATGCAAGTTCCTACGGAACCGTAAGTTAAACTTTTTCCCACGGAAAGTCTCGCGGCCGTCATGAATATATTCCGCGGGAACTTCGCTAAGCGGAGTTCCACGAACACCCTGTACATCGTTTGACCCAATATTTTCCGGCAGGGACGATTCAAGGAGGAAGTCGACAACAACACGCCCGATATAGTCGCCTGTCCGAGCGAATATTCATAAACAACAATTTCTTTTTGCCGTCGAGGAAAGGCACGACTCGTGGGACCGAGGGTCGAACGTAACCAGAGCGGACACAACTTTACGGCTCGACCAGAGAGACCGATAAACAGCGATCGGAACGGTCGGTCGAATTACTACTATCGCGGCGAATTAAGTTACAGTCAACAACTGATTGGCCGTACGGTAAATTATACATGAAACGCGATTCCGTTTATTGCTTTGAAGATAATAGCCGCGATGAAATAATACGGTGGAAATAGTTACGCGAAACGAGGACCAATAGTACTAATTTCTGATTAGTTCAATTGGTAATTGCGAAACGATAACGTTACCCAGTTGCACGGCGACGCTTATCAACAGCGGTAAGCCCGCGAAACTACGTTCCCATCCCAGCTGATGAGCCATTGTTTGCTTCGGTACACCGAATAAAACACACTTCCGATTTAAAATCATCCCTGTGGACCGTTTATCCGCATTAATTGATCCACTGGATAATATTCCTAGATGTATTGCTGTTACCGTTCCACGGAATCGTTGATATAAATGTTTTGTTGCGTTTACAGATCTTTTGGAAGGGGCCCATTGGCTCTTGGAATGGTCACGTTTTGTGACACAAAGTTTGGGATAAAATGACAGTTTGGGTGATTGAACCTCTCTCTGTAGTCGCATTTCGTGATAATAGTGAGGAAGATACTAGCCTGATTTTAATTCCCTTAGATAAACTAGTTTCCTAGGGTATACACTTTGAGACAGTTTAATACCATTCATCCATGACTTTGACCGATCGTTCGAACGCTTGTACTTGTAGATCCCATGTGTATTTTTAAAATCTTTTTTTTTTATGTACGAAAGTTCATTCATACTCCACGGACGGAATATGTATGATACTCTACTTACGTTAATGACTATGACACATGTAGACATTAACAATGTCACCTATTTCTCATAATAACCTGATATGAATCGGTAGTTAGAAAATTATTAGGTCAACAGAACGCAAACAACACTGACATGCTCAACTTGAAGTAGAAATAGCAGGTTATAGTCAGACGTGGTACCAGCAATAGATACTCGGTGAATTTGAAAACTATATTCTTTCGAACGTGTACTTCCAAATGACAAAATTTTGTCCCAAGTGTTCTACTTATTTATTCGCGTAGAATTATTCCCTTTCTAATTACATCATCAGTTCGAGAACACACTGTATATGTATATACTTACATCAAACGTAGTCATCGTATTTGTTTCAGCGACAATAGCCACACCAACGTTGTCTGTTCTTTTGAATTCCCCCATCGACCTACATCACCTAGAGATACCTAGTATCTCTTGTCATTAAGCGATGACCCGCATCTCTCGACACATAATTAAATACGGTTCGATCGCCTAATTAGATACTCCAACGTACAAATAACGAGTGGAAAAAAAGAGAGGACCGTAATTCGGTGCGATTTTCACAGCTCGCTTCTTTTCGTTGCGCAGTTCCCGATCCGTTCTGGGAATTGCAGGCTGTTACGGCACTCGTGTATCGATTATGGACGGCCTAATTGCCGGACGCTGTTATTATAAAACTACTCCGGGGACGCATTAATTGTTTTTAAATAACAGCTCGTTCCCACGGAGTAAAATCGCCGATTTGAATCTCGTGGTACCTCGTATTAACGGTTCGAACAATTTATCGATCGTATAAATAACACGAGTCACAAAAACGGCCAGGCTTACAGCGATCCATCGTAATTTGAACGGTTCGATTGTATTGGTTCCCCACCGTGGTTCTTTTCTAATTAATGCTTTGACGCCTAATCAATACGGTCCACATAAGTCGAGCCCCATCAGTGATCAATCATTAAAGGGAATTCATAGATAGATGGGGAGTAATTGTGATATGACGCCGAGTGAATTGTATCAGAAACCATGGGGTGTGTTCATTCTTCTCCCAGGTAAACAAAATTCATTTTATTCGTACCCTATGATTGACACTTAATTAATTTCTACCAAACGAAACAGAACAATAAACGGAGGAAAATGAAGCTCTATGTTTCTACTGTGTTACACTTATACTGATATTTTTTCTACAGAGCGCATATTTGCTTGTGTACATGCCTACTTATTATTTTCCTTAGTATCACTTTGACCCATTCATTTGAACAATCAGTTTCATGAATGTCCATCGTAGTCAAAGGGTTAAACTTTGTCAAACTCTCACCCATACCTTGTGTGCTATAAACTCGCAAAATCCCCAATCTAGCCATTATCCCAGAATAAAACCAAACTCTCCGTATCACCAGCACATTCTACCATTTAGAAACCTGAGCGCAAAACACTTCTCGAGCACCGAACGCGAGTAGGAAAACGATTAAACGAGTTGAATGTGTATCCCGATTCCTTCCGTCCCGAGAGAGACCACAACGCGACACCAGAGGTCTCCTCTAATTGAAGATCGAGTCAGCAGCCGCTCAATTCAATTGCATTAAAAGACTGCCCGGAAGATTTGTTCGAGCGCCAACCACCTGTCATCGTTCAGAGCAGAAAATGAAACAACGAGACACAACTGGAAAACGTCCTGTGTCACCGCGATTGAAAGATCCCCGCGCGACGATAACCTCGCGTAATTCGAAAGGTTCACCCAACAACGTTTCCCTTTCAACAGAACACCCCCACACCCTCGATTTTCTCATCTATTTTCAGTTTCATTATTTTTTCTTTTTTTTTTTTTGCAACGACGACCGCAAAGGTGATTATGAAAGCCCGGCCAGGTTAAATTACTTTTGGTAACGTTAACTGCCGGCTTGATGCTCCGATGAAGATACCGCTTACGGAGGTTCGCTGGCTCTACGGGGCGGGTTTCCACGCACCTGTCGGGTTTCCCACAATTTTACCCGCCGCCTCGCTCGTTTAGCAGACATTTCGAGAGGCCGCGGTCGCGCCGCTACCGGAAAAAAGGGGGGAGATGCGCCGCTACCACCCTCGCATCGAGAATCGTCGAGGTCCATTTAATGCGATTAGAGCAACCCCCGCTATCATCACGGGCTGTTTGATTCGCCTTTTTGCCGTGGGGCCTCGTAATGTCCTCCTTTCTTCTGCAACCCTTAACTTAGCGTTCCGTCCCTCGTCCCGCTGTTTCACCCACCTCTTCATCCTCCCTTACCCACATGTTTTTCGCGAGCTCTGTCTCTATTCTCGTCTTTGACTCTCGATCGTCGTTCTTCACGCTAATGGCCGAACGGTTCAGCTTTGTTGCCGCGTGTTTCTGAACCATTTCTGAAATTACAATGGTGCGGACGATTGTATCATGTTGATAAGTAAACTAGTTCGCGCCGGTAAAGAAATAGGAAGTGTTAGGAGTTCCAACGGACATAACCACCGATGCTGTACGAATATTAAAAAGATCTACCTTTGGAGGATTAATGTATCCAAACTCGAGTCCGACGATTCTCCCACGTGAAACAGAATCCCCGATCGAATCCCCTTTTTGCTCCAATTCTCAGCATTCTCGCGTAATTGATCATCGATCCCTTTTCTCCGCTCCAATTTAGATTCGATTCTAATGCCTGCTCGCGAAGCACGCGAATTCGAATTACAATCGGGGCCGACCAAATATAAGACCCGCGGATGTAACGCAATTTCATTATGCTGTCGATCCATTGTTGCAGAATGTCGGACTGGCGAGCATCCGAGTCTACTGTAATAGGGGTCGCGACTATTAATTACACGGGGTAACACGGTTAATTACGCGCGATTCGGAACTCCGCGGAGTGGAGGCGAGTGGTGGGAGGATCTACAGCGCGCGGCGCGCGCTAATGGACGCAATAACGGTCGGCCACGAAGGGATCGAAACACGCCGGGAAATCGGGACCGAAGAAAAACGAGAAGCGAACACGCGGGCTTGGTATACCACTCGCCGGTCCAGCCTTCTCTCGTTGACCCAATTTGACACCAGGCCAACGTTACGGCCGACCGGAACTTCCTTTTGGCTCGGCTTCTAACTTCCTTTGGGGACGGCTTCGTCTGCCCTGGCACGGAGAACTTATTTACTTATGCATTTTAATGAGACACCGTGTACCCTGCATGTTATTATATGTAAAACCGTTTGGGATGATACGCGATATAATGTGCACATAGCGTAGGCTGATGAATTCGTGCTAATTGTTGAGGAAGAGTAACGCTTTCTTTTGAGAGATCGATGGTGAAATAAAGAAAATTGTGATTGGATTTCCAATTTTAGAATCGAGTAGACTCGAAAGGATTTTTTTTAGTAGCATTTATGTATTATATACAAGAGTGTCTTGTTTCTGTACATCCCCGAAGTGATGTCATTACAGTTCCGGGCAATAGATGTGTGTTAGGATGGAGGGCTTTTAAAATAGGGTGTTTTATGGATATTGTATTATGTATTATGTATATTGTATTGGGTATTTATATATTCTAGGAAATATTCCAAAATATTCGAAGGAATGTCAATGATTTGCGATAAAGAATTTAAAAGACTGCAGTTGGACATAGGGGTTCTGTTTTCATGTTTGTTCCAGCATCGTATTTCCAGATCGTCCAAGGATAGGTACACTGATTCTCAAATTTATAGTGAAAGTTTTGACCTGTTTACAGTAATAATATTTAATACACAAATGTTATTATCGTGCCCTTTTCAATGTATATATGTATATATACTATTCCAACTACTCCATTTACTAATTCAACTCCCAAACCATCAGCAATTTTCGTCGTTCATCGATTTTCACATCACAACTACTAATTAGTGTCAATTACCCACTGCTAATTATATCACCGATTCCTCTCGAATGAGTAGACTGGTTGTAAATTACGCTATTACAGTCTCAGAAACTGCAAACAGATTCCAAACAATCTTCCAAGTTTGCAGCATTGTATTTACGACAGGGGAAGCCTGCTAGAAAGTTATTGCTAGGAAACACTCTGTTGGGATAACAGACGGTCCGGATATGAAGGTGTCGGTTATGAAGGTGTTCGGTTACGAGATGCTCTACAGTACCACTATGACAATATACGATCCGTAAGAGTACCACTGTTGATTGGCTCAGCCACACTTTTCCCCTTCCCCACACTTCGATATTCCGTGGTCAGACACGTTAGAAATTCACAAGGTAGACACTCTGGAAGCAAGGCACAGGATCGATTAAAAGGATCGTGCACCTTCCCCATGGCCTATTTTCAGGCGGCCCGACGTCTCCCCGGCTCCCCCGTCGCCCCTTGCACTTTGTTCCTCTTTCGTACGCGCGACGAGTAATTAAATTAGTTCGCCGAGGAGGATGCCGCGGCACGAAATAATAAGCGGTCCCTCGGCTGATCTTCGTAATTCCCGCGGAGACTCCTCTCAGCCTCCGCATAATATTCTCCGAAAAAAGTGTCCCGATGATCTTCGCCCGACGGTTTTCGATTGGAATTGAACGACACACGGATTTAACGAAATCGAAAGGTTTATCTCAATTCTTATTTAAGAACGATCCAATGGAGAATTTACAGAACCGATTATCGGTGACGCAACGACTAGGGTAGGTGTTCCAATTACTGCCACCCTACGATCGTAATGTAACTTCATTTAATCATTTCACGTATCATTAAACCTAAAAATCGTCTCAGTTTAGAATATAATATAATTTAACATGTTTTTCTATAAAAACAATTCTTCACATTTAATGTATAAAAATAATTTCCAAAATTTAAGTAACTTTTATATAATTGAAGAATTCATTTTATACAATAGATGTATGTCAATAGATCGATAGATTTTCATGGTTAAAAATTAGCACTGAAAGTTTCATTATGTTTACAAAAATTCTTGAAAAAACAAAATTCTGATAAATTTTGTTTAGGATATCTGAGCTTACTACTGCATGGCGCCAATAGTACCATTGCAATGATGCTTCAAAGATATTTTATTTCAAAGACAAATTCCGATTGAATTTGACCCACTGTGACAGCAGAAAATTAAATATTAGGTACATACAACTAGGGATATGTATTCCTTTGTTTTTATGTAAATCAGAGTTCCAATTTAGTAACAAAATCTTTTGCACACAATTCTTTATACCTTACGGTTCCATTAAGTAAAATAAATAAAGTGACAATATTAGGGACACTGGCAGTAATTAGAACCTGTACCCTATGCCAGGGAGTCACTTCTATTTTCCAAGTATCGTCTTCCTCGAATTCTACGGAAAATAAACTGCGACCTTGTGGGGTCGAGTTAACGGAGAATCGTTAAGGGTCCCCTGTTCGACACCGGATAAACGTTGTTCTCGAACGTTTCGTGGATTACTCGGAAACCGATTGTTTCGAAGCATCGAGGAATACGGAGAAAAATAAACGCAGGACTCCTGCGTAGAAAGAAACGACGAGCATCCCTTGTTTCCAATTCGCCCGCTTCCCTCCTATCTAGAGTTTTTATTTCACACAGTTTATCGATAAGATTAGCTTTGGTATATACGGATTTATTAGCTGGGTCGCACCCGGACGCGATTCATCTTCCGCCATACTTGTCGACGGAAGAATATCGGCGAGACTCGATAGAATTTCATAAATTTTTTCTTCCCCCTCCGGACGAACGCATTTAGACACGAAGGAATAGTCTCGCTGAATACGCATCCTGTCCTGATTTTAATATACGCGTTCCTGAAGCACAAAAGCGTCCTGGTGGCACAATACAGTGGTATGGCACCTGCGAAATAGAGTGAAATAGAAGTCTCGGATCGGTTCAGAATTTTTTCACCTGTGGGGTATACAATACGTCGCATTATTCCCTTGTGAAATACAGCACGTCGTCGTCGGAATCCCGATTATTTATTAATCGACGCGACACCTGCACGCCGATCAACCTCGCGAGAAAATGCTCTCGTATAAGGAAAATACGTTCTTTTGTACTGTTCAACGTCGCGTAAAGTCGTCGGACGTTAATAATACTGACAGAACGTGGGAGAAAACTGTTCATTGAAAGTATTTGATTCCACCTTCTCTGAGGAACTCTACATCCAAGTGTAACGGATTCTCGAATGTTTCTTCCATTATGCCACGATTTATTATACATTTTCGAGCCTTTCATGTGAAAATTCGGAACACGTAGTTTGTCCATATATTATTTTGTTACCTTCTGCCATACATTTCTCTTTAGCTCGTGGATTTTACTGTGGATTAACACATCAATTTTCTGACCGGCTACAAAACAACTATATTATTATTACTTTCTTCGGCCTCGTGACATACAATACATTTGCTATAACATTCACTTTACAGACTATATCAGGGTTTGATTTACTTAGAATACTATATATAAACATTCATACGCAGGATCTCTTATTAATTACGAACATCTAAATTATTTCATTTCTATTGGAGATACATACGAAGAAATGACTAAGCGAAGCTGCACGATCTAGGGATCTGTATCTGTATTTGATATCTGTACCATGTTATTCTCCAGTTACTAATTCTTTCATACCTTAAATAGCAGTGAAAGTTTTTCCAGTGTTCATAATTAGTGTCACGCCCTGCATAATAATTTGAATACGTCCATCGTGAGTTGACATCGTCGGTGTGTTACGTTCTTAAGTGGGCGACAGCTTTCATGCAGAAAAATAAATGAATGTACATTGAATTCGAGTCACAATCACGTTCAAATCGTTATTCTAAAGAACCACGTTAAAAACAAACAAAGGCGATTCTCTAACACCGAAAGAGTAATTCTCGCACAGCTGATTCAATCCCCGTGACGAATATCATGAGGCTCGTTAATTTCATCTTTCCTTCCATTTCCTGCCCGGTTCTGTTTCAAGAAAAAAAAAATTCCTCTCCTTGTCAAAGCATCTTTACAGACGTTCGTCCGTCCTTCGACTTTTCGTGCATAAAAGAAAAAAATCCTCTCCTTGTCAAAGCACCTTTACAGACGTGTCCCTCCTTCGACTTTCCGCGTTTTGGAGGGAACCATTCAGGAATCCCTGGCTGTGACGCGGCGAAACGGCGTTCACCGACAATATTCAACGGGACAAAGGGTTCCGGAGGGTGCCTTAACTTCTCTAATTGAATAGTCCACTTTCCCATCAGCCTCGATTTTCAGAGTTCTATTTCGAATTAACGCGTTATGTAATTCAATCCTCCTCGCGCTTTCTCTCTCCGTCTCCCTGGTACAGTTTTTAATCACGTTACGCGACGAGCGGTGACTCGCCGCCGCCGCCTCGCAAAATATCACGAAAATCAAATTCCGGCTTCCCCCGGAAACGTGACGGAATTATGCGGGCGGCGGCTTAAGCGGGCGACGACGGCCGCGTTTCCACCGCGCGTGTCGTGGTCGTAGCTAACAAACCTGCTTGCATTTAAAGCATGTGACACGGTGTCGTGAGAAGGTAACGTATGCGCATCATTGCTGGGATCATTAATACGACCGACAACGATAAGGTGAACCTAATTCCGCCGTGTGTGACGAAACGATCAACGGTCCAATGGACGTTATACTGGTTTTTGTTATCCGACGAATGTGTGTATAGATCTTGGGCTACTGATGTTTAATATTCTAACGAAAAATAATACCTCGAAAGCTACGAAATGTAGCGATACTAGAGTATTATTATCTGATCATTTTAAAATGAATTCAGTAAACATGAATATTACTGCGGCTTGCTGAATAAAATTGAATTGATGGTTAGTCACCGAAAAATTGCCATAGTAACGGTTAAAGTGAATAAAGTTAATTGATGGGAGTCGGAACAAAATAGAACAAGTCAATAATAGTCACCATAAAACAGTAAATATTGAGTTGGAAATGGCTCCTCGAGTCATAAGGAAACTACTGCCATCAAGAAATACACTCCTCGCAGTCATAAACCTTTACACAATCAATTTCATCCTGTTATACAGTACAGCCTTTATATCTCAGGTGAACGAAGTTAGGACATCCACTTAAATAACATCCTATAACATCACTGCATCGAGCAGAACCTAGTAACGTACCCTTTCTTTAAACCTACATTACAAACTTTGATTAAATTTACCATGAACACAATGGTAGGACAAACTGTCGTGAGTTTTCATGAACCCCCAGGAACAGAGGTACGATAATTCCAGCGATACAAGGGTAGTACATCGTCGTAAAAGAACCCAGCCGCCGGATAATAGAAATACTTCTCCTCGCGTGACGTAATTCTTCTTCCTCGCGGTAGATCGAGACGACGGTTTCATTGGTTACGGCGGTAGAGATAAGTGATCCTCCGGTGGACAAAGAGTAGAACAAGGCTTAAGGTACGCGGGCGAGGTATCTTTTTCGCCAGTAGCTTCATCAATTTCAGGCAAGGACGTGGTTGTGTACGTTTCATATTTCCTATCTTGCTCCACGGCCGTTCCTCTGCCTCCTCGTAACATACTTTTCCACACGAGAGAATTAACGTCGCGCGAACACGTTCCAGAGACCAGTTCAGAGAACTCTACGATCCAGCTGGAGAACGTCGGTTACGTCCACCTGGGACGTTCTTCGCCACATCTGGGTCAAAAGTCTCTGCGCGATTTCCGGCCGGTCTCGCATGCATACAAGCAGCGTCGCGACAAGCACTATTAATTTATTTAAATACCCTCTCGTAAATCACCGTGATTCTCGTAGAAGCCGACCGTTTCGCGTCACTCGTGACCGTCGACGAAGATTGAGAAGCGATTCCGTCGGACCGTCGCGAAAAAATTGTTCGCGTCACCGCTGGCGTTGCGGAGGATCGTTTCTCGGGAGTCTCCAGGACCTACGGGGAGAACGCGTCGCACCTGGCGATGATTAAACGAAGAAGTCGTGTAACGATATAATCGAGGTACACGCTTCTGGAACGATCTATTCGCGTCAGTTTCAATGGCCGACGCCCGCCACCGCTCGGCCGTGTGTACGAAAATGAAATCGGACCGGAAGTCGTTAGAAGTTGGTGAGAGGATATATGCGAGGTGATATTGTTTCTAGTGCCACCGTGAGTTGGATGACATTGGGTAATTTGTAGTTATCGTGGACTATCGTGCGATGAATTTGATATTTGATGGAAACGTGTCTTGGTCCTTTTAGGATTTGTGTTCCCGTTTCTTTGAACGAGATCTTTAAAATGCGAAAGGAATCTAGGAGACAGTGGTCGATTAGTTTCTGATGCTTGTAGAGCGAAGTACAGTAATGTCTCCATGAGTGCGAAGTACTTGGGTTCGCTTCGGAGCATTCATGGCAAGATGCAAAGGTTTTCAGCCCCTTATAAATTTGTTTTTTGCCCGAAGCCGAGCTTCTGCTTAGTTATTGTTTACTTTGTTTTGATAGATTAGAGAAGGGGGCTCTCCCAATGGTGGGAATAACGCCGTTGCTTGTGTCGCATTCATCGAGGAATCACTGTATGGTGAACGGGCACTGTGTCATTCTGGGTGACAGTGGAAGAACTTGCATCAGAGGGACTTTCATGTCAGCTAGTTTTCTATGATGGAAAAACCTTGATAGATGTATCGTTGAAAAAAGATCGGGGAAAGTGTAAACAGTTTTTCGAAGCCCTGTTTTTAAGATATAATTTTACTATTATTCTTTTAATATCTACAAGCACAGAATGAGTGCCTCACGGGAGGCAGTAAAGGAAGTAGGCGACGTTAGTGAATCGGATTACAAAAATACAGTCACGTAATTTTGAAAACACAAGAAAAGAAAGGTAAGAGAAAAATGTCGGCTATTCCAAGCGACTCTTCTCTTTGATGTTCACTACATGTTGTGCATCCATTGTTCTCCCCTATTCTACGTAAACATGATGCACACCTGAGGCTGTCCTACCAGAGGCTTTTACAATCTCCGGAATTCATACATTTTTCATACTTTGTCATGAGAAAATTATTATGGAACTTTGTGGCAGGTTGCAAGTATATTTTCGGACAGACTAACAATAAGATGCCGAAGACTACACCTTTTCAGTGGTTCCTAATTCTAATTCTATTGTTTAAAGCACGACTTACAGTCAGTGAAAACGATATAAATATGTTTGTACACTAAATGGTTTACATATATTATTCACTGAATGCATCGTACGTGCATATCTGTACACATTACTCCATTTTAGAGTCTAAACAAGATAATACAAGCAATCAAAATTTGTAGAAAAACTGTAAATTTTAATTAGCAACGACGTTAAGCCGCGTCTACACTTAGGGTACAATAAGTACAAAGAACCGAGAACACGAACGATTTTCCTATTATTTCTCGGCCGACGATGACTCGTGTTCGCTTTCGTACGGCTCTGAACACGGCTTACGATCCACCACAACCCACATTTCTTCAATTCTTTTCAAATATTATAAATCCTAATAGCTCATATTACACAATGACAACATCCACCAAAAGTATGCAATTTGGAATACGTTCATATATCCTACGAAACGATTTCACCCAAACATGACTAAAACCCCTGAAACAGTTTCCATAAAGATCATCAACGCTCCAAAGCCCTTAAAACCGCTGCCCCAATGCCCAATAGAATTCTTACAAGCCAGTCGCAACTGCATACTACCCACAGTCTACAATTTCCGTTCACTACTCTCATTAAACCGTCTCCCCGAGGGATTCAGCCAGACCCGAGCTAATTAGACTCACCAAATCTCTGAATATTTTACGGTGACACTAGGTCATGATCTATCAAAGACACCATCGCAGCATTCGCCACAGAAATAGCGGCGTAAAGTTGCCCAGCTTTCGTTTTGCCCTCGAATTTCAACCGTTCGAAAACCAAACTTGTCTGGCTACCGATGAACAAGATTGGCGAAAAAGGGCGGTGAGAGATGAAAGACGAAACGGCAGCTTCTCTACAAACTTTTGCACTCACGAAATAGCTGCTTGGGGTCCCGCAGGATACTCCGCCGTGTCGTTGACGTCGGTCGAGTCGACATAACGTCGTCGTAGGACACACTTCCGTCACGATCCGTGCAACGATTTCAGGTGAGGCAATATCGTACTCCACTCCCGCGGAAAAAGAAACTCATCGCCGAGAGGCAATAATAGCTCATCCTCCTATATTTTCGCAGCGATTCGACTGGTCCGCGAACGAGATAAAATGGAACAGAAGGAGGAGAAAAGAAAATCGCGCCCTAGCAGACGAGTAAAAGTACCATTCTTTCGTGACTCGGGCGAGAAGTTCCACTCAGGAACTTTCATTTTTCTGTCGTTTCGAGAGCTGGGCTATCCCTTCGCTGGGGACACTGGATTTTAATATTCGCCTGACGAATTAAAAACTCGTTAAAACTGTACTCAACCGAACGGTTAATGAGATTGTGCAAATTGTGCGAGCAATTTCATCAAACAGATCAAAGGCTCCTGACCGTACAATTCAAAGTTCCATCGCGGATCTTCCGAGCGGTTCGCGCAACCGCGTTATTAAAATTCATCGTACGTTTTCTTTGTGTAATCAGACTGGGCGATCTTTTCTTCTCCCTTCGTTCGACGCATCGAAAGATTCCCTGACGCTGAGAAATTTTTTTTTCGCCGGTTCTCGGCGGAAAACAGCTACAAATCTTGATCAGTGACCCAAACGTACAGTAAAGTAATGGAGAATGTAAACGAATGAACGTTCGTAGAATGGCCAAACGCGTGACGAAACGAGTCCAAAGTCGTCGTAAAACTGCAGGGTCGACGTCTAACAGCGGAATATTCGATTTCTACCGAGTAGCATGACTTTTCCCTCCATTGATTCACATTGAGGACATTCTCTGGACTATCGTTGAAATTTTAATGAAAAAAAATATGGTAAACATATGTCACCGCGGATCGAGAATCAGCAATGCTGGGCGGTTTGACCGAAACATAAGTACGTAGTCGTGAGATTGGTACGTAGGGTGTTAATACAAACATGGGACATTTGTATGGTGTTTACATGAAATGGATGGTGTTTACATGAAATAGAACTTTTCGAGAATCAGTTGGAGCTACTTCGAATAACGAGGAAAAGGTCGGTGGTCCCTCGGGTCAGAGGAATTAGAGTTAAGTATCAGCCGGGAACCGAAGCTCTCGTTGTCTTCTCTTTTCTCTTTGTTCTTTCGCTCAGAAACGCGGCGCTTCCGTGAAAGTGTAATTGAAATACTTGCGGAAGATTGAGAGCTCTTGTATGTAAACAGGGTTATGATGTGGAAAGGATTAAAACGCGAGTATTAGAGATCCGTTCCGTCCGTTTTTCTGTCCACTCGCTCGGCAGGGGATTCCATCGCGGTACCGCAAGAATTGATAATCTTGCGGAAACGCGATCGAAAGCTTTCGGAGGAATGAAAATATTCGCGTTTCATTTTAACCGTGGCGTTACTGCAGAATGTTAATAAATTCGGTTATCAACAGTGTAGTAATGACTTAACATTCACGAAGTGGAGGCTAAGAGCCTCTGAGGTGAACTGGGGCACCTTTGTTGCGCATGTTGTGACGCAGAAGTTGAAATAAGCAGAGGTATTACTTTAATACCGGTCTCTCAACAGGATACTGGAACGAATATATGAAATTCTGTACGGTGCTTCGTTTCAGTCAATTTGCAGGAATATACTGCCGGCATGTTAGTTATCGTAGAACTCTTTTGCAGCTAGCTTTCTGGGAAACTTCACTTAAATTATGCATTGTTCCTTGAGGAAAAATTAAATTTTAGGGAAAATAAGATGAATTGTAGACTGAATATTTTAGTAAATTCAATGTGCTTGGAATAATTGTGACTGACAGTACTAGAATTTGAAATTCATTCTACTGATAGTTACTGTTGTATTTACTTAATAAATTATAACAATAATATAGTGTGTAGGGTAGGTACTCTGAGTAATCGAAAAGGAAGAAGGGCCAAAACCCTTAGCCAAGGTGTAACAAAAATGTTGGAGGACCCGGAAATGGGAGACTCGTGAGGTGATTTGAAACAAGTTTTTCCTTAGGAAAAATGTTATCTGAGAACCCAGACCAATCAGAGCGCGAGTCTGCTGGCCGAGTTCCCGCGGTAACGTTGGCTACGCGCTGCGATTGGTTGACAAGAAGTTTGGTACAATCATCTTAATCCTTGAATTGTTATATAAGGTAAACAAATTTTCGATCGAACAGCTAGCAGTAGAATAATCAAGCCGTTCATGTGAAACCAGAACGTTCGGGATAATTTCTAATCTTGTCGTAACCCAGACCTGTAAACCAGTCAGGCGCAAACGTCCAAGATCAGCCGTAACCAAATGTATAGACGCGTCATATGGCAAAATTGTCGATTCGAGCCACGTTCGACGCCGATAATCGATGCATATCCGATCGGACATTTAACCGGCCCGATCACCTATACGTCAGCACACACGCCGTTTTATAACGGGCCACCCATCCGACCGAACGGAATTCCAGGCGGTGATTTCAGGATCGATCCATTTTTCCCTCTTTAATCTCATAATACGTGGTTTTGTTCCGTTCCGCCGATGTGTTCGCCGTTCGCGATTCGCGGCGGTGCGGCGCGGTGGATTTACTTTTTCAAAGTGAATTAAATCGACTCGATACGGTCGCCGGAAGAAAGGGGCTAACAAGGGGGAACGCTCTGACGCTTGAATCGCTATTATTCCGCTGGTGTTTACCGATCATTACGTTGCTTCGCGTTTGTTCCAGGGGAAATTTTTAAACTTTTTTGAAACTGTTCGTTCCGCTGAACTTCTCGACCGACTTTGTACCTGGTTTGTTTCAGAGGAATGAGAATTAAATTTTCACAGGTTCATTGGAAACATTGAACAAGTGTTGTGGACTTGGTCAGGATTGTTTTGGAAATGTTGGTTGTAAACTGTCTTTTATTATTATATTTTCGAACTGCGTCATGGCAGATATGCAAAACAATGAGTCTTCAAATATTAAATTATTATATTTTATGTACAAACAGAACGGCTGTGGCAAAGCTTGACACATTATTTAGGACTGTAAATTTAACGTAAATATATTTTCAATGTTTATGAATGTATAATATTTTTCAATTTGACTGCCGTTATGGCGAAATGATGAGCTTTATTTGCCGCAACATTTTTAGTATTAAAACAGACAGACACGAAATATCAATTATATACAGCTCAATTTTATAATGAATATGCGAAACATAATCATTGAATTTGAATGCTGGCAGCCCCATCGTCCAATTAACGCAATCAGATGTACAATACAATATATTAATTATACGAATTTTTTAACATTGTGGATTGATGATTTCATGATTTCCAAAATAGATGATCAATGTATTCTACACTCGTTAAATCACTCTAAATACACCAACAATTAACACATACATTATTATAAATTCTTGACAGTAAAGTTCCCAGTTTATTCGAAACTCACTCGACAATAAAGTTCGAAACAGTAATTTAAAAAAAAATATTTCCTGTCATTTTTCTAAACAGACCACCCATTAACCACTGCCTAGAAGCACAAACTTCAATGCCCTGAACAGACCGTTTAATATCCACATCGATCATTCTTTGTCTTCACTCGAAGGAAACGAGTCACAAAAAGAAACAGGTATTCTCCGAAATGTCAGTTGTAAAACCAATCGACATCAATCAACCAAAACTCTCGGTCGACTTCCGCAACGGCTACGATTTAATTAAGTAGAAACACTCGCGACCGAGATACCCAGGGGGTAGGTGTGTATCGCATTCAAACGCGACACGGCCAACGCCTCCGGGGGTAACCATGCCACGTCTCTGCAAAGCAAACCGGCTCGTTGTGCATGCGAAGATAAACACCGGCATCGGCCAGCCTCGGCCACTGGGTGTCACTTAATTATTACGCGCGTGTACGCCCGGCGTTTTGCTTAATCGTGCCTACTTCCGACGACTGAAGTGCACCGCTTGCGACTCGAGATAGAAACAACGACAAGGATGAACGATTGAATGAGAGAAAGACAGTGAAGGATAGAGAGAAAGAGGATTTATAGCCTGGTAACAATTGTTTCGGTTTTTCTGATAACAACAGATTTTAGTAGCTAGAAGTGAAACACACAACAGGGTGTGTTTAAAAAATATTGAGACGGGTTCTCTGGAAATGTTTATTAGCAACTCAATTACGAATTACAATATCACCTTTAGAATCGTTCCTCTAAGTCGGAGGCCTTGTTCACGCTCCTTGAAACGCTACCAGAAGTATTCAGTTGAAACTGCTTGCAGTTGGTTTGTCGTAACTAACTAAGGATTTTATGCATTTATAGTTTATTGACTTTAGAGCTCTGTGAAATACAGTAGATAACTAAAGTTTCATCGGATGCAAAGAGTTTTCTATTTTATTCTCAACTCAATAAGATACTCAAAAGAAGGTAGAAATTCCTACTTTTCTTCTGGTCTTTAAGTTATACTTTATAAAACTTTATTTTGCACAAACATCCGCAGTCTAAAGCTAATCGCGATAAGGACTTCCTAACGCAACAATCTATGTCCCGATTTATTCTGAACACAAAATTATTATCGATCCTTAAGATTCTCAAAGATGCTGAGGTATTTTTACTCTCCTGAAAATATGCAAATAATTGACAAGGGTCGCCTTTGTCACGAACCCCTCAATTACGAAAATGAAAACAGAGCGAGGTAAGGAACGGGACGGAAAACAAGAGAGAGGCACACGACAGGTTGCACGCCCTGCAATCAATTCGATTTTCCATTCCCATTTCACCAGCAAGACCCATTTCTCCGCCGGCCCCGTCCACCCTTTTCTCGTCTCGTCAGAATTTCCGTAGGACTATCAGGTGGGACGGGGCGGACAGCTTTTCTCGAACTCGTTTTGATTCCCCTTGCCCTCTGTGTCGGGTATCTCGGCCGATTCCTGGCTGCTGCCTGGAAATTCGATGGACGCCCGGAGGGAGGACGTTGCGTTCCTCTTCCCTCGTGCTTTGGTCCTTTCGCATCCGGTTTCTCTATCGGTTACGTGAATCTCGATGAGCCAGGCACTTGTGCCAAAAAGCTTTCTTAGGAGGGCGAAATTACAGAATCCGGGGCCGAGTGAAATAAGCAGTCTCGAATGAAGGGTGAAAGTTCACCAAAGTACGAGGTATTGGACATCGTGTCAAGCATGAAAATTGAAGCCTCATAAATTGGAAACATGGGATCCGAGTGTATTCGAGTGATTTTAGTACGAGGTATACCAACAAGCAATTCATTACTGTTCTTTAATTACGAGACGGTATATTTTAAACGAAAAATATGTTTCTGACTTTTTTCATTGATTAAAAGCAGCGTTGAATCTTAGAAAATCGTTATTAATATAAGAGAAATAATATAGATCCTTGACTTCTGCGTTCAGGCATCATATGACGCATTCGTCAAGTCATATTAATCCAGAAACGTTAAAATCAACTTAATTTAACAATTTGTAGAGCTGCGAAAATGAAAATAATAATATTCTGATTTAGGACAAATTTACCCCAACTTACGGTATAATGAACGATTCGGAAGACATGCTTGGATAACTCAAAATAATCAAGGAAACTGATCAATTAATTGTAATTCAACGCTGTGAACAGATCTCGTAGCAGGAACGAAGTTTTCATAAATCTTAGCCGAAGATAATTCCATAAACGCTGTCTCATCCGGCATAATTGATCACCGCGGAACCATCAGACGTTCCCAATCCGGTCAAGCCATCTCAAACAATCCCGATTGCAATTCTTCCCCCGCCACGACCGCGATTGGAAGTGTAATATGCAAATCAGACCTAGTCACCCGGGGCTTACGTTCTTTTCAATAAGACGGAAAGACGGTCGCAGTCTCGAAGTCGAAAGAATCGTCCGGATCAAGACGCCCGGCGCGCGGCTCCGCTAAACGAACGGTACTCCGTCGATTGACTAAAAACTGATTTGCATTTAAATTATAGGACGTCCTACCTATGCAGCACGGGGCTTTAATTAATCTGTACCCTCGATCCTCTTCCAAGATTCGCGGCCCCGGTTTTTCCTTTTGAATATAATCTTATCATTCCGAACGACTCCGGCGAATTCTCTGCCTTTAATATTCATGATTTATTGTCGGTGACTTTCCATACCTGCAGACGTCTTACATTCAGCCCTGACCATCCCGAGCGTTCGTTCGTGAAACAATTCCATCGAGAAATCGTTTTCCACTACCAAACAGTTCGGCTAAAAGGTCACGCCAAGGATCGATACACAGGGAACCTTCACTCCCGATAACATCGCGTTTATTTCCACCTTCGTTGGTCGAACAAAGATTTTTCTCAGTTCCGGAACACGTTGCCCGGGGTGAAAATATCAGACCGCGGGCAGAAACGTCGCTCGCTACCAATTCGGTTTCGGCGTAAATTGGCAGACATCAAAGGGGGGGCCGGATAAACTTGTAACGGCATTGACGTTTCGCCGTTGGAGCGTATTATTACCCGGGCCACTTTCGGACCCTCTTTTTCGAGCTTTCAATTCAATGAAGTGGCCACACGGAAATGTTTGCCGGGGCGGCAAAAGATCCACGGTGGAACACGGCTGGAGGACCGTGTGCTGCGGTCGCGCGGCAGAAAAGCCGCGATATAAACCCCCGTGTGTAACGAAGTTGCCGCAGCAGGGATGGGGAGGGGTAGAACGTGCCCGGCGTCGCGACGCCCGGCTCTGACCCCCCTCGGAATTGTTCACCGGTGCGGCGATGATATGACCGTATGAATAGAGGTGCTCCCTCGGTTCTGGACAATGTAAAGAATTGCGGCGACAACGAATCGCTTTTCATTTTTCTTTCTTCTCCGGTAAATAGTTACCACGGCCGGGATGTTCTTTGTGGATCCCTGTGGTCCAAGGGAGACTGGATTTGTCTTTGACATCTGGGAGGCTAAATTCTTTGTGGCTCTTTTCCACGGCAAGATTGGAATTGTAACTGTCTGTGTGCTATGGAGACTGAAAATGTCTGAACTGGTGGTTGGGATGTCGTGTGGATGTAGGATATGGAATATTGTAATTTGTTTTTCCGTTTTTAGAAAGAGACTTCGTGTTGATGGTTTGATCGAAAGTTTTCATCAAAGTTGTTTGGATTTGTCTTTGACATCTGGGTGATTAAATTGTGTCTCTTTTCTACGGCGGAATTGGATTTGCGACTGAGTATGTTATTGAAGTTGAAAATATCTGGACTGGTGGTTGAAATGTCGTGTGGAGGCAGGATTGTAGAATATTGTAATTTGTTTTTCTCCCTTTAGAAAGAGACTTCGTGTAGATAGTTTGATCTCGCGTCTTGATCGAAGTCTTCAATCACAGTTCGTATAATACAAATCGCGATACGTAAGTAGAAGACATAATTGAGGGGTCCAGTGCACGAGGGAGCTATGCTACAAGAGTAGGATTATGAGATTTTTAAGGTTTTATGAAAAATAATATACATCATAGTGTACTATTATTGTCTGTATACCTATGCAATTATAGTACAAGCAGGAATATTATTACGTAGTTATAAAATAAGGGACAATAACTAGACACTAAGAGATTCAGTATTAATAAAAATCTAATTTTTCAACATTTTGTGACATAGCTCCGTCTTGCACTGGTCTCCACAATCGGTGTAAAGTCTGACTAGTCCATGTGTTGACAGTTTCAGTGCTAGTGGTGTCTACAACTGCTTAAAATTGGGTGACTATATTCACGGTTATTAATGAAAGGGTCGAAAGAACACCCTCTGGTGCTGCTGACACGTGCTATTATTCTGATCACTAATACTGTTTCACCAATAATTTCAAAACACCATATATGTCATTAGTAGTTGTTAGTACCGATAGTTTTAATGGCCGTGTAAGGTCCGCTTTGTAGAACAGGCATTGCAGTCTGGAAAATATAATTGAGCTGAGCTGATTTTTATCCGACTTCACAAGGAGTCTGGATTGCAGACTTTTGAATTACGCCTGGAATATGAAGCTCGCACTTTCACCAATTGAGAATTGCTAATGAATTCAGCGAAGACTTTATGAATTCGTTAAGTGGGTCATCTACTGATCGAATGGGTTCTCTACGAGGAATTAAAAGTAGATTATGAGGAAAATAGTAGCTCCACGGGGAAAATATAATTTATTTAAAGCCGTAGAATTTTTGTAATTAGTAAATGAGCGAAGTATTCAGTACGAAGATAGTATCTCTAGATGCGTGTAGCAAATGACAGAATAATGGCAATGATACTGGCGGAAAGAGACACTAGTCAACCTCTTGGGTTGAATTTACACGGATAAACGGACGAGTGTTCTATCGAGAGTTATACGAATCGTCGAAGAATATCTCATCCTTAAGCTAAGTGCTTAAAACATAATTATTGAGAATATGACAGTTGAACTGATCATAACGAAAATACTTGAATTCAGTTACGCTTGAAAAAAGTTCGATTGGATGGCTCTCCACCTCTCGAGAGCATCGACGAATTCAACTGATTTTCTGGAATATCTATCGACTGCAGAAGGGCTGATCGTCAATTTCCTTCTTCGTTATTCATATTCTTGAATCTGATCACTCCTGACACACTTTAGACTTGAAGTACTTCAGTACACATTTATATAGCAGATATACATATATATTCATCACCACGGTGTAACAAAAAAATTATGACAATAACTAATGTTTCAAGTATACTTCAGTGTCGGTACAACTGTAACTAAGACTTATGATACTCAAATTTTCAACAAAATTTTACGTTGTACCAACCGAAGCTACTATTTCTACAAGTCACAGTAAGTTAACGAAATGAATAACCAAGAACTTAGTTCATTAGATAGTAACTATCGCTCACACATCAGCAACACTCTTAAATGTATTAAGAATTTCCCCTAAAAAAGCATTCTCCAAGGAAGCAAACAAGTCACTTCCAATCATTCGACCGCTTTTCAACAACGATTCAACAACCACTCCATCGTTTTACTGAGCACAGTACAACGCAACATGTGGAGTACGACAATTAATCCGTGTAACAACGTTGTCCGGCGCGCAAGGTTCCCAATGGCGTCAGAAGAACGAAAATTATTCGCGTATCGATTTGCGGTGAAGTGTCCCGTACGAAAGCCAATTAATTACCCCCTGGCAATTTAGCCGGTCCGCGATTGATCACGGCAATTTGCTCGAATTCCACGTCAAACCGTGCTCTGATAGCACGAGAAATGCCTATTACTCTCCGACGCTGCACGGCCTGGGACACTCTCGCGACGATAAACGAAAAAAAATATTCCGTTGGGGGAGAAACCGTCGGCGATCCCGTGTGTAAACTTTACGCCCGTGGTCCCCGGCCAATTACGATCACGAAGAAGTTAATAGGGTCTTTTCAGCCGGGGCACCGGGCCTCGTGATGTGTTAATCGGTGGCGTATGGACGGCGGTATCTGAGCACGCACGGAAAACCCGACCGCTTTCAGGCTGTATTATAATTAAGAGGAAAATCGTGGGGTGCTGATGTTTTCATCGTACCGTTCATAATTCAACGTTTAGCGAGCGGAATTTGTTGAATTCTTGCCGTGAGTTGTGCCGGATGCTCGTGTCGTTTTTATTAAATCGTACACGGATGTATTTTGTATATCTTGTTGCAGGCAGATGGTTTTTTTGACTGATGGATTCATTGGTAATTCTACTTCCGTGAAGTATTAGAATGCACTGCCCTGAAAAATTAGGGGATCGCTAATGTGGGCGGTTCTGTTGCTAAACGAGAGAAACGAAACAAGTGCTATAAGTTTGTTAAGTTGATATCTCTTCCGTACAGTACTAAGATCATTAACACCTAGTTCGTACAAGAAACTTTTCGGATATTATGTGTTACATGATCCTCTAATTGTTTTGAGAAGTGTATACACTTGGAATCTGAAGATAAACGATAACCATTTTGAACGCCTAGTAAGATGACTGTTCAATCTAAATCGTCATAAAGTGTCGTAAATATGAATTAGTATACGGAAATGCACGTAGATACTGACATACTACAGTGAGTAGATGTTCACAAAATGGAACAGAGAATCATAAGGAGACGTTTGAGTTCCTTGGACTTCAAACTGTTTCAAAGCAGAATTGCAAGATCTCGACTCTGCGTATCCAATAATGAGAAAGAAATAATTTTCTTCAAGATACACGACGTTAATATCATGAGATTTTAAAAAAAGAGGTCACATTATGATCCTTCGCTGATTGCTTCGTGTTTCTTGAAGAAACATATCGGAAAATGGAAGCTCCTCTGCCTTGTAATCAACCCACTACAGAATTGAGATCACGGTACTTTCTGTTCCCGTTCTTTGTGTTTGATTATGTTTATTTGTAATTCAGCTGCTACCCGCCTACGTTTGTATAAGAAAATGTGAATATTTCGCTGCAAGAAATACCATTAAGACCTATAAAAACATTGGATTCATTGCGTATGAAGCTTTTTAAAAAAGAATATGGTTTTCCACTTTTTCCTTAGACTTTTGATCTGTCAGAGAAACAATCCTGTAATTTTATCATTCTAGCATTCATTGATTGTTGCATAAAAATCGAGTTGAAAAGTTATAAGCACGGACGTGCGCTTAATTATAAAGATAATCAATCTAGTGTATCAACTTAAAATTGAAATGAGTAGTATACTTATTTTGTACTTCCCTTATTTCCTTTCCTAATTAAATGTACATATTCTTTTTCGAAGTCACAATACCCAAATACTACACAGATGGTTTAAGATAGCTTAATGACGGCCTAAAGGCGCCTCATACCTAAAATAGGCGCAAAGTCTTCAAGACGTCATGTGCTCTCTAGGTAGTAGAATACAAATGAGGAAACCTCAACGATATATCAAACGTATGACATCAATATTCCTTATATTGCGTATATTGGCTATTATTGCGACAAGGTCCTAAGCAACGTCAAACCCTTTGTAGCGAATTTGAAAATAAAATATGATCACTCTTCCATCATAATATTTCTATCCCTACCATCCTATACCACTAACCAATGAAAACAATTGCAATACAAGATCTCGTTTCGATAGCCCAGCAGCGCGATTTTATGTAGGGAATACTTTACACGCAACACTTCACATATTCAACGAACGTTCCTCTCGGATCAAAAACAGGGAATACTGTAAAAAAATCCTAGTAAAAAGGGAATCCACATAAACGCGATTGGAATCCACTATTTTCAAATGGATCGGTTTTCAAAGTGGCAAAGGATACACCTGCTATACAGATACCATAGGTCCTACTATAAAAACCTCTTAAAAAGAGGATACGCGTAAACGCGATTCGAATCTCGTAGATACTTCAGTTACGAGAGCGTAAGCCGTACTTCGAGCGTTAACCTAAACCGACGGTGCACGACCCGCGCATTCTCCAGTTAAACATCACCCGAAGGGAGTTAACGTGTCCGGGGAACCTCAACACGCCACATTACACCAACGTAATACCACCTGACGTCCGCTTAAAAACTAGCATCACTCGTTTCCGTCACCCTCGCTAATCTAATACTTCACGCGATTCAATAGGAACCGATCGATTTCATCCGACTCGAAAGAGTCCGTCGAACACACGTCCAGATAAGCCTTCTGTCAGTGAAATTTCGAAATCCTCTACGCGGTGGTCACAAGACCCCGTGGTAGATAACAAATCGCGATCACGTTACCGAGCATATTCTCGCGTGGGAGTACGGGGTCTCCTCGTCGCGGTGTGTGTTCCAGATAGAAACAGACGTTTCCAGATAATGCATTCGCACGGAAGGTGCGTGCACGCGACCGTCGAGCACACGCGACGACGCTTTTGTCGGGGATTGGACCTCTCCCCCCGTCCAGGAACAATGAACGGGGAGGGATGGTGGTGGTAAAGCCTTCTGATATCCGCGCCTCCGTAGACTAACGGAACCGACGACAAAGAGCGGGCTTTCCCCGCGCATAAAGGACGCCGCGCAGCGCCTGGGTCATAGCAGGATCGCCGCGTAAATCATCGTTATACGGGCGAGGAGCGGCCAGCTAGCCTAGCCTAGCCTTTAAAAGCTCGGAACCCCCGGAGAGCTCACAATTAGAAGGCGGGAGTGTTGAATTTTGACGAGGCTGCCTGTGTTTAATCCTCCTGGCCCTGGTCGCAGGTGAATGCCAAGTAACGATCGGACGCCGCCAGTCCCGAATACCGAATGCAGCTTCCGCATACATTACGACGTGATACGATATATACATATACATATACACGTGATTCTTGGCCACGGAAAGTAGCGGAGATTTTGAGGATTAACCGCGGCAATCCTGGCGGTAATGCCTGCAATTTGTATATACGTAATATTTGTTAAGTGGCTGCCACGGCTCTTTGCCGCCTAATGTGATTGAACGCGAGATTGCGATGAGACTGTGGTGATTTGGGCCAGGAAACGTGAACGCTGCTGTCCATATGCGGTATGTATTCAATCTGAAAGGTTGGTAGGATCTGGGGAAGAATTGTTTGTAATTTGACTGCGGAAGATTGTGGATGTAGAGATTTTTATGAAGTGATTTATGGGAAACGAGGTGAAATAGAAGCATGTTGGTCTTGTTGAGAATTTCATCATGATTCAGTTAATGGGAAAATTTCGTTATGACTTGATTATTCTTTCTTCAGTAACATTTTTTTATTTTCGTAAAGTGGATGAAAAATTTTTACAACAGAGGTTTAAATTATTGAAGCAAATACTTTCCACCTGAGATAGTATAGTTGGAGTTTGGATATTTATGCAGTGGTACATTTTTGAAAACTCATGTACGGAAAGGCGACACAAAGATACCTTCTCCATTAATAAATTTCTTGGAGTGTACATGAACGAAAAACCTTTTTTATTTTCTTGGTTCGTGCATTTGCTTGCACTATAATTGCACAAAAATCCATCATATTAGAGTCACACTCAGATATGATGGATTAGATACGATGACAGACACACGATCAGATACGTTTCTTTTCGCAGTTGTCCAAGAATACCATTGTACGCTAAATTAAAATCAATGAAACCCAGAGATCTTTTCGTTTTCCGTGCTGTATACGATTTATTGGAATTTATCATGCAATCGATGAAGTAAATACAAATCCATTAATGAAGGCATGGTTTATTGCTCTTCCGTAGATAAAACAATTACTTTAAGAGCAAAGGCGCGCAGCTACCAACCCCAGAAATAACTCCTACAAAACCACCGTGGAGTCGTTTGATTTTATAATTCATACAATATTCATCGCGTTTGGGGCAAGAAATTTCGCGTACACACCGACCGAACGTCGGATTGAAGATGGAGTTTACGTTTCTCAACGCGAATACCAGCGGTATCGCGACAAGATTAACGAATTGCAAGAAGAACACATAGTCCCCGATTCTATGATCAGATTTGAGTGGAATAATCAATAATCATTGGAATCATTTCGATCCTTAAAGATATTACTATTGTAATAATAATTTTCGAACATTTTTAGTTGGTCGATAGTGTGGCGAATTAAAACTAGTTGTATATAATGTATGTCTCTGAAACTTCTGCGGTTTCCGAAAATAGAGCTATGTTAATCATTCCTGATTTGCGACAGTAATGCTGAGTGGACAATCTTAGCATCTTCAGGTATGGAAAAATGGAAATGTAAGTAAGCTTTGCATACCAGTTCCTAAAACTTTCTTGTCTACTTCTTCTTACAGCGTGAAGAACGTAATGTTTTATTTAATGGCAGGTGCGCTCTTCAGAATAATCCAATAATGTTCGTCAGAAAATACTTCGAGCGAAACTTTAGACACAAGATTGATGTGTTTTTAAAAAGATTTTCAATGTTCGTCATATCCTCGGAACTATTAGTAATTCACTTCTAATGGTGGCAGATGTATATTACGTTAGTGCAAATTCTCTTGGTGTCAGGAATTTATTAATTTCAGTAATATCTCTTAAAACATTATTACCGATAACATTTTCTGGTCGACCATTTGATTTATTTTCTAATGATATTGATTTGATATTTATTGACATCTGACAATGAGATTTTAATATTTCTATTATACAGAATGTCATGAAACTGGTGGTATAACAAGCTAGGGGGTGATTTTATACGCGAGCAATTGAATAGGAAATTCCCAGCACGAATACATAAAAATAAATTCAATTTTCTCGAAAACTAAGCTTCGTATGAAAAACTTTTGTTCTATATTTCCGATTTATTTGTTCACGTAAAATCACCCCCTACCCAGTTGTACCACCAATTACATGACACCCTATACATCTTGTTAGCATTCAAAACACGTGTGTCACAGCGTATTTCTTCTTCTTTCATATGGTTTAAAACAATAGAAGATCAGAAAAAATTGAATGAATTAACCCGGATTATTCCAATTCCATAAAAACACGCACTTCATATGCATCAACCTAATACGTTCCAGTGAGAAGAATTTACATTATTTCACCGATCGAGAATCCAACCATCGTGTCAGTCAATGGCTCTGAAAGGGTTTTGCCAACAACGAACGCGCGAATAAACTCGAAACGTAAATTTTCTAAAGCCCTCGCGGCGATCGTTGTCGATCGGTTAAGAGCCCTTGATCAGCCGTTTGATCGCCGACAATAGCCCGCCACGCGAAGCCGAGCGAACATTTCAAAGTGACTGAACAAGTCGTCAAGGCGAGGCGCGCACACTGGTTAAGCTCGAAAGAGTTCGTGGACGGAATATAAGAGGGCAGAAATCTATTTACGGGGGAGAGCACGGATATGGATGGTATAAACATCGCCTAGAAGTTTAGCTTGTTCCTACGGTGCTCCGACTTATCGCGAGGGTGCTGGGCCGGGGAGTGGGTTTTGCGAGAGGCCGGCAGCAACGTTACCGAAGATTAGAGAACATTCGAGGAATGAGTAGTTCTGGTAATCCGAACGAATTTACGTTCGTTTCCTCCGCCGTCGTCAGATGGGGGTGTAAGAACGCGATTCGTGTTACGGCCACGGCTCGCGAAGGATAGAAAATCGATATTCATAGGGACTCCGGGACGACGGGACACCGGTTGATCTTTCCATTTCCCTTCGACAACGGACGGAACGATTTTTAACGTTTCACTGTGTTTATTGAATAAATGACAAGAAAAAGTTGCAACTTTGTAGTACAGCTTCCGATAGTGAGACATTTTTTCCTTGTGATTCTTCCGTAAATGTTGACCTGAGCTTGACTGAGTTCTTCCTGAATTGACACAAGACGTTAAGTGAGACAGGAGGGAGAAAGTTAAAAATTTCAATTAGGCTTAAATGTATTGTAGCTAGTCTAAACATCACCTAAACATCACTCGTTATCTTTTATTAGGTTGTCGCGCACTAAATGTCGCTTTTAAACTTCAGAGTTTGCATGATTATAACTGAAGATAACAATAGTACGATTATGACGACCATAAATGAAATGGAGACTTCCAGTGGAACGAAGGTCTACTTGAATCGAGACACGTTTGCTAAAAAATTATAACTTAAAAATCCCTGAGACAAGATCCTTTGAATATAATAATTCTGTACATCTTTCTCATTTTCAGTTTTTCCTAAAAACTTTATTATTATCTTTATTATTATTAAAAGAGAATTACGCTCACTATATTTGTAAAAATAGTAAATTTATCGCAAAGATACACGGTATATGAAGCCAAGACGATAACAAGAGTACATCTAAAAACTATCAAACTATATATTCTATTTATTATAATAAGACTGCAAATAAATTCCAGAAGCAAACAGGAATTTGAAACATCCTTCTGACCACCGCAATATTCTATAATGTATAATACAATACAATCAGTGCGAGATTTTAAGCTGCGCCAAACGTTCCTTCTGGTCTTCATTATCATCATCGTGCTAATCATGCTCTGACCCCCATTCGATCGCAGCGTTTCTTTTCTTTTTTATTCATACCATACCGCTCGTTCCACGGAACGACTTCAACGAGTCATTACGGTATCCCCATTGCAGCGTGCGATAATATCGCGGAACAGATTAAAAAATGATAATCGCGGCCGGTTGTAATCGAAGAGCGGGGAAATTAGAATATTTCAGACTGACCTGGCCCAGTAATCGCGTTATACACGTAATCGACGATAATGGGGTTCAATTAGGTCGCGATTAGCGCTGAACGGGTGCCCCGCTTGTACCATCGGCCCATGGTTGGGGCCGCTTACTCGTTCACCGTATAGGTACGTACCTGGAACAGAAAAGACGAAGTCGAAATTAGACGTCGGTTCGGTCTCTCCTAAAAAGATTATTCGGTAATGTCGGCCCGTAACTGCGTCGACGTTTGTTAAGCAAGTATTTGATATCCGAGAGACTCGGCTGGAAATGGAGCCCTCGGATAAATGGTCGGAGAACTACGAACCGGCGCGGAGAATATTTGAGAAACAGGGACCGGGGGTAGAATAATATTATAGAAATGGGAGCGTAGAATGTTTGAGAACATGGAAATAAGGGGAGAACGCGGAATATTTCTGGGACGGGATCGTGTAATAGGACTATAAAATGTATACAGTGATACACGGGTGTTATATTAGAAATATATGGTACGATGTCATCATTCTCATAATAGTAGATACATAGAATATCATCGATGTATAATCATCGAAAAAAAAAAAAAGTGTATCACGAACGTGGTACAATACTGGACGGAATTCCACCTCTATCGAGTCGTTCGTTATTCCCTCGATTTTTATCGATTACTGCATCGGTAATTGGTGGCGGCCACCGCTTCGATCAAACAAGAACAATACCCGCGGGCTATTTTTCTCCTGATGCAGTATTCATGGCGGTCTTTACCGAGTCAGGAAAACTTCGAACCGAACAGGATATCGGATCAGATGAAATCTGTTCGCAAACTTGATCGACGGTGTTATCATTGTTTAAAGCGGCGCGCAAGGGTTCACGAAGTTTCCAAGAGTCATTCGGGGACTGTGGATCAGCTACGAACCGGCGATTGATCTCGACGAAGATGCCGCGTCCGAAGGTTGGAGTACTTCGTTAAAGAGGGGATTTCGGTGACTTGTGAAGTCTACCTTTAGAATTTTTATCGTGAATATTTTCAATTCACATTTCTGTCTTCAGAATTATCAAAATGTGGAATGCGTGTCTGTAGTTAGGATATTCGAATTACAGACTAACTCGTTGCGAGTTGTGTAATAAATATTATTAGCGTGAATGTAATTGAAGTATAAATCTTTGGTCCAGGCTGTAACTCTCTGAATCACACATGTGATGCTATATGTACTCAGCGTTATTCAGCTACAATAATAAAGCAGAAACACTGAAATAACCCTCCAGTTCGTTATTATGGTTTTCAGAAGTTTCACGCTCAGGCAATCGATGCGAGTATGTGTTTTAATGTAAAACTATGCTCCCCTATATTCCACATGACAATAATTTTAGATGGGGTTTTGTTGGATCATATTACAGAGTTTAGCACTTAAAATGAACTGAGTGGGAATGTTATGCAACCATTCATTTAAAGTTAACTTTACATCGAAGAATTCATTTTAAATCCTATGTGGATTAGACATTTTTTACCCTTTTAAAAACTTTTTTAAACCCTTTATTTGTCATCTTGTACATAGAAATCGATAGCAGATCGGATAGCGTCGGGAAACATGCTGCCTCAGGAATCCTCTGTTGGTGAGTACAGGTGGTGCCAACACAGTAGTATTAGTACACTAATTATAACGGTAACGTGTACTGTATTTCCCTCAGAAGGTCGCACTGTCATCCCAAACGCTTGTTACCTCGGCCATCTCATGAAATTAGTCAGTAATAGGCAAACCAAGCCACGAGCAAGTCGCCAGCCAATGGAATCGATCACAAAATAGTGTCAACTATAAGATCGTTTTTAGACAACAAAGAAACATGCACTTCAATTTCCCCAGAGATGGCTGAGAACTGAAGGCTCCTGTGAAAACGTGATCCACTTCTATAACTGTAATTAAGCGAAAGAACAGTCAGCGAACCTTTTCCAATGTTTAATACAAAAACTTAACGCAAGATTTAATTTCTTTCATATTGCCATGTTTCATATCGCGAAATGATCCAACGAAAATGTTTCGTCGAGGTAGAGGGAACGGACGACGAAGTTCAACACCAAGAGTACAGACTTCCTCGAAGTCCGTCGAAACGGCTGGAAAACTTTAATCGCTATTTCGTTTCTTCCTAGGCAAGACGAAATGAGATACAAAAAGGGAGTCCTTATGATTAATTCAGCGCATTATCGTCAGAGTATTAGAAGAATAGATTTAAATAACGAAATAGTTCTGCTTACACGGTTCTGTACTTAGCCGCCCCTCCTTCACACTTGAGCAATCGCTAGCTTAAAGTACAGTCGCAAATTGAGTTTGACAGTTACGGCTGAGGGCCTAATGCAACCTCTTCGGAACGGCCGGGCAGTTTCTGCCTTGCAAATTGTATTTTTAAGGATTCCCCCTTTATTTGTCCATTTTGCCTCGTTCTTTGTGTAATTATTTGCGCTACCGGTGGGAGTCCGCCTTTCGTTCGTGAAGCCTGGCAGGGGATACTCGCAAACGGTACTGCGGTACCACGTGAAATGGCCCATAAACCAAGCACGTCCGTCAATCGTGGTGTATGCACAAGAGTTTTAATCACTAAGAAATATGATTATGCAAATACTTGAAACAATATTCAGTACGTATGATTCTTTAACCTTTAGACTGCTGGTAGTATCCATTTTGGGACGCTGATAAAACTCGACATTCAGCTGAACGCACATGTTATACATATACATAAATTTTTATCCAAAAAACCAACTTTTTTTAAGAAAAAATGTCGGCAGTCTACGGGTTAAAATAGTCCATCGTAATACGTGACGGTGTTCCCTAGATTGTGACGACTGCTGTCACCTGTACACAACACACAAAGGTTATTAGAAGTATCGCACGAAACTATACAAATCAGCTTCAACCTTAAATCGTTAACCTATACGAAATGTGCCAGCTGGAAAACACGAAGTGGGAACAAATCAATGCCGTGAGAGGGGAGGGGCGTTAGACCGATTATTTGCGTCGTGGCACGAGGGCCGTGTTTGAGGTGAGTGAACACAATCTGGAAGAAGCTCGAAGTTGGCTCGAATTTTCGATCGGTCCGGGAGACGGGGACGGACGATGGAGCGTAGTGCAAAGAGAGAGGCTGCCTGGAGAATTGCCAGCGCGAACCGGACGGGAGAACGGTCCAGATATTCACACGCGATCGTTTCGCAACGGGCGAATCGAAAGAGAGTACCGGTCGAATTTAAAGGGGTGGGTGAAGGGACGTCTGGGTTGCACACGTTTCTCTATCTCCCCTCCCCTCTTCGGTCCCTTTTCCGTTCGAACTGGGGCTAAAGCTAGCGTGAACCCCTGGTTTGGGTTCCTCTGTTCGTGGAGGAACACGGCTTAAACTCCGGATCAATGCTCCGAGCAATTGCTTCAGGAGTTTAAGCTTGTCTTATCGGCATGGAAGGGGTGACTTTCCCGCTGTTGCCGCGCGATATGGAGTTGTTCGATCTGCGAGACGATATCGTCGCGAGGATAGGCCAGATTTCAGCTTGCGTACCTCTAACACCGAAATGGGAAAAACAGGTTGGTACGTTCGTTCGGGGGTATCGACGTGAACGCGGCGCGCCCCGTACGTGCGAACGACAGCCAATTTTGATTATGCGAGGCAGCACGAGCGTGAAACTGCAATGCTAGGGGCTCGAGCACAACGGTTCTCGGGCATGGTATCGTGAAATTTCTTGTTCGCGCGGTGTCCGCGAACACTGGAGGGAGGGGGTTGGCTAACGGGGGGGAATTTTAAACGTTCTATCCTATTTAGGACCGGCTACGTACGGTGTAGTCTTGTTTGGCTTTTATGCTGCGTTTTCGGCTGGCTTCTCTGTGTTGTAGTGGATACGTGGGGGTAACTGGAATGTATTCCGGGAAATGGAGACGAGAAACGAGAGTTGGCGATGGAAAAATAGGGGAACATTCAGCTGTGAGGTGAGATCATAAGATTCTATTACGTTGTTAAGTCATGATGATAAGATTGGAACTTGGAGGGTTTAAGAAGGATAAAATTAAGGTTATTTCGGCGGGCGTGTTGAAAGAGGTGTAATATTGTCGTTGCAATGAAACGTGATTATTCTTCTAGTAAGAGAGAACGGGAATTAGATATTAGGGAATTCGGATAATGGCCGTTCGGATATGGGAGACTCAACCGTAATTATTCCTCGCAGGGAAAGAACATAACAGTTCAAGGAATTGTATGTAATGATAATAGGAACTTTATGTAATTAAAACGACAACTAAACGTATTTTCGAAGTAAATTGCATATAGATATCGGAACATTTTCTTCTTCAAGCTCCCACATACACGGCATTCAGAACGAAAGGGCTAACGGAAAGCAATTGTTCCATCTCCTTATCCATTATTTCCTGAAACATGTATATCGAAGAAGTAATAATCGTACGTCAGGCTAACCACCCTCAGTATAATCACAGCCAATGCCGTAGAATGTATTTTTAGCAGCTGAAACGAAATTAGCATGAGAATACGTATGATTAATTTTTACAAAGGGAACACCAGACCATAGTTTCCCCCATTCTTTTCTTTTCCTGTGACTTCCGTAAGACGTAGGAGGAGGAAAGGCAGTTTCCCAAAAATACTGGACCCCGCGGAATCTTCTATCAAGATACCACGAAGAATAATTCCCTTCATATCTCAACTGAATCCATTGATCGTAAATCGAGAGGAAACGCCCGCGCACGCGGGAAGGGGCGAAAACCGAACGGAACGGGCCGTGCGCGCGCGCGCATTGGCGAACTTTTCGAATCGTGAAAATGGGCCGAAAAAACATCTGCCCCCATTCGGTTCTGTTACGCGCGACGGTTTCTCGAGGGAAGTTTTCGGAGAAATAACGCCATTCCATTCGTGTATTTCGAGTCATGTATCTTAACAGAAATTTCGGAATTTCAGTCACAGGTCGTAACCTCCCCCCCTTCTTTTATCCCCTTCCATGAATTCGACTCTTATTCGAATACTTTCGCGAGATTCGATCCATCAAACCTTGTCAAACACGCGCTCCGTCAAAGAAGAAGCACCGTGAAACTTCTCCGCGACTCGCTTCCCGTCGTCCCTGAACTTTTCGTTCAAGCAGAGCCCACTCCTTTTTGCCCAGACATAAAGTACATTAACCGCTCCATTGCACTCGAAAGGGTACGTTTCAGGCGAAAACGTCATTGTATGGAGTGGAATGCCGTCGAATGGATGCATCAGGCAGTGGCGTTTATTATTTCTTATATGGCTCTTCTTTTGTCCCAGTCATTTCTGCCGCGTATGCGAATTGTTCTTGTTGCTTCTTCACTTCTCTTTGAACGCGTTTGTAGAATTCTCGCGCAATCTTTCATTCATGACAGGTAGGTCCTTGGTGGTCTCGCAGTAGAACATCGACAAATATCGATATTATTAATGAAAAAGTACTTCTCGTACTTTACGGTGGACTATATACTAAGTGTACCGTAAGTAATCAACCATTCTTTCGGATAAACTGATAATAAAGGTAGATTAAATTCAAAATATCCTCTCATCTATCTCTTCCGTAAAAATGGCTGAATACATTATGGAACGAAAACATCTATTATTATTATATATTCGAACCCCTTAAAATAAACACTGAATTTGAGAAACAATAGTATATTACTAATGTATGCATGTGGCTAATAATGATAAATGATTGATTGCTAATAAAAGGATACTTTTATTAAACAGTTCGAATCACTTGATAGTACGATGTCTTAAAATCGAAAACGCCAATAACCAGAATGGTAAGTTTAATTTCGAAAACTTACTTTTCGAAAAACATTTTTCAACGTTTAATGAATTTTAAGAAAAAATAAAGCAATGAAGGATAGATTTAAAGTGGGGATGTTTTCAAAAATCGAGATTTAGATCACACTTGGGACTGATGTCTTTTGTCCTCCTGATGCTCTGAAAGTGTTAAAAGTCCTCAACCAACGATGATCTTCAGCCGGACATACACAATTTAACCAATAGTACGCAACAGTTCATAAACTCAGTATAAATTTACACCAAGCACTGTTCACTACAGTTTAATCTAGCAAATCGGATCATACTGCACTCACAGGTGGTCGCTATTAAACAAAAACACACACACACGAAAGGGTCAACTCACACACGCGTTGTTGCATTTTTCGCGCCACATTCGTAGGACCGCAACATTAATCTAGTTCCAGCAACCCGTCCACTCGCGGGACACTTTAACTTCGGCAACAGGACGAACGTTTTAACTGACATAATCCGGGTCGTTGCGTAAGAATACTGGCCAATTAGCCCGAGCACCGACGACAGTCGCGGGGTGAAAAAAGGCCGACGAAAAAAACAACGAGGACGTGCACGTGAAAAACATTTCATTTTCATATTTCGTTGGAAGAAGTCTCTCTGTCGAGGAAGCACACACACACTTTCAGCGACTGTCGCTTCTTCTGGGTAATTATTTGTACAAGATTGCATCGAATCGTCCGATAATCGTATCACAGAATTATGGGAAATCGATCGATAAAGTGAAACCATAAATATCGCGTCGCGAAATAGCGAATACAGAACCCTCGATGGTCTAAATTGTTTTATTGCCGTCAAACCCAGCGAAACTGGATTTCTGGACAGCTGTAAGCCGTATGCGTTTGAGTTAATATAGGAACCTATTATTAATTTTCGATGCAATCTGATTCAATTAGCCATGCGGAAAACATCTACAGTTTCGTTAAGATTCAGCCAATAGAAAAGTGTCTCCCTTCTTATGGAGGTTTCCTCGCCGTCACAACCGGCCAGAATCGTCAGTCGAAGTTCAACCATCGAACAATCTACCTGTGTGAATAGATCCACGTTATTTCCATTATCTCCGTTATTACTTCTTTGTTTTTAACGGTTATTTGTTGTCACCAAGTATTTTTTCCATGATCTTAATTTCTCACAAAAGTTAATTCTCCGTGTGCGGTACAATAATGACCATTTATTTAATAAATTACAATCGCCAAATCTATATTCGATGGAAGTGCAAGTCTATGGTCAATAACGTGTATTTTCGAAATAATTGTCGCTATGTTCGAAGAATTTATTCAGTCACATTCTTCGTGCAGGCGCGGAAGGACGGTATATGGAACCTGGAGTAATATTATACACGTCCGGGCGATTATTCGCTTGATGGATGTCAATTAAACACGGAAACGTGGGCAGACATTCCCCGCTCGATCAGCGTCGAACAATTTCGTCGTCCTTTTTTCATGAACGTCGAGCACTGTGAATTATGTTGACGATCTCGACGGTAATGGCGTCCTCCCTTTTATCACGTATCATTAACCCCCTCCTGGCCCCGTTAAATAAATTATGAACGACACGTGTACTACGTACGCTTCCGCGTGTTATTCTGCGCTGAAAAAGTACACTGGCAATGGCAATCGAGCGACATATAGCAGACCCTAGTCAATTTATAATGCCGTTCTAATGATACTGATAGTACGTATAATTATTTTCAAGATCCTACACTATTGTTATTATAATGTTGTTGTTATCAATATTTCAAGTCACGATCAGTACCTATGTATATATTCCACGAGAATATGTCAATAAATATAAGTTACATCCCTCCTCACAAAAAAATACAAACGAATGTAAACAATATTAAAAAAGATGGCCAGCTACTAGTTCTGAACATAGTTATCTTTGTAAACGTTTGTCGTAACGGGGAACTAATTGAGGTACGAAATCTAGTTATGAAAAATTAGCGTCAAATTACCCGTCGTCGCAGTAGTCTGTCTTCCTTCGCAGTATTCATCAGTGGACTGTGGATATTTATGCATTTGTAGCATCTCTTAGCTTGGAAAATATAATAGAATAAAGTTTTTAATAAAGTTTAATACCTCAGATATTATTATTCACTTACTAAAGTTTCTTGTACAAAATTCAAGATTCTGTAGGTACATTTTGTTTGTACACAGATACTGATTCTCGATGAATTACATTTTGGCTATAAGTTTTTTTTTGACGTTGTATGATTAACGTAGAGACATAATACGACTGACAGACGAAATTCAGTTGCAACTTACTGCGCGTGAAAGACAATGTTTTATACATAGTGATCACCTAGCAACAATTACATATCTCATTTAGAATTGACGTTAGCAGGAAGATGTAATTTATTGACTCACCCTCGTACATGCTGACCACTCGACGATACCCATGATCGAAGATCAAAGAAATTGGATCGATCTCAGTAATCACTATCAATCCATCACTACTGTCTACACAAGGTCATTACTGTCGTATTAACCCTAATAAGGTAAACCTTTAATTATTCTCGGATAATTAAAATTTCATTTCGTGTCGGTAAATCATTAAGTAGAGTACTATTATTAGGATATTACGCGGGATTGTTAAGAGACCCATAAAAACTTGCGGGAAACCCTCGAATACGTTTTTCTCCCCGTTCGTTCCATCGTGAAACCGCAACGAGATGTAAAGCGGAGCCGAGGCGGAGACGAGAAACGAAGGTAGCCAGATATCCGAGTTAATCATACTCTTTTATTAGAGTAATTTGAGAATCTAATTATTATATGGAAATTTCCTTTTTCCCGCGACGGCCGTTCCTACAATTTTTCTTTTAGAAGTTCCGAACTACCCCTCAGGCCAATCGACTCGTCTCCTCTCCCCTCTCTATCCGTCTCGTTTCCACCCCTGCGCACGGTCTACGTCACGAGGGGCAAAGGACTTATTTCCTCTCTTCATGTCGAATGCTTTAAAAGTTCGCCATCGCGGGAACTTTTGCCTTCTGCCTTTAAAATTAACTCTGCCCATCCTATCCCGTTCCGTTAGTCGCTCCCATCCCCCCGCTAGGGCATTAACACGATGGTCATTTGCTTCGTTATCGCGATAAGACCGACGGTGGTCGGTGAAAATTATATTTTTAAATTGTTCCGCGGCTCCGTGGGACAGAGACCACCTTTACACACCCAGGTTTACGCGGACGTTTACTTCCGTCAGGAGACTCTTCCGCTAAAGCAGGGTTTGAAATAATTTTAAGCGAATATTTGGGTGCGATGTCAGCTTGAGAGTTTAAAAAATTGCTGCGAATGTTGGGAGAATTTTAATGCGTCTTTTGGACATATGTTTAGTTACGTGTTTCGTAGACTGTAGTAATTTATACGAATTTGAATATTTATAGACCGCGCACTGTTATTCAAGTTGAAAGTAAATTAATTCTTCTTGAAGCTTGTTTGGGGTTGTTATTTGATGATGTTTAATGCATGAAGATGTAAAAGTGCAGCGTTTGTAGAGCGTTACTCGACGCTTTTGCAGGGTATTTAGGTGCATTAGATTTTGAAGTTATAAATACAGTTATGGTTTTTTTATTTAGTTCAGTAGTTGGATGCTTGAAACATGCGAAGGTATGCTGCTTACTATATTGTTAGGTTTGTTGAATTTTTACTGTGCACTTCATATGGATGAAGCTTTGTAAATTTTTAATACAATTCATAGACTGTTACTACGATTATGCAACAAGAATCGTACGGATAAGTTTCGTACTCGCAAGATTTATCTGAACGTACGATTAGTCAAGTGACAACAGTATATGGACACTTTATGAGTTGTCATTGATATTGTGCAAAAAAAAACCAGGGGAAAAGGAAAGATGAATCGGCAATAGGCAGTTAGGAACGCGATACACGGTACAGATTGCGACGCTCCGTTTTTCCACGGAGAAGTAATTTGATAATGGAAAAGCTTGGTACGTCCCGCGGTTCTTCATGGGCCAACGCTCCCCCAAGATTTGCCTTCGGCTTTTTAAGAAATTATATGCTCTCGAGGAGCACTCGATGGTACCGCGAGAGACGCTCCCTCTCAGCCGGCTTCCATTTACAAACCTCTTCAGAGTTTCCATTCGCCTTAGCCCTCGACTGTTCCCAAAGACGTCCCCCGCAAACGCGTGGAAAATTCAAGGAACAAAAAAAGAAGAAGACTAGAAACTCCGCGTCATGAAACCCAAAAGGAATTGAGAGGGGGATGCTGCGAACGAGCCAGGAAACGTTAATCGCGATGCTATTCAGTCGCGGAAAGTCTTATCTGTTGTCCCGATTTACCCGCGTTCTCGCGAATGAAAGGACCGCGACTACGTGACAAGATCATTCCGTGATGATTAAAGAACCCACCGTTGGGGAGATGTCGTTGAAAAACAATCTTAGCCCAGTCGAAAGTATTCCACCCTCATTATACACACGGCCGTGGTGCCTCTCGTGCGTGAACGTGTCGCAATTTAGAAGAGGACCTAAATCAGTGATGGGCAACCGAGTATACAACATATTTGCGTATTGGGATTCCTTGACCCTTCTCGCACATTTTAATCTAAACTAGCGTATCACTAGTATAGATTAATAATCATTTATGTTTCTTTTTATTGAAAAGAGATAGAAGCAACCTGATCTTGTGTCGGCCACGCGAAAATGGTGCCTTTATATTAAGTAGTATTATGTATAAGTAGTATTTAAAGCAATCTTCCGTACGATGTTCAAAGCTTCATATGGAATAGTTTGATGCATTTGTCGTCGAAATTTTCATTCTTGGGGACATACGATAGATGTCGGACTCCTGTGGAGGAATTGCGAAGCAGGACACATCACGTGTCACGAGTCGTGATTCACGACATATTTGTGTGCGAAGAAAATGATAGATACGTGCTCTCATTCACACATTCCATCCACCACTGCCATATGCCCGTATGCTGCACGTTGTTGCCCGCTAGTGAGTTTGGCGGACGCTGAGTTGCCCATCACTGACCTAAACTGTGCAATCTGCTTTCATCGACCGCTCCCTCATGCTTGACACGCGAGTTTTACTCGAAAGTATGCATGCTCACCGCCCCCTTAAAACCGCTGTTCGTTCTTCCGATTGAAAAGCACCGTGGCTATTCGTGAATGGAAGTGTGTCAGTAAGAATCGCTCCATTGAGCAGTGGATGCATGAGCGTGCTTATGAGCGCGTATCAAAGCGTATCTAGCTAGTGGGGAGCGGTTCGAGGAGGCGTCGAGGGCGTCGGGAAAGGTGCGAATTATGGATACAGTCTCTGCTAAACAGCTCTTTTCGAATGCCATTCCAAGGTGTACACGACGAACTGAAAACCTGGGGGACGAACCGTAGCACTGTATGCGGGAAGATCTTTCATTTTCGAATGGACGATGCAGAGAGGGAGACGTGCAGAATTGTAGTGTCGGCGCACGGAGCTACGTTTCCAGCGACAGTTTTTTGTCTGATGAGCACGTGGAAAGTGCATTTCAAAAGAAAATTCCGCGTGAAGAATTAAATGTGTTATTTAAGCTGAATAGTTTGTAGAAGGTCCGAGTTTATGGAATTCGTAACCGCAGAGTTGTGTGCAGAGTAAAATTATGAGCGTGTTAAATGTAATAATTAAATTATGAGCTTTCTCATCGAAATAATGAAATGGAACAGAGAAAGCAGAATACTAGGAAGGTGGTGGAAACCCAGAAATGTAAGAGAAACACACTATAGAACTTTTAATAACAAACTGCATTCTAAAACAGGTACAACATGTATATAAGACTATTTTGTAAACTGACATCAACGTGATCCTGAATAGAGACTTATGTAGAGTACTGTTGTTCAAGATTGTAGATTTTCCAGCATTATAATATAGGAGCACTATATTTGGTAAGGAGTAACAACCTCAACCTTGTGCCCTTAGCCACAGCGTGAGTAAGTCGTCTTCACTGATTCGCCTGTCTTTGGTCACAGTACCTCGATCGCGTTTATCGGTTAGCAGCGTTTCATTAGAGACGATCTGCACATTTATGGGCCAAAGTATTCGAGAGTCAGTTCGGGATCGTCGACGGGACCCAAGAAAATCCAGTCACCTGGCAATTCTAACGAAGACACTAAATACCGGATTGTCACAGTTTTATGAAGGCTATAAAAGTGAAATCCTCTCAGTGAAATTTCCACGAGTAAGAGCCGGACGTATGGACGACCGCCTGGACTCATAATCAAGGAGAATAATTGGATTCGAAATCAGACGCGATGCCAGCTGGAGATGAGGAGCGATGTGACGTGGAGTTAGCGTTCCTCATTCGTGCACGACGAGTTAACGTATAGCGGTCGGTTATCTCGGCGAACGGTGCTGCTGGGCCGCTTGATGTGGTGCAATCACGTAAATGGACTAATCGCAGGTCGAATATATATTCTATGGGTACTTCGCGTATCGATCTATTCGCGGGAGTATTGTTTATTATTCCCGGGTCAACAGCCGGAGTTAGGACGAATATGAATCGTCGAGGAGGTAACAGATGTTCGCAGTTGCCACCAGGCCTTTTGGGCTCGGCGAGACGGTTGCGAGAAGGATAACCCGAATATCTTGGTGACAGTCGCTCGTGAGAATTCATTGCCCGCGGTAGACCGAGGAAACAGTGGGCCTCCACCATGAAATAATTTGTCTCGTTTTACGGCTGCAGACATTTAAGTAGCGAGGGAGGGGCTGGACGCCTCTACAAATTGTCATGGGATTCAACTATCGCCAGAACAATTTCACGCGGAGCACCTCTCTCGTTCGATCGTCGATCCAGAAACATCATTTCAACCCCCATTATTCGACAACCGGATTCGTTACGAAGACGGCTAGAAGTGTAACGGACCGGCCATTAATACTCAGCCGATCGTAAACCAATTAATGGATGTCGTGTCTAAAGGCGCGGAATCGGGGGTGTAGTTGGATGGATAATGGTATCGGGTCAGCTCTGGCAACGAGGAGAGGTAAAAAGGAACGAATTCGTACTTCCTGCGCGGAGGGCAAGAACGTGAAAGAGGAACGCCTAGAAGCAGAGAGAAAAAAAGAAACGCGGCATGAATGGGCTGCTGGCGTGGACCTGCTTGGAGAGAAAGGAAGTTCGAAAGAAGATAATACTAGGAAGATATAGGAAGAGAGTGGCGGAAAGGAAATGACGGAGATGCCGGAAACAGCAAGAAGGCAAGAAAAGAAGGCGGAAAATGAGCAGCCAGAGGAGACCAACGGAGGACAAGGGATCAGAGCTCTCTGAGCCGGTCCACGGAGGACTGGCCCGGCATCGGCGACCGAAGGATGAGATTCGCAGCGATGCGCAGCGGTTCGGTTGACGTGATGCGTTGCATTATTCATTTCTGGCCGGGTAACGTGCAACCGCCCGGGCGGTGTGCTTCCTCCAGTAACCCTAGCCGTCCCTCCCGAGCAGCCCTCGAATCAACCGTGAGAGGTTTTGGAGCCAATTGGTATCGATACCACGAAGCCATCCTGGGCAACGTGTAACCCAGCTCCCTGTTGGTCAGTTGTCAGTTGCAATTAGTTCTTGGTGAACGCCCAGTGGCTGCGTCTTGTTGTAGTCACCGGAACGATGGGATAACTTATTAAAACTGGTGACAAACTCCAATGAAATCGTAAACTTCTATGTAAATGATCCCATAGAAAAATCAACAATGATTGGAAACGTGAACCAGGTTCGTCGGGATATTCACTATTGTGAACTCGTGACATACTTTTCAGTTTGGTGGAACCCCGATGAGAAATACGAATACCGATTGTACGTCTTTAAACTGGAGAATTTATTCAGGTAGCTATTTGGAACAGCGCGGAATTCCAATGAGAGTTTAAAAGGCTAACTCGTATAAGGAGTTGAATATTGTAAAGTATTGCAATTGTATTCGTTGTTGGTTACATGTATTCTATTTTCTACATTCCTCTCGTGTCATAGTCTCACTTAAACTACAAACGATGTCCGCTACTCTCTCGAGTCCCCCGTACCGCGGTGACAACTTCAATGAAATATCCATCGAGCCCCGTGTAAGTCAAACTGCTCGAACGCCACCAGACACCAGTTCGATACTTTTCAATCCTCGCCCAACAAACCTGTGCTTCGTTACAAGTCACAAACAATCTGTATCCTTTGCGCGTTCGACGCGTTAAACGGGCCAGCGGAACACGATCATACCGCAAACAACCCAGACACCATCCTCCTGTCCTCCCCCTAGCTAGGGATCGAATATAACAGAAGCCTGAGCCGACCGATGATTGTTTCGGGCGTTCACTGCGTAAACACGAGCGCCTCTTTCATCGGGCTGACATATAAGCGGGTGGACACGGAAGGCGTGGCGCACGCGGTGACTTTCCCCTGCACGCACAAAGGAAACGAGAGTCATCGTGGCTGTTTCGCGGTGATTTCGCCGACAACAGGCCATTCCCAAAGAGGATGCAACACGGCCGCCGGGTCACCGGATGCCACCGATTCCGTGTATGCACGCGTCGCACCAGTGGCGCTGCGGCGCAATTTCGTGATCGTTCGAGGACACCTGAATTTCGGGCGCGGTGCGACGAGTGTCCCCGATCCGAGCCCGTAACACAGCCAGGCCTGCCAGGTGCCCCGTAAAATGAATGCGAGGCCTCTGGATGGTCGGCTAGATCGATAGCCGATTCGCAATTAGCCATCGCCAAAACAGGGCCGATGCCGATGACCATCATCACCGCCGGCGGGGCGTGGGGCTGTTGCGTGGAGAGGGCGTGGTTGGCGTTCCGCACACAAAGGAAATGAAAGTTCCCTTTGTCGAGCAGCGGTTTCATCAAAACATCGGACCCCCTTCCCCTGTCCCCGTGGGTTCACGTTAGAGAGATAAGTGCATACCTACGCGTCCGTGATCGCTGCATATTACGGGCGGATTTCGAACGATCACGCGACGTAGATTGACAGCTGAAAATTTCAAGATGCGTGGACCTACGGCAAATGTTGCTACCTAGGCGATCTGACATTTCCTGTGCCTCTTGTATTCCTTATTTATGATTGATGTATTAACTCGTGGAGTAGAACTTCAGCGTAGAAGATTGTGGTGCACCTTTGACATGATGGATAGTGCGTTCATCGAAGTTGTAGTTCAGGATGCTTAGTAATTTGACGGATAAATTTAACACTTAAACATGGCGGAATAAGACTCGTATTATGGTGCTAAGTTTGGGAACAATGTTATGGTCCGTCTAAGGAGACGAGTCAGTAGAAATAATCAGAACATTCACGTGCCAAGCCCAGCTATTGGATGGCAAATGTTTCTGTCCCAGTCTCACCTAAATGATCATCCTCTTTTTATTTATAGTTAGTGACTTGACTCGTTGGATGAGTTGTAGATATTTGGTAGGTCGAAATATAGGGGATCCCCTCGCTACGCAAAATTAAAGGTCGCAATTGTTTGGAGCGGCACGGTTTTTCGTTTGTGTAGCAAGAGGATCACCCTGTATAATCGTTAACATTTCAGTTACAACTAGTGATTCCGATAACTGTCATTCATTAATACCTGTTTGAAAATTGAATCTTTGACTCTTTATCATAATTACATGTGATTTATAATGTTAAACGACTGAGGCCGTCAAAGAGGAATCTTAGCAATATCAGGAAGAATTCATAATTTTCTAAGTGTGATAAAAACTAAACTTCAGTGGTATTTAAATTTTAAGCTTTTGTAGCTAGACACCCGGTTGTTCTGCTGCAAAATACCGATAGGGAAGGTCGTTACACGGACGCCCTTTTAATTATGCTACCGCAGACATCGCATGAGTCCAAGCCATAATATGAAGCCTTAATGCAGACTAATCGTTGTTCCGTTGAACGCGAGACGGTAATTACAAAAACGATACGAAAAGCTTTCCGGTGGTTTCGTGAGTAACGCATCCTGTCATTTAGAAGCTCTCACACCTCCTCCTTTCCCCTCTTTCTTCGGTTAAACTTCTCGTCAAGCTATCCAATGGTACAAGTTGTTTACGATTTTTCGACAATCATTTCACAGAAGCTAAAGCAAAATGATATTCGTCCCTTGTCCCAACTTTTGGTGAAATAAATATTACTTCACGGTGTACAGAATCGTTAGACGAGAATGTTTAAAATTACAATAGTCCGAAAACTTATCGCGTATAACGTGAACCCGCGATTGTCTGAGCGAACCAACTGGATGTTCATAAATTTTCAACGAGCACCCTGAAAACAACGAGGTTTCGCGTTCCCGTTCCAAGTGATACCGCGAAGTATATATAAGACTATATATCATTCACTATCAGCGCGTTCTGTCTTCCCCTACTTCCTTAAGAACGGCAGACGGAATGTCCTGGTTTTTCTCTGTTGTACGTCTTTAGCACTAAGTTTGTTCAAATGAGTATTAAAATACGAGTACGGACGCCATGTAATAATTAATCGACTCCGGTATGAAGTCCAAAAGTGGACCTTTATTAATACTAGCAGTATTATTCACTAGGTATACATATTTGCAGAATTATATAAAATTCTGACTGTATTATTCACTGTACCTAAGCAGTAACAATCGAGAGATAATGAATATCAACACTGATTCGTGTTCCTTGATCCTGGTGCATTGGTATCGCCGAGCAATAGACGTACTGACACTAATAAATTCAGTATAATTTCAGTATAATAAATATATACACTACCAGCATTACTGATCTTCACTATTGACCATGTAATGTCCCTTTAATGGATTCAAGAACGTTTCCCCGACGATTAACTCTTACAGAAATAGTTCTATTCGATCGAGTTATTCTCACCTAATTAAACTGACAATATCAGCAAGAGAAGACGAAGATCTTCTGTCCAGTGAACCGTTGCCTTTCGCCTCTAACGAACCGCAAATTCCACTTGTTCCACCGTCGAACGATATCCACAAATTTTCTATGCAGAGGCCAACTACCGGATTGAATTCCCGTACAGTCGTGTGGACGATTCGTAGCCGGTTGAAAGGTCGTACAGGGGTTGCTCGTCGCCTCGAAATGGAACACGCGTGTCAATGGGAAAGCACTCCGGGGCTCGGCGGTATCATCTAATTCAACCGATTTCCTCGTTGGAACGTCGAAGGGGGAGAGGTGAAACCCGTAAATTTGCATCGGTTGCGGATAGACCCGTGGTATACGGTGGCGGGCAACCAGAACGGATTTGCATCGAAATTTTCGAGAGGCCACGTTTTCTTTTTCGTCCCTGCCATACTTTGCGTCCACTCTGCCGCCTGCATCAACCTCCGGTTCCCGTTCAAGATCTCCACGCTCCAAATCCCGGCTGGGTGGGATTAGACGATATTCCATCGAGATCTTGTTCAAGCGGGCCAACTTTTATTTCATCGTGTAACTCACACCGCGAGTTCCCCCGTGGCTCGAGGAATCAACCAAGTGCGCGAAAAAAAAACACATCTTCAATTAAACACTCTTGGTGAAGCTCCACATTTGTTTAATCTTCCGCGAACCATCTGGGGTTAAATCAACTACAGCGGTTTTAAAACGGCTGTATTTTTGTTCATAATACGCAAGCGGCCTGGCATTCAGCGGTCTGTTCATATTAAAGTGCATTTTCCTTGAAATGATACATTTGCAGATGGATAATGTTCACGGTAAAGTTAACTCCAGATGGTTCAGGGCGTGACTTTTAGTCACCTGGTTCGCGAAGGGTTGATCTCAACATTACCTTCGAGAGTGTGTGCAATAGTTTGAAACTAGTTCTCTTTCTTGAAAAATCATTCTAATAAATTTCTGAGTTACTTCAATTGCTCTGTGATGATAGTTACTGTCGTATAATTGGATATATATTTGAAGTGGAGACTGTAAGGAATCAACGAACGCTCGAATATTTTACATATGAAATTTCCAAAGTTCTATGAGTCCTACATAGCGATTTGTACCCGATCCAACGATTCGGGGCACTAGGTATAAACGAAGGTAGGTGATGACAGAAACAGTTGGCATCCAATAACTGAACTTAGCACATGAATGTTTCCGTTAATCTTACTGACTCGTCTGGTTCGACGGGCACACTAAATCTAGTGCTTGACCCATTGTCCTAAAAACTCGGTGGATTTGTCTAAATTTGACACAACAATGTTCGCAAAAGCCTTACTAACAACACCACCGATGCAGAGACACTGTTCAAGATTATTTCTGGAATTACACCGTCAAAGTGTTTACCATATCTAAATGAATCCTCCAACGGAAGTTTTTCCCCTCATTCCCCTCCACAGCGTCAATCATAACTTTTAAACACGCGCAGCATTTACCCAGTGAGCGCCATCGCAGCGACAATAAAAATGGCAACGTCGACTGTCAACGTAATGATGGTAGCCTGACTCGGTTCGCTCCGCGGAGACCGAATGGAAATTAATTTCTGAATGGGGAGTTTACGCCGAATTCTCGGCTGAATAAGAAGGAGATCCAAAACTACGAAGTTTTCCCGAGTTCCAGGATGTCACCGTTGGCCAGAGCGACGCCTCCGAAACGGCCGGTTCATTATTCCGTCGACGAAAGGGGACTTTTCCTGCGGGAGCGTTCCCCGATTGCGGTTATCCGCTATTAAAATTCGTCGCCGTTCCGTCAGCCGTTTCCCCCGGTTCCTTCGAAAGTATTAAATGGACGAGACGCTGGGAACGGCCGTGTTGTTTTCCGTTCCGTGGAAAGACCGCCGTGACGGTGAGGGGGGTGGGGGGGATGCAGAGGGAAGTTTTGATTCCATTCGGGATATTATTCCTTTCGTTGCCGTTCGAGGGTTGCGTTTAACGATAGCAACGATGGACCGTATATCGTTTACGCGGGCGTACTCGTTCATGAATATTCAGGAGCCGGAGTGCCAGAAGCGGTCGGGGGGGGCTCCGATGTCTACGGTAAACCGGGGAAGAGCACGTAAATAATGGATTATCGGGGGAAGCTCAGAAAAGGAGTTTTCGTTCATATTTTATGGGTTTACATGGCCGGTAAAGCACCTTCAACGCGTGGATAAGCAGCGAACTCGCGGGATTCAGTTGTAACTTTTTTTCTGGTAGGTGACGATTATTTAATTAGTCGTTGAGGTATTTTAGGCTATTGTCAAGTTACGGGAACAGAGGTTCAACGGTTGTAGACGTTGAAGAGTATTTGTCGGAGTGGATTATTCATGTGTAGTCTATCGTTGTTACATTTCTGTTTGCAATTAATTTTACTATTAAGACGTTTTTATGGTACATACGTGAACCCTTCCGTTGCTGTTAGGACACTTGTAGACGACTAGAGAACGGCTCGTACCGTGGGATTGACGCAAAAAATTCGATCATCTAAGACGACTGGTGCTATGTTATCTTCGAAATGTTTTTCCTGTCGAGACAATCGATTTTTGACACCCACCGTCTCGCGGAGCTAAGCTTGTTCGCAATAAGATGACACTAGCCTGAATAAAATTATGCCAGACGAGTGTCAGGAAGGGAAATTGACGGACGGATCGTAAAATTCAGGAACAGAACGATCGCTCAGTTATTGAAGGGGAGTGAATCTTTAAAAGCGGGATACGTGATAGAGTTTTATGAGCGAACCCGGAGCGACGGGCATGGAAGTTTGCATGCCAATTCACCGAGATTCGCACCGAAACACAGGTTCATCGTAATATAGGAATATCTTCCATACTACGCGTTTTTGCCAGGTATTGTCCAGATTCGACCGGCATTTCCAATTTTCATTAGTCGTCGTGAAGCTCCAGGCTCGTCCAATTAGCTTCTGTAGCTGAAGTTTTTCTACCTCTTCGTTCTATTCGCAAAGCCGCGATGCCATTCAGAATCAATCCAATTACGTCATTTTCAAAGTGGATGCGAATTTTATCTGATTAATTGATCCTTGAATATAATATCTTGAATTTACAATGACATATATAGTATATTCTAAAAGAACAGATGTTCGCTGACTGTAGTTAATATGTAGTACGGTCCACGTATTTTCAATTACACTACGGTCACCACGAAACTCCATGGCCAAAGTGTGTCGTTAGAGAAACTTCTTGACAAACGCTGCATTAAAATTGCACGTGTTTGGGATCGCCAGGATTTCAAACCTTCCTTCCTATTCCCTTTGGAATAATTGGATGGCATTTACACAATTCTATACTGTGCAAAAACTATGCCACCTACCAACTTTCTCAATAATATTTTTAACTGCTTGAACGTCATCTGTCAGTGTATTTAAAAAAAAAAAGATAAAGCAAGGATCTTTACATTAGGTCACATTAATGTGGGAAATAAGAATCAACATTTATAAATATTGAACCAAGTATTATAGAAACAATCACTAGTGCATTGATGGACGTACAAGTAGTGATCCATTACTTTTGGTTAAATTTAATATGCAGGGTATCGTGTAACTGATGGTACAACTAGATAGGGAGGATTCTACGTGACAAAATAAGTCAAAAATATAATGACGACAGTAAAATTTGAATCCACTTAAATAGGACTTGCCTAACGCGTCTGTTCATTCTATTCTGTTTCTACTTACTACTATGGCGAATACACGAGTTTCAGATTATTTGAACAAAAATTCACAGGTTCTGGAGAAAATTAGTGAACACTTATCGTATGAACGATTCAGCTCTAGGAACAGTTTTAGACAAATGGAATTCTACTGTAATTTAAAGAAATCGAGATTCACTGATGTTCCAGTGATATTTATTATAGTTCTCCAACACTTCCTGTCGCTTTCAGAAACCAAAATGACGGGCAGGTGTTTCAAATGTAAACTACCTTATCAATTTATCAAAACGATACTCGCCTCTCATTCGTCTAATTTACTAGAGAAATAATGACTATCCAGAACATGCTAAGAGTGAATGTTAAACTTATCGCAGCCATCAACGTTTCACTTAAAATCGTATCGTAATCGTCGGATCATCGCTGAATGTCAGCATCCATTCGTTTTCAGAGCGCAAGTCGGGGGTTGGTCCGGTGAGACGTTTAAATGTTGCATGCTCGTTGAAAGACATCCCGGAAGTATTACCGCGTAATACCGAAAATTTAACTGGAATCGCGAAGAAGCGTGCGCTTTAGGGGCTTATTTGAGGAAAGTCGCTATTTTTCAGCTGGACGATTCGTTATCTTAGTAACTGGAGCAGTTTCCGGCCACGGAGCGCGGATCGCATTTATACATCGTGGCATGCTCGCCGTTCACATGTTAAATCGCTCCTTTTATTCACCGGCCGGGCACGTGAGTCGTCGTAGTTTGTCTCGAGAAATCGAGCGGCGGGTCTAGAGAGCCGCGCACGCGGAATTCAGGCCGGCTCTGCCCCCTCGGACGATTACTTGACTAATCGTGCTTTGGTTTCAACGATCTTGCCCCTGATACAGTTTCATTTCATACCTTGTTGGTATAATTCATCCGGATAATGGAAATAGAAGACTACTTGTTTTTTTTGTTTCGTGTAGCGAACAGTAGATCGTAAAAATTTTGTTTGAAGCATTTCTCCCTATAAGATTATTGTCTCGACACAGACCCGTGTTCTCGACGATAATGGAGAAGAGTCTGCATTACATTATAGGAGATAATCATGTGATAATGCAGAAGGTGACACAGTTTGATATTATCAGTAGAATATTACATTTCATTTCATCAAAGCTAATTTTGTCTTCTACATCTACTGGCCATACAGAGGCTTCCTATATGTAGGTTGCCTGTATCTTTCTAAACCGATTCTCGAACTTCTTCGCATTTGAACCAAGGTCTACTAGATAATCATAATAAGACGAAGCGCTAATTTGCTACTCGTACCTCCCCCTACGCCACCTTCCTGCCAAAGCAGTTGCCTCGCTCGAGAAGTGTTTTATCCGAGCGTAGTCTGGCATCCGGTCACAATTCACGAGTGCGCACCTCAACAGTAATCGGGCGCGTTAAATCGCAGTTCGCAGTTCCCTAGATTCCTACCGTACACGCGGGATCGAAACTAAATTACGCGCGCGCGATGTCGGTGACGCGTAATGAGCATAGTTTCACAAAATAATGATTCGACTCGTTCACGCGTTCCTGCGACTTGTATAAATTACCTACACGAGAAAGTTCCGAAATTGGCTTGCGCCGCGACCGATGACTTATTACGATCCCGGATGCTGGGACGCGAGTCTCCTGCACGCGCGGGAGTAACAGGTGAACGTCGATCAACCGGGCAATAACGAACATGAGCCGAGGGGGGACCAGCAGACACCGTACAGCCTCGCCGCCGGCTGGATTAGTTTGTTTGCAACGTCACGTTGGCCCGTACCGATCGGACGTAAAGTAAGGTTGCACGATTGAGCCCAGCGGCGGGCATTCTGTACGGTGTGTGCGTCTCTCTGCTCCTCGGACGGTAGTTAATTGCTGATCGATTGGAATAAATTGCCGTTGCCTGGTTAATGTCTCAATTAAAGGGGCAGAGGCGGTTTTCCAGGTAGCCGAAAGAGTAGATCTAGAGAGAGAAAAGGGATAGGAGATGGGGTGGAAAAAGAATCGAGTCTGCGGCCGTCTCTATCGACTTTTACCAGACTCGTACACACGCGAGAGTCCTCGCACGTACCGGGTCTTGTGCACAACAGGGTTCGATTAGTTGGAGAATCAACTTCCGTCAGCGTTTATTTCTTATTCGTATGGTCGCACCGGCCGGCCATTAATCCACTCGCCTCGATTCTCGATCCCGTTCCTCCTTCGCATTCGTTCGGTTCATTTGCATGTACCCGCTCCTACAGCCGCCGGTCAATAGCCCGCGGGGGGATCCTCTACTAGCTGATCATCCGATTTCCCCGTTGATTGTTCTCAACGGAACCCCGCGACACTTTTAATTTCGCGTCGAGCCATCGAACGGAACCGTGTCCGACAACTAGGCCATGTCCTCCGGCTCCTACGTTCGTTCGGACGATAGCCGTTCTCTCGGATAATTTCGTTCTCCGCTGACTTTCACGTGAATTCGTGTAATTCTACAGCGTATACGCGACTGAAACTAGGGTATACAGGAAATGAAATTCAGGCCCGTGATTACGCGGAACCAGAGAGCCTTTGTCAAATATCGCGACTGGAACAAAAAATCCGTAGCTAATTCGATTTCTTCGGCCGCTTCGAATTTTCTAGCGGATCGTGGGTGGCGAGGACGAATGGGGGATGAGGGGGTGAAAATAGTGGAAACTGGGCCCGATTCTGGGCTAACGAAACGAAGAAAGATCCAACGGCCACGATACGGTCCGTGTGTTACCGCGATATCGCGAACACGCCCTCTGCATACGGAATACAGGGCTGGAGGCAGGGGTTCGGGTAATTGGTTTTCCAGGAGAAACATTTTTGTCTGGCTCTCGTAGGTAGAAAAGAGGCAGAACGCGACAAACGTAACGGCCCCGTGTCACGAGACACACACGGCGAAAAAGAATTCGCGGGTGGGTGCTGGTATTAGATTATTCCTGGATCCGGTAAGTAACGAACAGTATGCTAATCCGAGTTTGCTTTGCATGGCACTTTGCCAAATTCACGGCGAGCTTTCGAATAGGGACGCGGTTCTCGTGCGATGCCTGGTCCAGGGGACGATAATACATTCTGGAATTTACGTTCATGGTGGTTGCTTCTGTACTTGAATCGTTGAAATCTTTGGCGCGCAAGTATTTTGATCGGGTTACCTTTTGCCTCGTGACAGGTACCAGCCTTTGTTGATACTCTCAAGATACGATGAAATGTACGTACAGGGTATAACACATATTTTGACTGCCACAAAAACTATGTGCAGGAGTATTTATATTAATACACGTATCGAAATTGGAGAAGAGATGTGAAAGAAACCTGTAGATTAACATTTCTACACGTTGTTAAGGTCGTAGTTGTTAGATACATTAGCAAGAGGTCTTGATTTTTATTAATTATAAAAACTGTATTCTTAAGAGATTTTGAGGTGATTGCTGTGCATTCTATGACAATGTTCTTACAAAAAGTTATCCTCTAGAACAATGTCCTTACTCTCAAAGCAACGCAACGTCGGGCTGTTTGCCATCTCCAATTTTCTTTAATTTTTCTCAGATAAACAAGCCTACGTTATCAATAGCCGAAAGATCCAACGTGACTTTCCGCCACTATTCATGTCTGTTTGGTCTCATGCACCCTCTCTGAAGACCGTACGCATTCCAAAACCCTATCACAAATCCTCCAAGTGTCAGTGAACCATCCACCTTTGGCTCCACTTAAAATACGTTAACTCTAACATACATAAAACAAATGTGAAAACGTATTTGCTTAAACACATTCTACGAAGTCAAGTTAAATGAAGCACCCAGTGGAAGCAGATCGTGACATACGATCAACTCGAGTAACCCAATTTCGTTCACACACCCTCACCATACGTTAGATGGAAGTCCCATGTGTCTACCCAAGACTATCTGTTTGCGATCTAATTTCATTCCCATTTCGCTCGTATTATATCTCGTGCTTTACAAGCGGATTTGTCAGTCAGATGATTCACGTCCGATCGTAGCCTTTCATCGAAGATAACACACGTACACGGTGTCACGACCGAACGGATAGAGAATCTGCTCCATTTCTATTCTTCCGACCAACAAACACAGGTTAATAATGCGAAAGTCAGGACGCGCGGGGGGGGGGGCAAAACGTCTTGGCCAGGTTCCAGGCGAACAACGCGAAGCGACGGGGACGTATCTTGGCATGATATTAAAATTCCGTAATGCTGTTCCGGTCTGTCTACGCGAATCTTGTCGTCGCGACGACGCCAAGGGACAGCCTGATGAACGCAGAATACGTCGTTCCGTGCGATTCAACGCGCGAAATTCTGCGAGTAGAGCAACGAGATCGTCGTTCGACCGGTCTGAAGCTGCTTAACGAGAGGGCAAGTGAAATTACGCTTGATACGCCTAATAACGCTCGTATTCGTATGAACTCAATAAGCAAGATGAAAGTCTGAGCAGCATCATTTTCGCCGAACATAAAGTTTATTCGAGCGCGAGCGTGCAGACGACAGTTATACAGTCAAAATGGGATTCCCTGCCTTCCCTACACTGAATTTTCAGTCGGCTTCAGCCTCCCTATCCGTGATTCCATTTTCTACGTTGTACCACACCGGCAAGACAAATTCTGGGCGCACTTCAACCTCACGCTGGAAAGAGCATGTCTGTGTCAATGTATGTGTGTGAGTGAATACGCTCACGTTTATACAACGACTCAAGGGTCCACGTTTGAGAATGTACAGGCTGCTTCAGGGCGAGTGTCGCTTTAAGTGCTGAATCGCAGAAGAGCCGACTGAACATATGAAAACGTGTCACTTCTGTTACTTGCATTACAGAGTTCGGTGTGGAATAGCATACGAAACGTTTTATAATTGTACTTTGTAAGGTCGCTTCAACGCCTGCTATTCTGTGAAGATGATAAATGAAGGAAATACAGGTCTTGGAATGTGACCTATGAATGAATCATATTTGTCTTTGCGTCGGAAAAATAGTTTAAGAATTGTTTCTAGAGGAAACATTGTAACCAGGGTTCAGTGTTTCCAATGTGGTAGTTTTACCAGAGAATGTTGTTCAGTAGAACAACTTGTATACAAGGACCGAAACCGAGCGTACGCATTCATTCATAATCTGACTACCGAAGAGTCTTAAGTTATCTTTCAGTATTGTTTCTAAGTGTTACATTTTGTAATATTACTTAATAAAGTTTATTTTGTAAGAAATATAAAAATTGTTTTTCAAAAAATGTTTTACACGGTTCACTCGTGTGAAAACGTATATTATTTTATAATGTATTTTGAAGAATAGAATGGTTAGCACTGTTGCAACACAAAGCTTGTAACTGGTGGTACAAGCAGAGAAGAATTTTTTGATATGAAAAAATAGAACAAAAGTTTGGAATCACATTCGTTTTATTTAAAACTTCGTTTTCGAAGCTATATGTATAGACGGGAAATTCGATGGACATGCACGGTTTCGAATATGACTGGTACTAGTCTATTTCGAAATATTTCCATTGGTAGCATGCATTGACCATAGTACGGTATTATTTATATTTCAACGATTATACTGTTTGTTGACTGTCTGTTTACATATAATTATTGTATAATAAATCAAGCCATACTACTGACGATATGTATAAATATTAACTTAAATAGAAGTAACTAGTAATCGACACGTGGGGTGACCTAATGTAAAGTGTATGCTTACACAGCATAATTTTTAATATTGATTTCAATGAAAAAGAAGTCTAATATGAACACAGAATCATATGATTTCCGGTTGAGCAATCAATTACAGGACACCTTATACGTCATAATTTCCTTCTGAATATTGTTAAGATTATGTATTGGATCAGTGTAAAAGTTTCAATTCTGTAGATGATATTACTGCCATGGTTTTGTGAAAACAATGAACAATCCTGTTAATGAATTACATTACGACTGAGTACGATTTATTGTTTTAAAACAAAGTTGAATATAATCTTTTACAGGTTCCATTTACGTGTCATAATTGTGTACGAGTTCGGCAGAGAAATAGTCATAGCAAACTCAGTAAAAGTAACTTTCCTGATGAATTTAGAGAAGTTTCCATATTTACCTCCATATACTATGAACTGGAAATTCAGAAATATAATTTAATTACAGAGATTTAGAAATAATAATAATATTCTTGAAATTTCTTTATTACAATAAAAATTTGTATTAAAAATACACGTTATAAAAAACTGATTATATATTTTATTGAATTGTAATGGAAAAATGTTATTAGTATTTTTTTTTTATAGCATATCAATCAAAACTTTTACACTGACCTAATACATCCAAGTCCGATGTGTAAAATTTATACGAACGTAGCAATTGTAGGAGTTTTCCACAATGATTCGAGTTGTACGAAAGGTTCTACCTAGATGGACCGACCTGTACATACGAACGAATTCCCTGTCTTACACAGAGCCACACGTACAAGTCTTTCCATTATACACACATCCAAGCATCTGTCGTCATGCTGGCAGTAACATGCTTTTCAGGGCTGAATTCAATTGGTCCCCAGGGTCCCCGCGCAAACGCACACGCCGCGAGCTCTCGCATTCACCTAAGCCGACATGCACATCTTCGCGTGTGGCATATTTTCAGGAATCGCGCGTCCTTTTAAGCGGCTGATTAATGTTCCGCCCTTTTCCACTGGAGGTACACGAACTCAGATGAGTTCATCAGTCGCGAATCCACGTCGAATTAATTAAACGAGGATCGGATGTTGACTTCCAAGTTTGCGAACCCTCCCCTTAACACGTTGAAGACCGTGCCATTTTCACGTAACTATCCATTCAGATCGCGAGGGCCATGACTGGTATAAAATAAGCAGAAGAAAGAATACAGTTTCCTGGATTGAAGATTCGTTTTCGAAAAAATTGGATTGGAATATTTATCTAAAACGCATTCGTGTATTTGTGTGGATAATAAGTAGAAACAGCCAGCAATGAACAGACACGGCAGCCATGTCCTTTTTGATTGCCTGTTTATCCAACAAATCTTCGAGTTCGATTATCTCGAAAACGAAGCCTGACATGACAACATTTTATTCTTTCTTTTTGATTTATTTTTTCTTATAGAATTAGCCCTTGCCTGGTTGTAGTACCCGACAGAAGACACCCCATGTGAAAGAACATTACTAAATTTTAAATAATATTAAACTTAATAATATTTATTAGTTTTCTTGTTTTCATGATTATATGCGTAATTTGTTAATTAAATGTATTGTTTGAAAATTATTCATTATGTAACCCCATCGTGGTTGTTACAAGGACAATTTATATAAACCTTCATTCTATACTTTTGAATTAGATGACTGAGTGATATATTTTTTACTTGCTTTATTTGTCATTTATATTTTGCATGAGAAGATTATGCGAATAACGCCATATAACAATAAGAAACAGCAAGCTGAATTAAAAAGACACAATTGATAATTTTAACATTATAACAGTACGCCATTTTGTGAGTTGCAACGTATCACTACCGCCATCCACGGTATGATGATTGTATTATACATAGCAATTATGCATCAGTTGATGATATTATAACACATTTCATGATCAAGTTTCGTTCTACAAAAAATTACCAAAATGGCCTGAAAGTTCAGTGTGGGCCACCGATGGCGTCGCCATAATTCTCACAATCATCCTTACTATCACCCTTACCAACCTTGTTCCTCATTTCTCTCAACAAACCGAATTCACTGTGTTTTTCTAAAGTCCACCTCCCCGAGGAGCGTATCTTCGAATTTCCGGTACGCGCCTACTCGCGGCGTATCGAGTCTGCCCGAGGAAATTTACAAGTAGTTCCTCCGATCTTTACGATCTGCGGCCGGAAATACTCACAGGGGGGAGGGGGGTGCGAATTATCGAAATTCGATAGCCACGATCCTGCGGCCGTGAGATTTGCTGCGATTGCGAACAGCTGCGATGCGCCCTGTACCGACATTGGTCGAATCCGCGCGGATGAATGATACCGGAGAAGATGATTGTTGACAGGGTAGAATAAATTGCTGCTACGCCGATTGGGTGTTAAATCTCGTGTGAAATTTTCAGGGTTTAAGGACCTTTCGTGACGGTAAATTGTGATTCAGGTGTGTTATTCGGAACGTAACACCTGAAGCCGAAGTTAACTTGGTTTCGTCGTTTCGGTGGCAATTAGTTACTCGATTCCTGGATACGGAGTCTAGTCGAGAGGAAAGAGGATTAAAGGAAAGCTGACTTCTTCGAGCTGACAATAACGCTCCGGAAAACAAGTAATGGAGCAATTTCAGGTAAGAGAGATTCTGTTTCAACTGCAGACAAAAGCTCTTATTCTGGCTTTATCCGTTTTGAGCTTATCGCCTGGAGTCACCTGACCGATTTACCTGCACGAGTACGGTTTTATTATTTGCTCCATTTCAGGTGTCCGCGCGATGAACTTAAGGCATCAGCCGATATTCTAAACAGCGCAGCTACTTAAACGTTATTCGCGCGACGATTAAAGTCCCTTTAATACGCGACAGTGGATGAAGTCAACGATAAACTCGTCTTAAACCGCTTACACGCGAGGCGTACATGTCATTAGCTCTCAATCGCTGAGCCGATCGCTTTGATTACAGAGTCACCGTGCAATTTCCGTCTAACGGGCCATGGAATCGTGTCAAGTACAACTCGATTCGCTCGGTCTACCCCCGCAAAGACGACGACGACGCCGAAGAAAAGAAAGAAGGGAGTTGGATAGAGGATCGACGGAAAGACTTTTCAGGTAAGATACAAAGAAGACATTTTATTTGGTCCGCCCGCGGAAGTACGCAATCCCTCTTTCTCGTTATGGTGTTCGTTCCATCGGTGCCTTCTCCAACCGTTTCTTCCTTCAGTCCTCGACCACAACCGTTTCACCTCACGACGAACACGGAGGATCATTCCACTCGCTTTATTCCTCCGTTTACAGCGACGAAATTCCTTTACCCTTCTAAAACCCCCCTGCACAGGAATGTTTTTCAATCGACTTTTTCATTTAATCTAATTACACTGCTCCGCGACTCGTGCGCTCGCGCAGAAAGACGAAACTCAGAATTTGATTACCTGTGTACCTGCTACCTAGTGCACATTACTGTTCGAAATTGCCAGCACGGTCTCGGAAAACTTTCCTCCTTTAATATACCATGATAGTTGCGAGATTTTATAGATTGAAATGTTCGACTTCTCGTTAAAGGAATTAATATTCAACGAGATCAATGGAAGAAGAAAAATAGTATTCAAGACACGTATATTAGAGAATATTTCGTCGTCTTTAGTATGCTCTAAACAAAATAGAAAAATTGGACAAACACTAATGGATGTTATCGGTAAATTCGAGCTCCGTAAAAATGACTCATTTTTTTATACACCACCCTAATAGTACGCCTAAGTAAGCACAAACGCTTAATGACTGACCACTTAACGATCCCATAACCATTCCCAAACCATAACTATCTGAGCGGAATGTTACAGTTATTGCAGCTAGAATTACGACTCGTAGCGTTGAACGTTCAAAACCCTCCACCACAAAATTCGAACTCCGCAATGGCGACAATTCAGGCGCATAAACCGAATGAATTTTCGGATCAATATTCGACAATAATGCTGAAAGCAGAGACTACGGATCGTATCGAAACCCCCTCGATCGCGCTTTTAATACCCCAGCTGTCGCGAGCTCGTTAAACGGTTTACGAAATCGTTCCATCCTTTGACACGATAATGCAACGAGCCCTCGGTGGAGGCAACGATCGGGCGAGGTGTTCGAGAACGAAGGGGGTGGTGGAAAGGTGTGACACTCGTGGAAATCCATTCTTCTCGGGTTCTTGCGGCGGATGCATAAAGCGAACGACCGGTGCACAGGGGGATGGTTGGGGGGTGGAGAAGGGGGTGGGCCTGGAATTATCATGTCGCCGGTTTACTGCATCGGAATCCGGTGTTCGCTGGCCCGAGTCATGAATAAACGGGGAGTCGTTTAACAGCGCATCCCGGTATTTCTTCGTTTTCTATTTTTTCTTTTTTTTTCGTCGACTCGGTTGCGAAATCATTTCATTCATATGCATGACAGAATATGCAAGGAGCGCGGGGGGGAGAATAATAGAGACAGACGGGGGCCCGAGCCGGCTGGAAACACGGGACAAAAGGATACCTCCGGCTAAAACGGGAGAAAGAAACACCGCGAAATCACGGTGCCGTCTAACGAGCCACGATTATTCCGTGGGTAACGACCACCTGCAGATGCGGACGATCTTTGAATGCTGAACAGGAACCACGGGTATTGTTTGTATCAATCCACGTTCCTTTGCCCATCGAACGCGACAACGTTCCTCCCTTAACCGATTTTTCGGGCGTAGGACCGAGCTGGAATGAGAATCGGCTGAGTTTTAATTGACGAGGGGGATGAATCGACTGATCGATAGGGTTCTGTTCTGAAGATTGAACTGAGGAACCGCGTGCAGTCGACTGTGAAGGAAGAATAGCCGGCGTAAGCATTCGAAATTTTCGTATTTTTTCTGTTTTAAAATATACCCCATTTTAATTCTTTTGATAGAGATGCAAACCAACCAATCATAAACAATACGTAACGCTGACTTTTAATGACGTTTATCACAGTGATACAGTTTGGAATTCGGTAGCTAATGATATTTCTTTCACCTGTATATGGCCACCTGTTTATGAAATATTTAATGTTCAGTGCCGAGTAGCCTTCGAACGCTCATCGAGAATTTACTATACCTAGGGTCCTGCAACGAAAACAATAATGCTATTCCAAAAAGCTCCTCGATAACTTCATTACGGTGACGTTTTCGACCATCGAATTCGATATTCCGCCGATGCCATGCTCCTTTATCAAACTCTCAATCACGAGGGCGATTCTCGAGCGGGCGTGATTTACGAGCGACGCGCATCGATACCGTCGTTCCGGTTGATTTAATGGAATTCTCATCGTCGCGGCGTGGAGTTCCCGAAAAAAAGCGCAACGAGAAAAGAGCGAAAAAAGAGAAAGAAAGAGAGAGGGAGGGAGACGGAGATAGAAATTCAAACCGCGAGAGAGCACGATACGCGACCGACGATCCTCCTTGTCCGAGGACCGTTTTTCTCCCATTGTCGCACATCGTTGCCACCGCGCCACTGGGAGTCGTAAACGTAGAAACAAAGTGCATCGCAATCGGGTCGCGCGCGCACACGCTTGCTGTCGTAAAAAGCGATAAATAAGGAGGAGAACAGGCGTGCCACTTCCGGTCTAGTTTGTGCCAGTTGGGTTATACGTGACACGGCGCTTCGGTGACGCCCGCAAAGACTCGGGACTGCTTTTTACCCCTGTTTGTCCCTTCTGCCACTCCCCCCCCCCCGCGTCAGACCACGTTGTTAGATATACCGCGTGATCCTTTGTTCATTAGGTGGCAGTCTATTTGCATTTGGTTCTTGTACATACCGCCACCGAATCTCGTTGAACGGTACATTCAATTAGACTTTTATGAACGAATGGTATCAACAGATGTCAGCGTCTGATTGGTAAACTAAAATTCACTCGTTGTGAATTTTCTATAGTTTAAATTGATTTCTTCGTAGCATCGTGCGAGTGTATTGTACTGTTTTATTTAATTTCCTGAGTTTTACCCTTTGCAAGTAGGGACTGAATAATTTAGATGATACCTTCATTATTTTGTGCAACGATGGGTTAAAGTTGGGATTTAATGGGGTAAATACATTTATTCGAATAATGTCAAAGAAATCAAACTCTGTTTGAAAAGAGAAACAAAATACCTAAATATCAGTAGCAGGATTGAAGATGGAGAATATGTTTGAAGCAAAAGTTGTGTTCTTCAAGGGGGCAAATATGGTGCTATAAATAAACTTCAGCGATGATTTTTACGCGACATCATATAGTTTGAAATTACCTTGGATTCAGAAGTCTCGGTTAAATCAATGGAGACATTAACGTGAACATAATCCTGCATACATACCTTCAGCCTCGTTCCGATAAAAATGTTTTCATTTAGATCGTGTCTTCCTGTTTTAGGATACAGAGTACAAGTGCACTACCCTATACATTAAACTCATACCTTCTTCCGTTCATTATCTTTAACCCTACCAATTATTTTTAATCTCCTATTCTGTATAAATCAGAAGCTCAATAGTGTTGCAAATGATTTCAAACGAAATCGACCATCAACAACGGCTTCTGGCCCTTTTCCCTCTCTAATTAAACGTCCGATTCCGTTTAAGTGGGAATAGCTGTTGCGGATTCACGTTTAGTCGACGCTTAGTGAAGTTCAAAGCTTCGAGGTCGATTCATAGGGCCAGGCTATCGGCCACTTTAAAGGTCGAACGAAATCGGATGAGCTTTCAACCCCCGTTGCTGGAGGGCTCCTCGTCAGCAGTTCCCCAACCACCACCCCCGTCAGAGCATCGACAAAAGGCGAAAACATTTATTCAGTTTCGCCGTTGGGCCCAGGCTCGTGTGGCCCTTTGAAGATTAACGAGACTGGCCTAGAAGCCCCCTTTCCATATTCAATCGGGCTGCTCCTTTCTTTCCCTGCTGTTCGCCCAGCGAGACCACATCCGACCGAACTCGAGCCATTTCCCTGGAAAACGTAGTTATCTTCGGTGTCGATGAAGGGGCCGCGCTATTCAGAGAAATAAAACGGAGGGGGGAGGGGTGTGGAAACGGTAGGCGGGGGAAACAAAAGCGGCGATCGTTATCGGGGCCGCTCGCCGTCTTTGCCCAGTTCACTTTCTTCCCCTGTTCGCTACCCTCCTCTCACCTCACCCCTCTTTTCAGCCCTTTTGACGCGGCGTCGTTGCCTTCGTTAATTTTTGCGGGAAACGAACCGCGAAGATCAACAACCGCGACGAACTTCTCCCGCGCATGTAAATGTTCTTGCATCTGATGACGATCAGAAGGGCGAGTGTAGTCTGAAAGCGAACGAATACTTTCCTCTCAGGGAAGAAGGTTTATAACTTGGCAACGAAGTCAGAGATAAGACATACAAGCACGAAGTTTTTTTTATCGTTTTTGTATCCTGATGTTCAGGCTTTATGGACTGTATACACTTCACCGTTTCGTCTTTATTGAATAAAGATACTCGATACGCGTCAGATTTCTCTGCCAGGCGATGAGTTTTCAAGCGGACCTTAACGGTTCCATTGAAATGTAAATTAAGAATCCCCTATCAATGAAGCGATGGTCATTATTGTATTAATATACGACCTCAAGAGCTCTTATTCTCCGGTTGAAATGACATTTACAGCAAGGAGGAACTTATAAATTCAAACGAATGTTTTCTTCTCGCGTGACTGTGACCGTATCGCTTCGCTGTCGGGGTTCATGAAACGTATATTAAATACAGTTATCGTTTTGTACGACAGGAGAAAGATTACGATGTTACATGTTTCGGTATTTTACATAATAATCGAAATTTTCTGCTGGTTAGTATTGTAAAGGAGAACATACCTATGCAAATAAATACGAAGAAGCCATTTCTTGGATTGATGGCAATGTAATGGTGTTTTTGGAGGTGGTACTGAGGAGAACGGACATAAATCAATTCAAGCGACAAGGTTGGTGTTTATAAAACACTTAACCTTCGTCTCAACTCATACATGTGCTCAGATTGAGTCGTTCTAGGGATCATATTGTTGCAGTTACTTTGTCCAATCTTAACTTTAACCACGGGTATGTATTTCTTACTATTCAAACTATTTATCGTTTCTCTACAATTCCATACGCCATTTGTACCAAGAAGATGTAAACAAGCTATTATGAAAATAAATTACTTTTCTAACCCAATAAAATAATAGTTCATTACATAAGCATACATCTACTGACTACATAGAACCTCGTGTATTATCCCGTGCTGCACATCAAAGTGGAATAAAAAAATTCTTTCATACGTCACATACCCATGGCACAATCTACAATATACAAACGAAACTTAAAATGGGACTACATAGTGATCACAGATTCCGCGCGACGACGTTTCAAAGCACGAAAATCGTCTACGCCTTCTGTAGCCTCGCTCCGTTAAATCTGCTTGAACTCCACTGAAATCTGCTTGAAAAATCACAGGATCCAGTTCCGTTCTACGACGCTCCAAAGAGCTGTCTTTTCGTCGGTCTCAGTCCAAAAGGATTGCTTCGCTAATTGAATCGGGTTATCGAGAGATTCCGTGGCCGTTTCACACGCGTCAAGTTTAATTTCTCGACTGTGATTCATGAATTCCACGCAAAACCAGGTCGCGGAAGCGTCGAATTTACTCTCGGCTGTGTGCTCCGAAGGATGGGAAAGTCAAACGGAAAATCCGTGTCCCGTGAAACTACGCTCACGAAGTTCCAGAAGAAATCAAGGGAACGCGGAAGTTTCCGGTGAAAAGCGCGCTCCTCGCGGCGGAAAAAGCTCCGCTCCGCCACGGACTCGAGAAATATTCATTTTAATGGTTGATATACCGTGGGATATTGGTTACCGCTGAAACGGCACGTGTTCGGAATTCCGGGCGCTATCAGGCACCACGCGGAATATACAATATAAGGGACGGGCAGAGTCTCGCTACGCGAAACTGGGACCGCGTGAACGTGGTTGATCCTTGTGACTTCCGGTCGGTACGTTCACCTTTGACGAATCAAGAGTGCAGACACGATTAACTAAGTTGAGGTGCATTTATGATTCTGTGCTTGACTATTGTACTATCAAGAAGAATAATGGTACTAATTTCAACGAAGGAAGTTTGTATTATCTTCTATGGTTTAGAAGTTCTGCTAGGTGTTGCTAAATGAAGAATGCAACAGACCTTTTACACTGTTAATAAAAATCTTGGGCACTTCACAGGGTGGACTCTAGGTGGCAAACTAAGACGAAAATCAAGAATTATGAAATTGCGTTCTACGTTCCGCGACCTGATTGCTCGGAGTTTTTCGTTAATATTCAGTTAACAAAACTTCGGATAACATTTTTGCTAAGGAACAACTTATTCCAAATCACCTGACGAGTGACCAATTTCAAGGACCTGCAATATTTTTGTTAAATCTGTACCTTTTCTCAGACGAAGTATCGTTGTCTTGTTTAGTCTACCATATTATAAACATCGGACCCTGGTTACAAGCGTTAATAAATCCCCAATAGATTTACGTGACATCCAAGGACAGTCTGTAAAATAGTTCGAGCTGTAAGTATGCAACAGTCATTTCTCACGGTGTTTGCACAGTTTCGCAAAAACACGAGCGAACGTCCCGAAGAAACGGTTCACAAATAAGGAGGGGGGCATCTCGAGCAAATCGATGGGGAGTTTCCCGTTTCCGCGGGAGCGAGCCACTCCTAATCGTCCACGAAACCGTCGTTTGTTTCTCGCTTCCGGCAGGAACGAACGAATTCCCGGGAAAATATTAAATTTACTTTTACGAAGCAGTTCGTTTCAGCCGCGTGGGAGGGGGAAGGTAGGGTGGGGGGAACTTGTTATTCAAATCAAGTCGTGGATCGTGCATTGAATGCAAATGACCGGTGACACAGCCCGATAGGGGGGTTCGGTTTCCCTTTTTCTCTCTCTCTCTCTCCCTCTTTCTCCCTCTGTCTGTCTCTCTATCTCATTCTATTTCCTCCGCCAGAACGCGTTCACGCGCTCGCGCGTTCGACACCGAAACTTCCGGACGAGTTGCGCGAGGGAAGTTTTAACGAGAACTCCCGCGGATTCCGGTCGCCTATGGGACACATAGTAAAAGTTGGCTTTTGACCCAAGCGCGCGTCAGCTCGCACGTGACGAATTCAAATCAGCCGTAAATACTTAGAACAAACAGAGGAGAATCCCGAATTCTGGCTGAACAGAGAGTCTCGGGGTTGTGAAATAAAGCATGGTAGACATCACAGACGAAACGAGGTAGTAGGAAAGTACGCGATCCCTTCGTACATTCCCAGCCCTTCTTCGTCAGTCGAGAGGTATAACTTCAGAACTTCGAACTTCGCGCAAACTCGACCAACCACTGCAACGTGGCTGCAACTGAACGAACGCAAATTGCGGAGCGAACGGCCGAGAGAATGGCCGTTGTTACGCACCGGTTCAACGAAATGAATCGGTTAATTTTTCTTTCAGTTCAATAGGGAGAACGACGATACCTGGCTGCTGCTCTTTTCCATCCCTCGTTGTTGCACGATACCCCCATAGGCGAAATATTTCATCGGGCTTAGAACGTCGCCTAAACTACAGGGATTTTTAGTTTCCCGCGGCTCACAAAGCGGCGAAACATGGTCGATCCGCGCCGCGACTTGTTATAAATTCCCTGCGGTCCTCGTCGGTCCCTCCCTTCTTTCCCAGCCACCCCCTCGGCTGAAAGCAATGAAAGTGCACCCGGAAAAGTTCGCTTCATTTTTAACAGCGCGACGAACAGAAGAAACGCATTCGAACTTTCGAGCGTCTGTACGCCGCGATTCCCTGGTCGGCCGATGGGAAAAAAGGTACCGTGGCGGGAAGTTTAGCGTGTTTTGGGAGACGAAAGATCGTCGTCGGTTCTGGAATTGGTGGTCAACGATCACGGGGAACGATCGACAAAGTTTATTCGCACGATGATGCGATTAATTTGGAAGTGTTCCTTTGATTTGGATACACGAGATACACGAATGAATGTTATTTCAGTGACTGGGTAACTATGAGATACTATGAGTACAGGAGACTGTGAAGAATCTCGAATCGGTGTATGCATTATCGAACAGCAGTAGTAAGGGTTACTATAGATTATATTATTGTCATAATGATATACAGGGTGTAATAAAAGTGTTGTAGGTTTCTGAAATATGTCACTTGTGAGGAGATTTGGAACAAGTTTTTCTTTAGCAAAAATGTTTTCCGAGGCTTTGTTAACGAGATATTAACATTATCTTGCAGAACTTTTTCGATAAGGTAAAAGTTGTTACAAATCACCCCGGGAATCGCCCCTTTCAAGGACTTATACCTGTTTTGGGACACCCTGTATAATAAATATTATTATACATTAGGTTGTATCGTTATAAAAAATTGCTGTCTGTATACAGAGTGTTTCCGAAATAGTGGTACAATCTTAAATGACGTAATTCTACATTCAATAATAAGTCAGAAATATAGAATAATTATTTTTGGTACCAGGCTTCGTTTTCGAGAAAATCGAATTTGAGCATCTACTATCCAGTGTGCAATTGAATAGGATTTGGCTAACCTGTCTGTCCATTGAATTCTGTTTCTACTTATTGTACGAATGTTCTATTCATTATGTTATATGAACTTTGGTAATTGATTATCTTGAAACTGGAGCATCGTACAGAAAAAATGTTACTGCATATTTTCGACTTACATTTGCATGTAGAATCCTTCGGAATTGTACCACCATTTCGGAAACAGCCTGTAGATCGATATGGAAACGTTTATTTTTGAGAAAACAATCTTTATTCGATTGAAATATGGAAATTTCGAATCACCGATTCCGTCAGAACTAAGTTTAACCCCCGACGATTGACCATCGTTTGCGACCATGTAACTGCTTTCAGATTAAAGTCAGAAATTTACCCCCCTCGTGGATCGCAAGTGTATCCAATAACGTTGAAGCGGCGAGGGAGCGAAGTTGCCGACAGCTCGGTTGCCGCGTGGTTGAGCCGCGCTTTGGGAAGGCTCGAAAATTGCCTTCGTTAGTTGTCGAGCGTACTCTTCGGAGCCCTATTTAAAATAATAACACCTGGAAAATTCTTAGCGGCGCGTGACTCTCGTGGATCGTTTACATATTATCCAGGATCGTTCGTATTCGGGCGTGGTACCTCGTTGCACAATAGATTCTCGAAGTTCAGACGGATAAATGTCGTTCATTTTTCTTGTTCAGTGAGTTATTGTTAGTCTTACTGTTACTTACACTGTTCGACACGAATTTTGATCTGTGATATCAACTGGGCGATCGTTGTAGATTTTTTCGTTCCAGACATGAATCCGAAAGCAGAATTGCTCTATCAGTCTCAGTTTCAGGAAAACATGAATATTACATCCAAACCAAAAGCTCTAGAAACTTCGCGTATATTATAGCATATATCACAGCAACCTGTCCGAATTAAAAACCGTTATGACACTTTTTCTGGGTGGCTCTTTCGTCAGAACTGTCTATGGAGGCATCGGATACTATACATCAAATTTGTGCTACATAAAAAGTTTTTCGGAAAAATGCTAAAATAATGTACCTTTTTCTACATCTTAACCCGGCTTACTTCTAAACCCGGCATCTTTGAAGACTAAATTGAACTTTCCAGCGTTTTTAGTTTCTACATAACACATCGTTCTTGCCAAAAATCGTGCATTTTTACAAAAATTTATATTTTTCAATAACCACGGATGATCAAGCAACTCTGCTTCCGGATTTGTATTCGAGGCGAGAAATTCTACAAAAATTACCCAGTGGATATTGCAGATCGGAAAGAAGTTTTTATTTGCTGAACAGATTTAAATATGTCGCGAACGTTTCAAGCAGACTGGAAGAACAAATCGCAATATACACCTGATCCCCCTTTGCTCTCGTTGGAGCTCTGCCAAGCGGGCCGGGGTTAATTTTTAATTCACTCGCGATGCCGGCCGAGTTGGACAATCCCGGCGAGAAATCGCGAGGTTCGTCCGAATTCGGCGTAATTATTTTTATGCCGTTCGACCAATTATTGGTAATTTCCATTCGAATCGCCTCGTTCGTTCCATCCGAGGGGAAGGATGTCACGTGTCCCCTCGCGATCTCGAGGGAGCTCAAGCTGACCCCATTCGTTGCAATGAAGGGTGTTCAACCAATGAGGACAAGTGCGTATAACTTCGAATACATTTGTATAGAAAGGTACCCATTAAATAAATTACTGGATGTAATACAATCTAATCGTCGAACACGTTTTTTCGTGTTATCAATTATCTCCAATCTATCCGAAATGATTGAAACAATACTTCATAACCATACAAAACGATTACATGCTTGTATCATTGAGGAAGGCTACCACTTTGAACATTTAGTCAGACATAAATAAAATAATTTTCTCACTAACAATTAACTCACAAACCTTTACGAGCCTTCCACGAATGTATGCCTATAGCGAGTATCGTTTTCTCCAATCAACAATCCGAAATTATCGTGCACCCGGCATCGAACGACCGAAAAATATGAATTAGATGTCACTCACCTTGCACCATCACCTTCATGACAGCCTCCGGCCTGTTCCGATTGTTCACGAAACAAACGTACTCCCCCGTATCCTTCGCGGTGATCGGATGGAACTGTAGCGCGTAATTCTTCGGGGACAACGAGACCCTGTCCTTGTCCTGGTGTTTCCACGCGGTGGTGGTGCCGCTGTTGTACTCGAGCAGCCGCATACCGTCCGCCCGCCACTCGAGCATCAGTATCAGGGAGTCCTCCGTCACCCCCGGACAATTCAGCGTCACGTTCTTCCCGGCCTCGACCACCATCTCCCCCAGCATTGGATCTGGAAACACACAGCAGTGTGAGCGGAGAGATCGTTTTCGCCGTTACATTCGTCACGTCGTGGCCGTTATCGCGGGAATAAAAAAAAAAACCGACCAGGCTGGCCGGCTAGCTCTGTCTCTATCCGTGGACACGGAGATCCCCCAACGATATCTGCCTGCGTCAGGACCATTTCGCTGAGGGCCAGATAAAACGCGAGTTTCCACGATTTTCCGAACCGCCGGCTGAACGATCCTCTTACGACCCCTGGCAACACGTTACACCGATCCCACGTCCAGGTGTCGCGAGATTCGCGGAATCGGCATGTTATTGATTGAGATACCCGTCATCGTCCCCGCCTCTCCCTTCCCGCGACGTGATCGCGAAACAAAACCTAAGCAACGCGCGATATATTCGACCGTTTCGCGGAGTTCAAGAGCTTCCGGCTCGATTTGGTGGACTTTGTTAAGGGCACCCGCGTAATTAGGGACACTCGGCGTGATTCAATGCAACGGGACAGATCAAACGGCAATGTCTGGAGCTACTTGAATCGGGTCTGGAGAGCGAAGTGCACTTTCGCTCGGAGTCTCGCATTACCGGAGCAACTTCGAATGAAACTCTCGAGGAAAGGCTACGATACAGGGAGGGTCGTTAAACTAACTGCATTGTTAATGCTGACTTTGTCAGACTGCCTGACAGAATTCAATTGTGCATAATAATTTCTGATGTCGATTCCAAATTAATTATTAGGGTGTCGAACGGAAGACTACCATTAATGGTGATTCGATTACTTTGAATCAGACAGATCTTCTTAGTTAAGTAGATTGGGTCTATCGATGTCAGACGTATTTGAAGTTTCTATCAATTTCTAAGACCAGTATAATTAATAATCGCATGAATCTAAGAACTGTACGGGTACTACTCTATATGGGCTTTCAATAAGTTATCGCTTTCAGCGGATATCAAGTCTGGAAATATTAAATCCCTAGTCGACTTAACCCAGTCTGACTCAAAGTGAAAATCAATATAATTTTATCTCCTCTTGGCAAGAATTGTCTAATTATGAACAGAAATCGGGACCCAGTCTGAGGATCCTACGACTCGGATAAGATTAAACATTCTTGTATTTAATAAATATTTATGCAATTTTCTCGTAGACAATAACTATTTCTTTGTGTCCATGATCAAGACGGTATTAGATGATGCTGCCAACCAAATCACTCATGTTGCCAATGTTTTTAGGTCGATGCCATTTTTCCCGTTCGCCAAGGACCAAAAACTAAGTTCCATTGCGATAGTTAGTATCGCAGTTGAGATAGGTCGGTCAAATAGAGCTTCCTGTTCCTCTGATCCTGACTTGACGGATAAGTTCTTGCCAACCCCGTTCTACGTTTCCGATAAGTGTCCGGCTAAACACGGGCTACTCGAGGCAATATAGGTACGCTTCAATTAACCGTTGCAATAGCAACCAGGCGTCGGTCTATTATTCCTGTCCGCGGGTTTCCCGATTCTAAGGGCTCGAATTCCTCGGAAGAAGCTAGCAATTATCGGTATTCGAGCCGCGGTTCTCATATTTCGGAAGTTTTGGAATGCTGTAGGACGGGCTCGTTAATAAAGGAGAAGGGACGAATTATCTCGCTGATAACATTCTTTCCACCCTATAATCAAACTACTTCGTCCCGTCTGGTTAGTCTACAAAGTGTTAACAAAAACGTGGGATATTTTCACTTGGAGCATTTTAAACATCGACAAAATCGCGAAAGTTTGCTTAAATTCATCTTCAGACTTTACACTTTGGACATGTAACGCGGATGATTCAGCCATACCGAAAGGTATAAAGATTGTTTTCATCTCTATTTCATCCAAAGTGAACTTTCAAAGTGACTTGGAGTTCCAAGTCAACTCCACGTGATTCACCTCAAGCTCGTGTACTCGTATAGGATATAAAATATAATTTAAAATAATAAAATAAATAAAACAGATTGAAAAATCGGCGGATTCGAGAGATTTTCCAGACAGGTAACTATATTAACCGAATAATATTTTGTTACGTAACACAGACCTCATTGATATAACAAGACAAGTCAGAAGTACACTACCGTTCATGTGTATTTAAATATAATACCTGATCAGAATGAAGAAAATGTGACATTTCGTAAAAATCATATATACTACTCTTACTACTTCATACTAGCATTAACATTGTCCATCGAGCTTTAACATCCCCCAAACTGTATTCATTTTTCTGAATGTCTTAATATTTATGATCGGGAATGCACCTACTTATAATGAGTATTCATGATATATCACGTACGAACTTAAAGTTTCGTCGCACTGTCGCAGTGTCGAATGCATTCTCACAGTGACGAAATTTTTCCATCGGTTTCACATTCGAGTGACGTGTCGCCACGAACCCGGGCGTATCGGTTACCTCCATTGAAACGACCAGAGCAGTGCTCTATGGAGAAAAAAAAAGTGGTAACAAAGAACGAATTCACCGAACAGCTGCGATTGGTTTCGATCGCTGGGAATCGCATTTTTCAAAACGAAAAGGTCGTTGTGACGTGATTCACGAAGTGATTCCATCTCCAATCTCTGGTAAACTCCACCGCATGTGTGTGTGTGTACTGTGCCCGGCATTCAGTTCACGCATACGTATTCATATGTGCATAAAGTGCAAGTTGGCTGCTTTCTCTCCCTCTCTCTCACAAACGCACATACTATTGGCCACTCTATCACTCGCCTACCATCCGACCAATTCTCTTTCCCAACGGCCCGGACCGATTTTCGCCAGCGCAGCGTCGATCAGTGCCCATCCACGCTGCTGCGGCGTCGAACTTTGATCAACCGCGCATTCTGCATCGATTCCGTACCCCAGGCCGGAAGTTACGATGGAAATTTCCCAGGAACCTTACCATAATTTCATCGCCTGTATTATAACTTTGGGTACGCCCATCGGCTTCCTAGTTCTGCCGATCGTGAAACGAGCGGAATATACGAGCGTCCAGCGGTGGGTGAGTTGTTTCGAAAAACGACAGTGTGCAGCTTATTGAATGGGGAATGCTCGCGCCGTGCACGGAACGATGGAAAATGGTGGGGTACGTGGTTACGAGTAGTTTGGTTTAGCAGTGATTTACCAGTTTGCGAATTCGAAAACGCTGAGACATGTACTTTTCTGTGTTTTACAACCTTTTTACCCGAGAGACCTGTTACTTCGCCCCACGCTTATATGAGCTTCAGGGAATAGAAGTAAAGATTTAGTACTAGTGTACTTTAGTTTACTTAGTATACCTTTTAATACTTGCGTGTTTCTTTTAGATAGTTACATTAACTTATACTAATCCCCTAGACAGCTGACCAGAATTCCAATTTTTAGTAAAATCAGAGAGAGTTTATTAAGTAAAGTTACAAGTTTCAAAATTGCTCGAGCTAAATAAGCGCGAGAGCTGCTGAATTTTCCATTCTGTCCAACTGTACCTCGTCCCCATTATCGGGAGAGTCAGCTACCTTATTCCACGAGACATATTTCAGCTGCGAAGACGGGACAGACCGAGGGCGTCTCAGGCAAGAGGAATAAACAAGGACCAGTTTCATCCGAAGGATCACGTCCCTTCCGAGGTGGATGGAGCAAAGTTTCTGTCACCCGGTCGCTCATCCAGTTCACGGGCCCGTGGAAGGCCATTTCGCGCGCAAGTTAACATAATGCAAAAAGTTTCGTCCCGGTAGTTGATAACACGCGCTGCCGCAGCCGTTTCTCTCCCGTCTGTCGAACGGAGAAACTCGCACGTCGGTCCGGGGCGATCTTCGATCGTTCGGCGAAAGGGAGGCGGGGACTCTGCACGCGATACCTGCCGCCCGCGTCAAAGAGCCACCGACGCTTTATGAACTCGCCTGTAACCGGGGCCGAGCGTTAACGCCGCTCGTTACTCTTTGAACTTACTCGTAAGTGGAGCCGTAAAACGTTCGCGCGGCCGATTTCGTGCCAACGGCGTCGCGTTATGAGGATACATCCTCTTCACAGGGTTGCGGAAAAATCTGCGCGCGACGAGATTCTACTCCTGAACGCGTCTACTCGTTTTGGTATCGATCTGTGCTCTATGGTCCGACGTGATCTTTCGACCTGCTGACTGGCTCGGCAGGCTCTTTCGTTTAGAGTTTAGGAAATGGAAGAACAGTGTGTGTGTGTGTGTGTGGCACGCATAGACATAGAAAAATTGACTGCACGTCAGGCTGGACCGGCGTCCAAACGAGAGAGAAAAAAAGAAAAATTTAGAAAGAGACGGATTGGAGGACTTGCTATCTTTTTCCAATATAGCTGAGTTAACAAGTCAGAACCCAGACACCCAGAACCTTGCTTCCCACCAGTTTAATTTTAAGAGATGTAAAGCCCTCTGAAAGCTATCTACCTCTTTTTAAACTTGGGACGTCTGTTTTCAGGACATTTGAAGGAAAATTCCTGAACAGAGCAACTTATCCCCAAATAGGAAAGTTCTGCGTCTTGCTTCCACACTTGCATACAAGAATATTGCACGCAAGGGTAGTCGTTTTTTGTGGAATATTAATCTCTTCAATTTCTCTAACGGCGGTTTTTTCGTAACAATTACAATGGCTGACAATGATAACAGATAGCGTCTACATTATTAACCGATCGAAGTAGATACTCGAATCACAGTGGAACACGTAGCTATAAATATTGTGATTATCATCGAAGACAATAAGCATATAAATTATCAAATGTATTCGTGAACAATTACTTCGCGACAAGGAAGAATTATGTGGATATATTTTCACGTCGTGGTCATTGTAACAACTGCAACAAAATATCCGAATAAACGTGTTAATGAATTCGCGGTAGCGTTCATCGCCTTTTTTTTTTCATTTTTTTCATCGTCTACCGGAGGTATCTGTGTGAATTAGTCGCAAAGTGGCAATTGTGGTTTTTGAAATCAGCTTTGCCGCCGTTCGAAATATTACCGTAGCTTAGGAGCCGCGGGAAAAGAAAGTTCCAACGAGTTGCCTCTTTCCGCCAGTCCACCGAAATGATCCACCATTATCTTGCCTTCTGTTTTTCAAACGGAACGCACGACGTCGGAGAACCGCGAAAGATATCGGTGAAACGACGGGAAACGAGGAGAAGAAGAATGAAAAGTTTTCAAGCTAAGAAGAGTTTTCTGTGCGCTTGCTTGCAAATTTTCTGACGAATCGGGCTCGTAAAATCCTTTGATCGCTTTGGAATTGTCTGTGAGATTCAAATAACTTTGGGAACATTTAAAAACCATCGAACTATGACAGATGACCCATATACTCTTGACTAGTCTGTGGGTCGTGAAGTTTCTAAACATCGTAAATTCTGGAGAGTCCAAAAATTTAATTTCGTGATTTTACAATTTGAATGCAACACAAACTACATATAGATGTCAAAAATTTTTATATAGAACTGTTAATTAATGTTTATGATAAAATATTGAATAAATTGGGCTTAGCTGGACCTATCAGATGCAGAATGGCGAGAACAATAACTTCTTTAGGCTTAATGGGGTTCACATTTATATGTTTGGATACCCCGTGATAAAAAAATTGCACCATAGCCAAAAGCAATATAATTTTTCTCACACGATGGCGCTTAACGTGTCAAGGATTAATAATGCAATCGTACGTTCAAGTACGCAAAAGTGTTAAAAAAAGCCTGTTTGCTGAATTTTCATAGAATACCTGAAAACTTTGAGTGTCTTAAACTTTTCAGACGTTTCAAAAGCATTCAATATTAATCAGCCTAAAAATTCTGAAAGTCAAAAAGGACTTCCAAAGACTTCAGAACTTAACAATATTTCGAGCATATTGAAGACCATCTACAGGCACAGGCTCAACATTTAAACAGTGTCCATATCTCAGCACAGCCCGCGATTTCTGGCTTTTTCCCCACGACAGACACCATTCCATTGAATTCCTCCGGTCATCTTCCCTCGATCTACACCGAATAATTACACCGAGCCGGTTAAAACGCTCCGTTTCGCGGGGACCCCGTCGTACCACGAATGGCTCGTAAAACGCGCCGAGGGATAAGGGAGGATAGGGTGTTATGCAAATTCGCCCCGAAGAAGCAGACAGCATCGTCCGCTCAGAAAGGTCGCGGTTTAATTGAATAGTCGAAGCCCTGGCTACATTTTTCGACCGAGGAGCCCCGGCGTTGGATTGAAATTTAACACAGTCAGGGAAGGAAGGAAACGGGCCTGGATTGCGGGCATCCGCGTAAAACGACCGCCAGCGGCCGGGGGCGTAATTAAACGCAATTAAATCCGTTATTTCGAAGATACCGCGGCGGTTCGACCTGAATCTTCGTTCACGGGGTTGCGAGCACGGTCGAATTACGCGTGTTACGTAATATTTCCAGGGCGAAAGAAAAAGGAAAGGCTCGGGCTAACGAACTTTCCGCGGACGCTTCATCTGGATAACCGTAACCTGTTTTCTCCTATTTTGTTCATGAACCGTGTGGCTTCGTTCTGTGTGCCTTGACAGGTTATAGATCACGGCGTTTAATCGTCTTCCCGAACGATGCAAATAAACAAGAAAACTCACGGAACGACCGAGAGAGAGGGAGCCTCGGTTGCTACCGTTCAACGGACCGACCGGAAAACAACGAAAAAAGAAACGGTGGTATGAGCAAAAATGAAGCTCCGTGATTTCTTCTCTCGCCATGTCGTTACGACTAATCCAGTTTTCGCCTGTAATTGCATCTGGCTTGGCTGTGGAGTCGCGTTTCTATAACGCTTCTCGATATCGGAAGTTTCTCGACGATTACACGCTCGATTTTACGGCGAATATCGAAGGCTGAGAAGATTCGTGGTAACTACCCTCCTTGCCCTTATAGACAGACTTTTTTTTTTATTTTCTCCACGGGCGAAATTGGTTCAACGACCGACTGGTGCACAAGGCGACAATTTTCCCTGTGAATTAAATTTTCGCGCGAGACTTCTCCCCGCGACACTTCGACGGATACTCGGGTCCAGTGTCCCAGAACTGACACGGTCGGCTAGTCTATCCTAGTCTAGAAATTGAATTTCATCCCCTTTTCCCCGCGCGCAGAGAACCAGGCTTCGCGGCCGTAAATTAATTTACGCAAATCTTCCGCGGGCATGAATTTTTCCCGGCACTAATTTCCCCAGAAGCCACCACGGTCCACAGGATACAGTCGCATGGACGTGGCAAGCCGTTACCACAGTAATTACCTTCCTACCTTCGTCCTGTCCGGCCTTTTTGTCTCATAACCAAGTAACTATCTTAATTGCTTTCGCTTTTCTGGCTGTGGATACGATTTCGAGTCTCTCGGGCTCGCGCCACCCCCGTTCTGACTTATCCATCCCCCTCCAGTTTTGTCTGAATGCTTCGCACGTTGGGATTCGTGCGTCTCTTTCTTCCGCTATCGTTGTTTATCCCTTTCGCGGTTCGTGGGCCCGTTTAAACCCGTTCGTCCGCGATTTTTTTCCTGGTCACACGATCCGTGTCGTTTTCCACGTCTTTGTTCCCCGACCAGGTCTTCTACACCCTACCCACAGCCCTCTATTTCTGTGTTTCAGCGTGTTACGGGTTTTCGCTCGTTGTCCCGTGGCAGCCGTTGGCGATAATGCCGGATTCATTCGTGCGACGCGACTGCGTGACAATCCTCCCGAGAGAATTTTCGAACGAAACGACCCGTTCCACCAATTTTCACGCTGTTAGCTCGCGTTGCCCGGCTGCGCGCGCCTCGTTATTCCGCTTAGAAAAATTCACTGAATACGAGGCCCGCGACTGCGGTAGGGTTAATACGATTGGTAATTGCCGGGCGAGAGAGAATATTGTGATAAAAAGGTCGGTGCTGCTAGACCAGCGGAAATGGGATATATAACGAGTCTATCGTATTTTTTGTTGAGAAGAAGAATCCTAGATCTATAGATGCTCTTGGTTGTTTCTTTAATCGTCAAGGTCTGTAGCTAAGGACTGGATTAAAACTCCTATTGTTTGCCGGAACTGTTGGATCGAGCTCGATATAGATGTAGGGCGTTGCAGGAAGAGGGTGGTATACAGTCTTTGTTATATTAAGTCGAGTCACAAATAACTTCCATCATGGACACTAAGACAGTACTAAATAATAATCAAGTAGCTATGGTTATAGGATTCAGTTAAATTGAACATCGATAATTAAGTTTAGAGATAATGAATTGACATAAAATTAAGAAAGCAAAGCGGAAGTTATTTATGACCCAACAAATAAATTAATTCGATAGAATCGTGTTGAAATATGTGTTCTGGATGAGTAGACAAACGTAGAGTTTGTTCCATGGAGTGGGTTTGGAGATCTATCGGAATGTCATTTTTTTTAGGAAATGTAGCCGCAAAAAGGATTTTTCAAGTCCTTCATCGGTATTAGATATTCGTGAGTCTTAATATAGAAAGTCGCTACCATTAAGAAATGATGGCTGCAATAAGAATTATTGAGGCTACTGTTGAAATAAACAGTCGCTACTACGAGGGGATGATATTATCTCCTGTGCATATGTCGGCCAACTGACAGTGAACTATTTGTGGTCACTGGCATGACATTATTTTGTTGATGATGATTGCTTTTAGGTTCAGAACTATCCGAGCAAACAATACCCAGTCCAAGAAATACCTATTTGTCTCTACAGCTCGCAGCAATAAGTCGATAAGATCCATTTCTGTGTTTTCAGACACAGAGTCGTTGGAAATTTTATTCGAGCCCGGGGAGAAGAACACGAGTACGCGATGCGAGAAAAAGGAGAACGCAACAGAGCAATACCTTCACATCTTTTTTCCCCCCGTTTCGGTTGTTCATTCGACGGTCTGGCTGTGTCTAAAGCGATCTCGTGGCTCCAACCGAGGGTGTGCCACGCTCAACCCGGCAGCTTCCCAGAATGTCATTATTTCAGGGAAAGCGTTTGTTACTCGTGGCCTCGAGTCCCCGGACTCCTTCAGCGCCGAAGTGTTTACTCAAAAACTCACTCGGGGGAACGCGACGGGCGAGAGTATCGCAACGCTTGCCCCCCTTTCCGAAGGAACGATTTTTTTAAAAATGATCTCTGCCCACGGAGCCGCCGGAATTCGTTAAAGTTGTCGCGAGCGTGTCCCCTGATATTCAGAGAAGCATTTTCCACCCTTCCCCACCTCCCTCTTCGCCACTCTTTTTTCATTCTGTGCGTCCCGCTTTTCCTCGTTATACCGACATCGTATCCCGTGGTGGTATCTCCAGCGGCGCGACTGCAAAATTGGACAGGGCCCTTCTACCTATCCTCTTTACCCGCGGTGTTTCTATTTCTGTCCTCGAATCTGCTCGGCTATTCCGTCTTTCTACCTAGTGTCCGTTTAGTCAAGTTCACGTGGCTTTGTAATGTTCCTTTTGTTTTTCTGTCCGGTTGTTAATAAATTTCTGGAGTTTGATATGTTTGACTGTCTTCAAGTTGGGCTTAACGTGTCGGAGAAGGTAGATTAAATTTTTATCCTTTGCACTAGATTGCCCCTTCTGAAAGGACCAAATATATGGGGCATTAGGAAATTTTAAGTGAAAAGGGTTAAATAAGAGTACGAACTGTTTGTTGATCCTTTCACTCTTGGAGACGTGTATGTGTACTCAATGAATAATATTAGTATGGATTGGACAGACATGCAGCACACATTAGACAATGTTTTCTGACAAACATCTTGTCCTGTACTATTTCAATTAGGAATACTAATGATATCACATTAAGGAATCAACGCCTGTCCGGTATAATATTTATCTGAACAAGATAACTCAACCTAGTTTATGGTACATGTTCACGGTACATGAAGCAATATATTCTAAAGCAGTTATCACCTCAGACCCAACTAACCGTTTAATTTTCGAGTACTGCATGCTAGAACGTTCAATCGACCGATTGAAAAGAAAATATAATTGAAGTAGATCCATGTTTTGAATGGAACAGACATTCTACAGAAATCTGTAAGTCACAGACTGACAAGGGAGATAAGAACAAAAGGGACAGTTTCGTGTTTCATAGAGAAACTAACGTCAGCTCGATAGATAATCGTTTCCATAGAGTAAAAAACATTACGATCGAGCGGCTGATTCGAGTCCAATAAGAATACGAATCGAAGGTTCGCGACAGATGTTCGTTCGCAAGCAAACCGGCCCATCAATCACCGACAGAGATTCGTATCAGGGCTCTCTCACGAGGTCCCTTCGCGTCGTTCCCGGAAGTTCCACGAATATCCACGGGCGGGTGTAGTTCGGGGACTCCTTAGATCTATGAGCGATTCCGGAATCGTCCGCGCCCCGGCAATACGTAAACTTCTCCCGGTTTAATTGGCCGCTTGGTTAGGCTGCCTCGTTAATTACCTCCCATTTAATTAGCGCTTACCCTTTTAGAGTGTAGCAACGGCCACACCCGTGGGCGATGTAAATCACTGACTTTGGACGGTCTAGCGATTCGATACGCTTCTGACCCGACGCTCATGAACAGAGGAGACAAAGCTCGACGTAGAGTCGATTAGTATTTGTTTTAGGGCCTGCTAGTGTACTTTACGTCTCCTGGAATTGAATTCAGCGGAGTACGCTAGTCAAAGCTCGGTGATTTCATTCCAAATCTTTCATTGTTCTGACAAATCTATTAGTTACAGCAGGAAACCTAGTCCATTGGAAGACGAATAGAAGTAGATAAGTTTATACTAGTTTGTATGAGGATCCATAAAGAAGCCGTCTGAACGGAGAAGCCTTAAATTTAGGTCGTTGATTGTAATGAATCAAATTGCTTCCCAGGTAGGGATAGACACTCCAAAGTGTTTGAGTTATTTTTTTTTCATGTATTCCATATTGTAGCGTCTGCTAGAGTCGCGTAGCGGCGGCTAGAGTTTAAATACATATCTTCCTAAGATTTTTACACGTTTTTGGTACGTATTGGTGGAACACTTTCCATGGCTGTAGAAGCCATGAACGCTACGATACGGAAAAATTCAACGGTAAACAACTCAAAAACTTTTCAATATCTGACCATATATGGAGAAGGGGGAGAGTGATTTTTGAAGAGTAAGTAGCCTACTAAATGCCCTATAAGTGTCACTAAAATCGGCGACCGAAGTCATCGCCGATAATATACGAATAGTGTCCAGTGACAGAACCCTTCTGAACTCCTACAGAATTCTCATAAAAAAACTTTTCAGGTTTAATGGTTCATTGAAAATGATTTTAATGAAATACCTAAATAAATTCCTTGCATGACATATAAATTAATAGTTCGAGTAGTTGATACGTACGTGTCGAAACGTTTTCTGCACATGACTGCCCGTTTCGAGCGTTCTCTGTGTAAAACGAAACTCGGAACGTGAGAGACGGTTCGTGGGATGCCGATAGCCAACGCTTCCGCTAATGGATCATTCGGCCGAGACAAAACAAATGGAACCACCCTCTTCGTTTCGTACAAATGGAGGTTTCCCGGGATGGCTTCGTGTCTAACCATCTCTTAGATTTGTCTTGGGAACCGGGCAATGCGCCCTTCAGCGGCCAGTTTTCCGCGGAACTATTACCTTGACTTAGGAAATTGCGGCATGAATCACGTTCGACAATAGTCGAACTGTAGAATATTTCTAACGCTCCAATATTAGCATTTCAACGAAATCCCTGCGATTCGCGTGCTGTCGGGAAAAAGTTTCATATTTCACATTCCTCGAATAATTATCCCAGTTGTTTTACGGACGTTGCACAATGAAATGATTCGTTATTTATTTTTTTCAACGAGCTGTAATATCTCGTTGTATAATTTTTAAGTTCATGGTTCGATGACTTCGATCGACTTTCGTGTATAAAAATATTATTGTAACCATTACGGCAACAACGATACGGAGAGTAGATGTATCTCAATTAAAAGTTTACGTGTGTATAAACACTGGAAAAATGCGAATTAACGAGATATCAATTATTACAGGTTCTATTAGATTGGAAATAAAACTGAAACCTTTAAATACACAGATACCCACCGTCCTGTAATGAAAGAAACGATTCGTTCTCTAGACAATAACGAAGCTAAACGCGTGTCCGAACTCTCCTAGCTAAATAATTTTATTACCTACAGATTTCACTAGATTCAGAATAAACTAAAAACTTTAAACACATAAATACCCACAGCCCAGAATTGCACGAAACGATTCATTCTCCGGACTGTAACCCAAAATATTTTCACTTTAGCTGAACGCATCTCCGAGCTCTCCAATCTAAATTCTTCGTTATACGCTACTAAAGTGGACGTGCTGACGAGCCTCCGATAAAAATCGCGGGAAATAAAACAAAGCCACGCGTATGAAATTTCGCCACCTCATCGCGACCCGTCACTACAGAGGTAATATAAATCAAACCCGCTCGCCACCGATAATTATGGTTCGCGTGCAAACACGTGCACACAAGGCGCACCTCTCCAGGTGGTCGCCATTTTTCTTACGCGAACCCGGACGGACAATCGTGATTATTTGTCGGTAACGTGTCGCATTGCCGGACCGAATCGCATTGTAACAGGACGCGATCGTCGTTCGGTGACAAGCAAAGTACGAAAGCGTTGTTTTAGCGCCGTCCGATAACGATTCGGCCCCGATCCCGTTTTGCGATTGCGTCAAAACGAATCATCCAGGAAGTCCCGTCGTTTATCGACATTTCCGTTGTTCCCCGCTGCCGCGATGATGACCCGGCCACCACCGATCGTTCGTATTCGGCTAGTGGCGCGTCTGAAAAACGACACACGAACGGAACACGCGGGTGTTTTCGACCGCTCTTTCTGTACTCTTTTTTTGTTTTCCTGGCAGCGCTTCGTTGACACGCGCCCGCTCGAATGGATTTATACGCCACTTTCGCGTCGAAAGTATCGGTACGTACACTGTGTAGCAATATTTTCGTTTTATTTTTTGTTTTTCGTTCCGAAACACAGGAACCACGTGAGAAACGATTCGCGCCGAAAATATACAGCATGGGGATGAAAAATTTTTATGTGGCCGATGATTCGTGGAGGATCGTCGGTGATTTAATGGTGACCTGGAGTTTTGTGAATCGTGTACGGCTCCGGTGTTATTAGATAGCTTATGTCAGATCGGTGATCGCCCGTTAAATCGAATTAATCCGATTGAACTGTTCCCCGTGCTATTCCTTGTTGCTCGCAGTACCCAATCGTTTCTCGTCCGCGGAACGATCCTCCTTTTATTTGATTATACGATCAGCGAACGTCAGCCGATATTTTCAGAGACGGGGGGTTGGGGAGAGGAAACGTTTCGGTTTGATGAAAATACCCGTGCCTCCCCCCACCCCCCATCGCTGAAATGAGGAATCGATAGAAACGTTAGAAGTGGTTCCCGATGTGCATCGAGAATTAAACCACGCCGTGATTTGACGACACGAACAGTGCCGAACAAAGGTGTCACCTGTGCCGTTTTCATTAGGTCGTCAAACGACAATGAAACTGAGGTATTCGATGCTTTCGTAAGTGGTACGGAACACGTGACCCCTTTGAAACAGCGAACACACTTAAAAATAATTGGCTCTTCCGTCGGTCGTGCCTGTTACAAAAGATATCGTACTCTTTGTGAGATCTGTCGCAACGGACAGTGCTGATGACACAAATATTCCCCAGAGAATATATTCTATTTATTATCGGAACTTTGATAGTTTCTTAAAAAATCTCAAAAACAGAGTCAACGGATGTCCTACACTTTCTTTAAATTGGCCGCCTGACAATACATTCTAAAATTTAAACTTTGTTACGAACATGTCTAACATTCCATAGTTTGTTCTACTTAAACGCCTGATCTCCGGTGCGTTCTGGTTCCGTTTGTACTGTGGTATAACTTCTAGGTACAGATACCTGACAGTCCACGTAAACTGAATATTTCTAACAGAGTTTGCGAAGTTTCACAGTCCTACTTGTAATTTCAATCTTCCTTGATTCCAAATTAACCCCCATTCTTCCCTCTGACTCAAAACAGCGAAGAATCGAATCAACAGACTCAACCATAAACTGTAGACAATTAAGGCGAAAGAAATAACAGAACGGATTTACAACCGCGTAATTAACATTTACCCCTGGTGCACAGTGGGACAAAATGCTCATTTTTGTGTCAGAATCGTAGAACTTTTGATACCTGTAAATAAGACAGAAGGATGAATCTAAAATGTTCCAGAATATGGGAAAACGATTTTGATATTTCATCTCTATTTTCCCTTATTCTGTAACATCTTAACTTTAAACTGGAAAAAGATGCATCTATGAAAAGTTTTACGACTTTGAAACAAAAAGAAGCAGTTTGATCTAGTTTGCGGTGGTTCAACGATCGTCCTATGATGATCGTCAACGTTCAATCAAGTGCCCCAACAACGACCAGGATTCCTCAAAATTTTCCTGAAAACCCCCCCCCCCCCCCCAACCATTTAGTCGTCAGAGATACCGGGTGTGCAAACTTTCTGGAGAGCTACTTTCGGCAGGTATTGCGTTCCCTTGTTCCCGAAATAGACGAAATTTTGTCTCGATCCGGCTTAGAGGGCGGTATGGAGTGCATGATATTCGCGAGATGGAGTTTCCGCGCTACGTCGCACATATAAGTTTGCATGTAAATACACTCGGATTCGGAATAGTTAACTATAAACCGTGATGAGACGAATAGACGGGGGGATGTGAGCGGATTCTGGCCGGTTGGGAACGCGGAGCAATTCAGTCGCTTTATGGAACCGAAGAACTCGCACGATGGTGGAAAGGATCGCTCCAGGCGCGCGAATAGAGCGGGGCACGTGAAATGGCGGTACGAGGGCAACAGAGGGCGAATGGAGACGACAGGATGGACTGGCGCACAATGGGATCGAGAAAAAGTGACATTTTGCCAAAAAAAGCAACTTTCTCCTATCGATATCTACTGAATGTATACTGCTTCGTAAATGTTTATGGATCTGGAAAATAATGCAGTTAATAAAATTTAATAAAAAGCTAAACTGTAATTGATACTCGACCCTTTATGCCTAGACCCTGAAATCGTTACTTCAAACTAATGAGACTGATATACGTGTATATGGTTTATCTTGTTATTTTGAAGTCGGAAATATCGACATTAAACAGACCTACTTATTTCATGTGGATATCTTTTACGGTTCAGAAGATCTACGAACATGTCCCTAAAATCCTCGATCCGGCCCACTGTGTGATGGGGCGAATCAAAGCTCGTCCGGATATGAGGACGCATGCACCAGCGGTAACTCTGTTACATAAATGATCGAGGTTGAACTTTGAGAAATCGCGAACTTCTTGAGGCACATGCAGGCTCTGCCTTTCCATCCCGTGACGTTGTCAGTTTGGATGTGATTGATCGAGACGCCTGGTTCGGGGACACGGATCGATAACGTGTCAATAACAGACCGCCTCGGATATTACGTATCGAAAACGCGAATTAACGGTTTTAACCAGGAAACACCGCGAATTTTCCGGTCGATCAACGGACTTGAACTATCGCGGTCCTCGATCCGTTGTCCGATTGCGTTACAGAATTCAATGAAATTTTCGGCCGAGCATCAACCCTCTCCGCCGGTTAATGTTCACTCGTTTCCATCGTTCGTTGCTATGAATTTATCACCCCGGCCAGGCTATTATCGGGAGGAGGAAATTACGGGACATCGCGGGGAATTTTAGCACCGAAAGTTTTAATATAGTCCTGGGATCGAGAATAATGGTATCTGCTTCCCGATTTTCTTCCATGATGTATGTATGTGTTCCATAATATTCGTGTGCAATATGCCGAGAGAGATTATCGTTTTATTTCTTTTAGTCTATTTAACGTTTTTATGACCGTTGAACAGAAAGATTCAAAGAGGGAATGGCGAGTTTTTAGTGGATGTATTGTGCAAGTATGGTGAATGGACGAGGTGCAGTAAGCGTTGCTTTATAACGTAACGCGTAATTTATAAAACTAACTTGAGATAGTATCATCAGAGGTGACAGAGTATACTGCTCTGTGCAGGATTATCAAATGAAAATTGCGATTAGTGGGAGGGGATGGAACAAAGTGCAGCACCATATATGGTAATCCGCGAATTTCACTAAACAGCCAACGTTTTAAAGAGTTATGTACTGTAAAATAAAGCAGTTGTTTGTAATATGTGAAAAATGCTTTTTAAAACATATGAATATTCTAGGAAAACGAATAACGAACGCCTACATATATTGCAATTGTAGCAGGAATAACAGTGACTGCATAATATTAATTATTTCTTATCAACCTAACAATGTGGTTTCCATTTTAGTTAGTTGTAGATTATTGCATATGTATGTACTATGCCAGACACTAAGACGAATAAATATGATTACGAAATTTAGCTTGAAACTTCAGTAAATCATTTTTACTTATATTACCCTTACATGTTCCATGTTTCATTTTCCGTTCTAAATTTCCCTCCGATCACCCGTGGTCAGTCGCAGCAACGATACGGCCCCACAAGAACCCCAGTTTGCAACACCAGCCCAATAAAGTGATTCCCAAAACCGTTCACGAAGTAGCTCGAACTCGCCGTATAATTCCCCTAGCTGGAAAATGTATCCACGATGCATGTCGCGGGAAACATGCATGCAGGAAATTGTTGGTCACGAATCCGAAGGAATTAGCGTGGCTATTAAGACTAGTTAATCAAGCGTCGCGATGGGGGGATCTAATGAAAGGAAATGCGCCCTCTGAGACCGGGGACGGATATAATTTACAAATTTATCGATACCATTAATTCACGGGGCCTGGCAACGCGTTCTGAAGTCAAATTTCCGTGTTTCGTCGACTAGCTGGGTTGGTTGGCTTATCGATGGAAAATTAACCCTGGAATTGTACCGGCGTCGATTGGTGTGGGGTGTTGGGCTCGACTTCCCGGTAGCGAATATCGCTTACGGAGCAATTACACCGTCGAAACAGCATCGACTCTGTGTGTGCTTCAGTTACAGCGATGATCGATTTTTTGGAAAATACGATTCCCGACTACGCGCGTGGTTGAGCCCAATGCGAATTAATGCTTCATCCAGCCGCCGCGCGAGCGAGAGCATTACCGAACCCAAGAGGAAGCGAGCGAGCTAGTGGTCGGTCGGTCGGGGAGGGAAATAATTCAAGAAGTGTCGTTGAATCGCACTAAAATGTTATTTGCAATCCTATTACCGGCTCGCGCTTGATTCAGTTACCACGATTTATCGAATTGTTAAATTCATGGGATTTTATTGAATCGATTACGATTTATGAACGCACCGCGCGACCGCGTGCGGGCCCGTTATTGCGACATCTGTGTAACCGATTAAAAATGCAAATTCATCCAGATTCCCGGTATTAATGAATTCCATGGCAAACAGCCACCCCCCTCCCCCAGTCGTTAATTTACGACGAATTAACGTGGCGTTTGTAGTGGAAAAGATCCAGACGTGTGACCACTGTTCACCACGCTGAAGAGTCTTGCCATGATAGCTACCAGGTCCGACAGAACGGACGAAGAAGAAGGAGGCGCGGTTACAGAACGAGTAATTAAAACGAACAATAAGCCCCCTGGGAGGGAACGGGGGAGGGCCTGAATTGCGCCAACTTTTAAGAGGGCTTCCTTCGTTCGTTTCTTCGAGGCGGCGAGCCACACGCATTTATCACCGGCAGACGGCCGGAGTATCGTCCAAGGAAACAGTCCATCCAACCGGGAACACTAGAAAGGTGGCTCTCGAGCGCGTTTCACCGAGCGAACAAAAGGGGAACCTATCCCTCCCCAACCCCTTCATTGTCGGTCTGGAGTACTTTAACGTTTACTTCGAGCTCGTCGGGCAGACAGATCCTAATTCGGTTGGGTCGAATTAATCAAATTACCACTGTTCCCATTCTCGCGCGTTCCCGTAACCCAGCATCTATCTCACTTTCGCCATCTCCTCAGTTCCGAATGTTGGTTCACGGAGTTCACCCGGACGAGCGCGAAGCGATCTCCATCGAACACCTCATCTTGGAATAACCAACGACGACGTTCGACGAGGAGAAGACCGAGTGGCTCAGCCAGTTAAGGAGTCCCCGGGTAAACACGAATAATCCAATTTCTGGGCTGAGCGCCGGCACGGGGGTCAACAGAATTTCGGGCACGTCATTGTGGCTTCCTAATTCCGTTCACCTTAAAACACACAAACGCCTGGACGCCGGTGGTACGCGACCGACACTTGAACACACCACTCCTCCTACCGCGCTTTTCACCTCGATCACGTATCCTTAATTATTCCGTTCCAACGGCGTCCCCCCGTGGGTCACGCACCGACCTCTTCTGTTGGCAATTTATCGCGTTAATGAAAACTAACGGTGGCCAGCGCGACGTTGTTTTGCGAGTGGATTGCGTGGGATACTGCGATTTTGGACGAATCGTCGATCTGTATATATTTCGACGAAAGTATCGATTCCAGTTTGGTATTTACTTCCGTACGATACTTCCCAATTGAGTACTTTGGTATTCAATTATTCGAATATCATCCATACACATATGTCGGTATCGGTACCATCACTAATTGAAAAATTAAATTTATTTCTTCTACCCATTAAACAAAATATACGCGTACTACTGACATTCCTTTTAAGAAATTCAAGTTTACTTTAAAATACCGAGAGGTGAAACAGAAAGTACTGGTGCCCAACAGCTGAATTTATCGAGAGGTGGAAGGAAACACCGGACTTAGGGATCTGCCCGAGATATCAAGAAGTCTGACACGATTAGCTAATATTAGATCGTAGTTAACGCGACGAAGTAGGCCTCGGGCCTGGAAAATCTTGATACAAACCATTCCGGTAATACCGTAGAATCCGTGGTACGCGGTGCATAGCCGCATGCACCGGTTCCACGACTGCTTATTAGCACGCGAAATGTTTTCCTCCCAAAATTCTACTATGTAGGCCGCGCTCGTGCAATTCCGCGTTCCATTATTTTGTTATGCTCGGCACTATGTTTATCAGCCGTGCTCCGCATTACATCCACTAGGTTGTACCGTTATTTTCCGTTTATTGCGTTTCCAACCGTAACAAAAGCAAATATTAGCGTTTATAGATTTGTATGGGCCATTGTTGACGGCGTATGTTTGTTGCTGCTCGCTCAGATCAATTCTTGTAGGTATTTACGGGCCAATTCACGTTTGTTTACTTGAACTGTAGATAGTCATGGTTAATGTAAACTCTGGCCAAAATTTATGAAGCGTTAACAATGGTCAATTCTTATGCATGTTCCTGTGAATGAGTCTATAAAGAGCAGTTAAAGCGTTAGTCAGTAGCTTATTATTTAGGAACTGATTAATTCCATTTGGTAAAATTCCAGTTAACAAAAGAGTACACTTAACTGGCACATTTTATATGTCGTTTCACAGTTCCTTGAATAAATATGGAATTGAGCCGGGATAGATTTTCTACTATAAAAACGACAGTGTATTTAATTTAGTTGAGATAACTTCAGCTAAGATAAAAAAATGTCATCCTTTGTCAAACTTAAATCTTGACTTCCACTTTGATTCTAAAATTCGCACAATTATTACGAGTCAACCTAAAATAAGAGGGACAGGATTGATACTAGGACTCAGACCCGTGACCTTCAGATCATTTGGCCGCGAAATTGATTCTATGTCAACTATACAGGATTTCGGCTGTTGGTGTTAGAAGCTTTAAGAGCTTAGATTGTGTTGAAAACTTCGTTTTCAAGTTATTAACAGTTAAAGAAACAGTTCAACAGTCGCTGATAAAAGAAACACCTTGCCTCGTAACCAAAATAGTGATATGTAATACCTGAACTCGAATCTGGACTATCTTCTTGACACACTTCACAAAAAATCACACACACGTAGAATAAGTACAAAATAAACTGACTTCGACTAAACTGAAAGACACTATAATAAATGAATTAAATTAATACTATAAAAAAATTCGAGGATTCTTTCTCGTGGACTAGATGTGTTCACGTCGACGACTTCAACCGAACTAAGGAAACATTACTCGAACCCCACTCAAAGGACAGGAAAGTAATAAAACTATGTCAACAGCGATTGGATATATTACTACCTGTTTTTCGGCAAGATCGCCAACGGACGCGAATGACCTACAGATGTTGGGATTGTACCGAGGGATAGGTCACATCACATGTTTGGGTTAGAAGTAAATACCTACATTTCTTTCAAGGGAAACTAGTGTACACTCAGCAAATTTCGTACTCCGTGTTTACTGCTCGCATGCAGATTGTCTGGTTTCAGGTGACCCTAATTTTTTATTACAGTAAAGACTCCATGAGAGTTTGAAACTCGGATCCGCTTCGAAACTATCGCTATGTAGTAGAAATTCTAACTAGGATCTTCCTACCCACCTCTCATCGAGTCTTTACTGTGTTAATAACTTGAAAACGAAGCTCCGTACACACTTTCGTTATTTCTGATTTTCATTTCATTTTCACGTGTAAAGTCACCCCTTAAAACGTCTGACACCAATAACCAAATACCATATATCCGTAATATTATTGGAATGAAACATATCCGAATACATATGCCAGTACAGAACAATCGATTCCCTTTCACTGAACAATTGCCTACGAATACAATCGACCATGAATCGTAGTCCAGCGAAACCACCCCGTCAAAGCTCGCAATTCATTCGGAAATTCGTAGCGTCGTAAGTTGAACGATGGACCGCTTAATGGTATGTCCGTTAATGCGGGCTCGGAAAGGCAATTTGCATTTTCACCGTAACGTACAGGGGACACCTGGCTCCCGGGACTATCATTGCTACAACCTGGATTCGTATCCTGTTAATCCTTTGGACATTGCTCGTGAAGCTTTCACCGGTGAGGGCCTCGCCTCTACCGCGAGTAGCGCCGACATTTTTTTGCGGTCCTGAAAGAACTACGTTTAAATAAAGTCCTGACCCAAGCACTTTCCCTCGTTCACTCTTCGCGTTCCTTCATCCACTTGACGCGAAACACTCGATATTGGCTCGACACGGGGAATCTCTTTCTCAGATTTCATCGCGTATCATCGCTCTCGTTCCACGACCCTCCTATTTCCCTCCGTTTCCTACACCCAACACACACACATATACTTGTCTCGTATTTCCTCTTCCATCCCTTTTCCAAGCACATCCGGGTTCCACCGTCTCCCACGTTTCTTCTCCGTTGCATATAGATTTTACTCCAATCTTCCTCGCGTTCCTCTTCACCTATCCCCGGCTCACTATCGCGTTACACGTCGCCCTTCCTTTTCGCGGAACCGGTTGATCCATGTTTCTATTTTTCCATTAGTTTCTATTTCCAACGTCGCAGACGCGCACGCTCGTGCGGATACAAATTTCCAGGCTCTGATCGTGAAAAATCGTCCGTGCTCTCGGGCACCTAGAAAGAACTTTTTTATTTCGGCCCGCCTCGAGCCGACTTTACTGCTCGGCTTCGGTCTCGAACCGCCACCGTTCCTTCCCAACCCAGCCACCTTTTGCTCCCTCCCTCCATCTTCTCTTCCCCTTTCCACCCTGCCCTTCTCGGTTGGGTCACGCTAAATCACACGAAAGGCTATAAATCCGGCGCATTTCCAGGACAGCTGATCCGGCAGAAAATATCAGTAAAGTGGAACAAACAAATCTCAGGGCCGCGCCGCGCGCGAACGATCCGAGACAAATACACACGGACTACATCGTAAATGCATCCCGTGCATCCCTCCTTCCCATCCGCCCCTCGACCCTCCTATCCTTCGTGTGCCTTCGGATTCAGCGTTAAATCGTGCTTGCCCCAGAAAACCAGCGGCCATGCCTTAATCGCGGCAGAAATGCAGCTGGGGTTGTTATTTTTTTTTTTCCTCTTTCTTTTTCTCCTCTGCCGCTGTTACATCGCTGCTTTAAAAGTACCACGGTTCTATAGAGAAGAAAAGGGCACCACCGTGGGCGCACGGTTCACGAAGTATTTTCGGTCGGATCCGAAGGGGCCAGCTGGTTACGCGTCTGAGGCTTCATTGGGCTTTGTTCCGCGGCTGGGCACGGAAGAATGGTAATTTGGAAATTCGTCTGAATGAGATTCTGGTTTTCATTTTCAATTCTTGCTCGACTAAACTTGGAAAGGGAAGCATTAATTAACAAAGCTACTGTCTGGCAGTCGTTTTCGTTTTACAGGTGGAGTCTGAGTTTCGTGTTTAATTTAGAAGAGATACTACAGGAATACGACATGTATAAATTTCTGTTACTGAAGAGTTTGTGAGACGAAAATTAGATAAATGGGTTTTAATTTAAGTTGAAGATTAACTGACTATCAGTTTAGAGAGTGGAAGAACCTTTGGGACATAATATGCAGAGGAAATGAAAGGCAAGAAAAAGATAATACTTACAATTATGAAAGCTATTTCTTCCAAAAAGAAAGTTTGAATAGGAGGACACAAATGAATGAGTTATATTTTCATTTTAGGACTGCCTGATTCTTAATTTTTGAGTGTCAACCGACAAAACAAAAAATAACGTAAAGCTAATTCACGGTACTATTATGATATTCTAAAATGAGACTTTGAATGTGAAACTGTAATCTACTGTTTATATTACGTGTATAATATACGGTATTACGTGTATAATACATCAATCATTTCTTGCATTGATTCACACTACAAATTCTGTCGTTCAGGCCACCTGCGATCTGACTACAAACGGACCAATTTCACTAGACCCATATAAATTCCCAATACACGAATGTCTTACCCAACCAAATCGTCTGTATCACAAATTGCATCTAATAACAATAATTCTAGTAGATATAGGTAATACTGTATTATAGCGAACATATGGTTAACCACTTACGCTGGCAGCCAAGTCACAAATGCGTGTACTTTCGACGTGTGTGGCACGTCTTTCCAGCGCAAGAGGTTAAACCGAATTTACACATTCTTATTTGGATGATCATCGGGAATAATTCATCGAAAAAAAATGTGATCATCAAAAGGGATCATCCAAACTGACCAGTGAACAGAGTAGAATCAATCTCTGCTTTTAATGAAATGGATTCAACCAATGAACTGATATAAATACTCCGGTGCCCACCTTTCACATTTACAGTGAATGAATCATCCGCCATGATCATTCCAAGTGAAAATGTGTAAATTCGGCTTTAAGGCTGGTTCCCATCAAAACTACAGATCCGCTAACAACAGCAACAAGAAAATACAGACGAATACAACCAAAGAGATCAACATAATCTGGTGCATTTCTCATTGCCACGTGGTCGTGCGGTTCCAGTTCCGTTCGAGGACATCTCTTCGGTTCTAGGGAGCCAGAGCGTAGGTGGTCGAAAACCGCAGGGTGCGGCCAGTGACGCGCGGCAGGATTCCGTTGGTCGGGGTCCAGCTCGGCCAGGTAATCCACAGTGCGAACTCACTGGCTTAAATAACGAGCACTGATACGTCGAAGGTGTCCTTGGTCGTGATATCAAGAGGGTCGCCGTGGGAGAAAAAACGCGACTCGAGCGGTGAACAACGATTCGAGGTAGGAAAGGAAGGCGAACAGACCGTTGGAGGAAGTGGGGGGGGGGGAGTGGGAAAGTCGGAGGAATAAAATTGGCAGGAGAGAAAAAGTGAAGATAACAGAGGGACGTAGCGGGTGGCAGGAATGGAGGGATGGGGGTAGGTGGGTTGGCCCAGGAACTGGAATAAAAATGAGGGTAGTTACCAACGGTGGTCTCGGATCTTTCATTTGATTCCACGGTCCTGGAAAAATTGCATTTGTCCCCGGCAGCCTTTGGGTTCCGGAATAAGATACGGCACTGCGCGAAAGGGCGCCCCCGGGGCCTTTACGGCGAGATCAGATATTATGTTAAACGTTTTTAGTTATTCACTCGACGCTCCCTGGATAGATCCTCTTTCTCCCTCTTCCCCATCCGCTCGTCGTAAATCCGCCTTTGGTGATCGGGAACGCCACGCCAGGGTAAGCGATGCCGTTCGTTCGCCGTCTCTTTAACGAATGATTGACCTTTGAGGTAGAGCCTGAGGGGCTTATCGGCTTCTCACGGGTGGGTGGGGGAGGATGGCTTCTGGGGATGCGTGGGGGGTGGAACTGATACAGAGCATTGACGGAGGACAGGCGGAGTTGTAGATAACGTGATTCGGAAGATAATGAAATATCTGCGACCGTTTTTTTGCTTTTCGTTCCTCTCGCGATTGGGCGTGCTATCTCGAATCGGCAATTATAGAATTCGGCGTGAAACAAATCGTCCTTCATGCTGATATAGACGTTCGCTTAAAGAGGCAATCCTTTTTTTTAGATACACAAATGTTTTTTTTTTAATATGAGCTTAATATCGCAACAATTGCATAGGTTATCAGCGACGGCTGTTAACCGTTCTTCAATCCAATGTTTGATGACTACATACACATATGTTGATGTAGACGACTATACATTTTCATGCTCAGTCAATATTCCACGATTATTGTCTTTTCTTTTATATCTTTCGCTAGTTTCTTTTCTGTAGCAAGCATATGTTATCCTTTTTAACAAATACTTTATATTCATTATTATAGATAATAAAATGTGTACTTGATTTAAATATTAAATTTATATTACACAATCTTCGAATTTATTCTCTCCTATTCTTAAATTCTGTTGCTTCTAAGTTTACCACTATATTTGTGCAATGTTTTAGAAGGTTTAGTGGATGCGTTGCTGTAGATTGCTGAATAGTAACTTCAGGGTGGTGGTTTCTTCTGTACCTTCATCTGCAATTACGCGAGCGCTATTCCTCTCTTCTTTCGACGGTCAGGGATCAACATTCGACACGGCCGACCTAATCGAGCGCGCGATAGTTACAATAACTCGCGACATTAGGGGAGAGCCCGGGCGTCGTCGTTCTGCCTCTTATAATTCCCGGGATTTAATTTAAGCTGATTAAACCGTGATTTCGTTCCAGGGCACCTTTCGTGTTTCGTCCGGGCAGCCTTCAGATGCCACGCACAGATTACGCGTTTTCCCCGCCTCCGACCCCGTTTTTCACCCACGTACAACACCGTTTTGTCGGAAAATCAGGATTTCTAGCTGGTGACGGCGAATTGTTTCAATCCCCACGCAAAAGGGAACAACAACAACAACGCTCGTGTTGGACGCTGTGAACGTTTTGACACGCTCGAAGGTCCTTTTGCGCGTCACTCATTGACTCATTTTAATGAATTTTTGCAGTGACCTCGCAACAATTTGCCACGGATTTTGCTCGAAAATTATGGATAAATTGGAAACGTTCGCCGAGCCGATTCTGGCCGGGACAGGTGCGATAAATAACGATTTTGACATTAGCCTCTCGAAAAATCTATGATATTTCGAACACTGGGGGACGTTCGACAGTCTCCGTTTCCAGCAGCGTTGACAAGTCATTTTCCACGTTCGCGCTGTTGATTTCAAAAGAGGCGTCAATCTGGTCGCAACAGAGGAATTACAAAAGACCCGTACACCGAACGCGTTGCCGCTGAGAGCGGATTTAATTATTCGTTATTAAACACATTCGTCGTTTATAATTTCCTGGAAAGCGTACATTGTTGCCGTGGCGCTCTGGTTTCGTCGTCGTTGTATTTAAACCTGTCAGTGCACCATTCGTTACTTTTTACCGAAAAAAAAAAAGAACACACGGACAGATCTCCTGTGCTTCCACGGTGGAACCTTTCAGCGGGAACGGTGGCGGTCCGCGTGATCTATAATGCCACCGCAAACACTCCACGCTGGCTAGCGCATCATCATCATCCCACCACGTTCCACGATAAATCTACTTTGTTTCGTCGAAATGTTAATGGGCTGCTCCGACGGTTTCAGAAGCTCTTTTTTTTATATCGAGTCTCGAAAATGAACGACACGCACCACCTCGCTGTTCCATATCGGACGTCCATCAAACCTCGATCTCTCTGGGGAATCGTTTACCCTGAAAATGTTCCCGATGAGTTTTCTCTGAGCGTCCATCACGAGTAGAACGAACGTTCAAAAGGGAGAACGCTCGCGATTGTCCGTTCCTGCGGACAGTTCCAAACATACACGACAGCCAGGAAGTGACGTTCAAAAGGATCGTGTTCTGGGTTCATGTTCTTCCGAACCAGACTGAAACGCACCGGACAGACACTGGGGTCGATGGTCTTCCGTTAGGGCTGGCTACGCGAGTGATAAGGGGGGTACATACATGGCAACGTAACGTCCGGTTTCAATAACGTGTCAGGGAGGAACGAGCGTTGATGTTATTGGTAGCCTAGTTGGTGCGCCTGGCGGAGGACAATGCGACGGTTGCTGGGTAGGTCTCGTGGCTGGAATATTTTGGATGTAAGGACGCTAGAACGGGGATACACGATGCGTTCGAGGCTGCTCGGGTTGTTCGAGAAAAAGAACAGCTCGTCGGGCCGAAAGTTCGAGGGAGAGAAGATTAAACTGGAGAAGAAGGTCGGAGGCGGCGCGAGGGAAGGAGAGAAAGACCTGGTGGATTCGATGGAGGGAGAAAAATAGCTGGGAAAATAGAGGCGTCTAAGAAGAAAATAGAGAAAAGGGGGTGAAAAGTAGTCACGGAAAGAGGCGGGGTGAGAGGGGATACAAAAATCGGGAAAGAAGTGGAAGCCAGGGAGGATTCGTTGAGCGTCGGAGAAGCCCACGGACCAGGTGGAAGAGGCATATATGTATAGCAGGGTGTGAAGCGGAAGATATGCAAAGTTCGGAACTTAATTCATTTCTAAGGCGTCTCACGCGAGCCTGGAACGTGCCGGATCGTTCGCCGTGGTGTTATAGTTACCATTCCGGCTTCCGCAGATCCGTGCTTCCGCAAATTATTAACCGCAGTACCGGTGTGGCCGCCTTTGGGTTCGCTAAACAACTTCATCCCTGGGGCTGTAAGTCGCGCCGAGTCCACCCCCAGGTCTTTTCCGTCATCGACTTTTCGTTTTAAAACTTTCGTCGACGCATTACAGACGACAGACAGTTGCTTTCGACCGCGCGCTGTCCACACACGTCCAGCACAGGACGGTCGTCATCGAATCTCGTTTTCATTCCCCCGATTCGACCAATTCGTACCGCCGCGAGCGTCTCCACGAAATTGCGTTCTCAGGGATCCTCCGTTGGAACTCTTTGTAGAGATTAAGACCGCGATGAAAATACGTCGGGTCCCTTTGCAGGATTCAGGTAGTACCGTCTTCTCCTCTTGGAACTCTCTCCCACTCTCCGTTTCTCTCTCTGCTTACCTCCCACGTTCCTTTTCCACTCGTTCTCCTTCTCATTGTACGAGCATCTGACGCGGTAAAGCTGTTTAACTTCGAGACCGTGCTCGGTGAATTAATCGTCTTAGTGTTTGCTTCTGCGAATTGGAGCTTCAGCGATCTATTTATTTATTCGTAACGGGCGGATCACAATTTGCTTCGATGCATTGTGGTACTGTCTTCTGCGAAAATGCTTGATAGATATGGAAGGTAACGATGACAATACTGTGTGTACACGTGTGTCGAGTTCAGTTTATTGTCAATAATCCCCTGGCAGTGCTTAAAATTCAGAAGTAATGTATTTCTAGCAGTCTTGAGCTTCAGTTCAGTGACAGGTTAGAAACTACGTCGCATCAGGCAGCAGTCTTTATCACTCACAGGTAATCGATTGAAAGAAATATAATCTAAATTCAGACTGATCGTGATCTGACGTCATTCTGCCCTAATGTACTTATTTAGGAACTTTCACATTGTACCAAGAACCCAGCTATATAATTCATATACATATATATTTTATACCTATGTAATCCATATACGTATATATAGTATATATGTACATATTCCAATAAATAAACCACTATATTTTGCCAACTTTGATATTCATTTTTCAAAAAGTCAAATGGCTGTGATATATATCCTTGTTCCCTATATGTATCTTCCGTCAATCTTACGAAAAATGAGCTGGAATAGGTTTCAATTTCAAAATGTATTACAATTTTAACAAAACAAACTGCTGGATTACTTACTGCTACACGTAATAATACCGATCTATGAGTTTCCCGCAGTCTACTATCATCGACTGGTTGCTAAGACAACAGTATTTTTGCGCAAAAGTTTTGCCGTTCTAGATGGCCTTCGGTAACTAGACACGAGGGCGGTCGGTGGGAATCGTTCAAGGCCACTCAAAACCCAACCACGATGAAAAAGAACCTACTTCGTTATGCATTCGTTACGGAACGTCTAGTTTAGTCGCTTTACAGAAGTGACACGATGAAACAAGCACTCCATCGCAAATGAAGTGGATTTTGCATGGGAATAAGGCCACCGGATGTGTTTATAGAATTCATTTCTGCGCCGCGAGCGCTTGAGACGTAAAGTGGCGCACTTTAGATACGAGTCGTTCGCAAACGTTACACGTGCCATGTAATTTTCTTCGTCTCTCGTTCTTTTTTTCTCGCCCTTCACCAACCCCCCCCCCCCCTTTTCACTTCATTCTTTTTTTCTGCTTTATTCCAGCCGCTTCTCTTAAACGGTGTATCGTTCCTCGTTTTTTTTTCTCTCTCCCCTATCCGCGCAGCCGGGGCGAGGTTACGGGACTAAGCGAGTCAAATATCACGCTTCCCCGGGTAAGTTGATGTTCATCTCTCGTGAAGTGAAGCGAACTCGAGGGCGCACTTAACAAATCTGAAATTAACGCGCTACGGGCGCGATCTCTCAACCCTTTTGACGAGAGGGTTCGAGTCTCGAGATGATTATCGAATGCAATCGGAGTTAATTTTAATTTTTTTTTTCGTCGTACTTTGGTGTTATGAGAATTTATGAAAACAGAGCGAATAATTTCGAAAGATAATGTCCCTCCTTTTAAGTCTTGGAAGACGAATGGTGTGGGACTGACGCTGCGGACGAATGCAGGGTCAGTATGACCGAGTGTGTATCAAGTGATGTCGAAGACGAGATAATCGGTCTACGTGTTTATAAGAGCTTTCCTCGTTTCCAATCCCTATTCCTCTACGAAAATGGACTTCGCCAATAAAACAAAACCCCAAACAGCCTGATCTGCTTGTATTTATCGGATCCAACTGGAATTGTTATTAAGAAGCGTTATGAAAACAAATAAACCGTGAAACAGGAGAAACCATGCAGTAAATATAAACTGCTTCCAGTTATAATTCCCCACTGATGTCGGTATAAAAACGATACTCACGAATCGTGTATGAAATAAAACGTGCCCACGTGTTTATAAGAACTTTTATCGTTCATAATCCCGATTCGTCTACGGAAATGGATCTCGCCAACAGAGGAAACGCAATGTATATAACCGAAAAGAGCAATCTCCGCTGAACATAAAACATTCCCAGAGACGAAGCGGTAACTGTACCGCGGGTCACACGGGAATTCCGTCATTTCCAGCCGAAGACAACGAGTTCTTGTCGCCGATTATTGGGGGAAAAAAGTGAATGTCCCGTGGCCCTCGAATCGTATTTCACGTCGGCTAAGCGATCGTGGTTGCCCCCGCACAACAGATAAATTCGTAGAACACCACCGCCTCCACGGCTATGCGGGTGGGAGACGATAAATGGCCGCTAGGCTCGAATAAACAACGACACGTGGAGGGCTTATTTACATTCTATATGAGCTTCCGGGTTAATCGATATTCCTGGCCAAGTGGTGCCGTGATAATTCAAACGGATGGTATTCCGATAATCTCGGCCCGGTTGCGTAATTGACGGTTCTATCTTTCGCCGCCACCGCCGTCGATGACTTTCCCATTTACATTGGTGATTTCAATCGACGCGTCGATGTATCTTCGAATCGACGAGGCGAGAACGGATGAGAATATTCATCTCGAGAACGAACTCACGGTGAAAATGTATGATTTCATTGGACATATGCAAACATTTAGAATATGCTATTACTGAAAATTGCAGTAAAATTAATCAGTTAATGTGTAGATATGGGAAACAATTTTAGTTTTAATAAATTAAACGAAGAACAACATAAATAATTCTAACAGAACGGTGAGTAACATCCAATTACTTAGTACAGTAGTAATTATTCCTTGTTTTGATTATCTCAGCTACTGTTTGATCGCGTACTTCCCCTACAATTTGTTACTAAAATCATGGAAACACGTCTACTGTATGGAGAACGTATCGGTAATATTTGAATGTGTCTAAATTATTTCAGAGACATTGATCAAGAGATGCGAGTACAGATAGCGTATTACGATTTAACATGTTCACAGTGGAAAATGCCGTGCGTAGTCAGACACACTTTATTTCGTTTTTTAGTCGTCGGAAGTACATGTGGTTAGTTAACGGAGTCTGTTAGTTTTGTTATAAAATCATACTGCGATATAAATTTTCCGCATAATTTTAAAACGGTACTTACATAATCCAGCCTCTTTGCAATATACGTGTCACCCATATTTGGGTGACATGGTAGTCAAACTGTTCAAGTGATAATTACTGTACCTCATCGTAGAATTACTAGAGTAGTGGTGATGATATTTAATCTGTTATAATCGTACATTATTAAAATATTCCATCCCACCTAACAACAAGGAAACGCAAAAACGTTTCCACCCAATGTTAATGCCAAAGGAACATACTTCGAATAAGATAAACGATTTTTAGAAATATGGTCAGTATTTGTATTAATAACGTATCAATCCAGTTATCAGATCTCAGATCTACGGTCTATGTAATATACGTATATTTCATTTTTTTGTCAAGAAGGTGTAACTGTTGAAATACTCACGGGAGTATAAGTATCGTCATTCCTCGAGAGGGTGGAAAGAAAATCCGTGGAATAAGAAACGCCGCTGGAATTCCGAATAATTTCAGTCGAGATAAAGTCAGCGGGTAGATCCACCAGCACGCACACCGTTCTCCAAGATGGAAATTTCGATCCCCGGTCCGCGGCGAACGAACGGTTGTCTCGGGCTTGTCCGAAGGTCGCTCGCAAAATTTCCCGAAACGTATGAAAATTGCATCGACGGCACGGAACTGCTACGTCCCGTTCGTGCTTCCCGCCGTTTTCAATTGTAACGACGCGATAAGATTGTTCCTCGTACGGCCAAGGAATTCCGTGCTATTCCACAAAGTTCCGCGTTTTATTAGCCCTTTAAAGGAAACTCGAGGGCGACCGGTATCGACGGAAATCCTGTGGAGTGCTACCCAGCGGCGTCGGGGTTAGCGAAACTCGTACCGACATCGGGATTGACAGTTCGAGAAGAAAGGGGCGCTGTAAACTTGAAGCATGCTGCCGTAAAGAATTTCGAACGAATTGTTAGATTCCTTGATTTTACTATTTCGATTGAAAAAAAGAACTTTGTTACCTGGTGCACAATTGTGTTTACATTGTTTATCTTCGTGTTAAAAATACCGAAGATATACATGCTTGTGGCTACTTGTAATTATGTAAACATGGTACATACATCAATATATAATCATACAATCTTTTACCATGGATCCTTTATGTTATCACATCATATGCATACACTGTTTAAAAATGGCGCGTCATTAAATTATTAAATTACATGTAGTGACACGTAAATTTTAAATAGCAACGTTTTGTAATCTTCTAAATATAATCACTAGTGGAGTAATGAACGAAACAATTGGTACAGGAATCGAGCACGGAAATATTTATATCCTTAGATGGATATTTGAATACAATCAGTAAAGAATTCATTGAAAACATTCCCTAAAAACGAAACATTGTTCAACTATACCGAAAATCCCCTATTCTCGCAGCAAACATGTACAACAGCAACAATCGCAAACGTCCACCCGATATACTATGTAGCAATGGGTGGTCGTAGTGCGTGATAGACTGTGTGGTATGAATGACAAGTGTCAGTCTGGAATGAGGAGTGTTTCCAAGGATGGTGACGTGTGTGAACTGGATGCGGAGTGAGATGTCTTCAGGAATGCGCGATTTTGGAAGAGATTGCGAAACCGGCATTCTGCGACTGACAGCAGAGAGCCAAGTCAAATGTTTATTTTTGTTTCTGTCAAATTTATTAACTTAAGGCAGCGCATGCGTCTACATCCCCTTCCAATCTTCCTTTTCCACCTCGTGCCTTCATACAAACAAAGAAGCAATGACTCCTGTCTCTGTTACTCTACAGTAACAGTGGACAGCGTTTAGCTCCAGAAAGTCAATTTTTCTGAGCGCTAGATTAAAGCATAGTCAAGTCAAAAACTCCGTCCCTTCTGCTAACCATTTCTTCACACTACCAAATTAGAACTCACAACATCTCATTACTCATCGAACCTACAGATATCAGGATACCATAATTAGACGAACCATTCTTAACATTCTCCAAGAACGGCACGCCGTTCAGCCATACCGACGATCTCCTATTCTCCCAGCAAACACATCCATATAGCAACAATCGTAGACGTTTACCGATCCCCCGAACGAAATCTCACGTAGCCCCGGGACGTAAAGGCGAATCCAGCCGGGGGTATCACAGGAGGACAAACATCGAGGCGGTATCCGGGAACACGAGAGTGCCCCTGATCTACCCATAATTTTGCGGCGCGCAATATGGCGTGGAGGCCGTCTGAGCTCGACGGAGGCAAGTATATCGTCGTATAGATAATGCTTTCGGAGGTATCGTGTTCATGATCTATATTTGATGGCTCTATTTAGATACTCCGTAGTATCTTCCCGCGCCTCGATGCCCCGGGGCGTGACTGGTCTACCGAGATTACCGTATCCGTTCCATATATACATACGTATACAAGGCGCACGCACCCGCACGCAGATTCCACGCACGGGATCGCACTCGCTTAAGACAATTGCCCTCACGAGCACGATATTCGATCCCGACGGGGGCGTTCTCGACGAACGCCCCACCCGTTATTACGGTCTCCGCCGCGAACCTCTTCGACCAATATTCGAGGTGAAATCGGATTTTCCTAGCGGATCGCGACACGAGCCTTGACAGATCCTCGAGTATTACTCGAGCAGCCCTGTTGCCACCCTCCCGCGGTATCGATTTAAATTTCTCCACCCCCGAGGATATCAGAATCCTCGTGCGTCTCGTTTCTGACGCGAGATTAAGTCTACGCGTGTCAGGCGAAAGGGGAACGACCATTTCGCTGCACGACGAATTTAAAGTGGTGTTCGGTGCTTAGAGATTCGTCGCTATCGATCGAAACGAAAAATCGTTCGATCACTGATTGGGACAGAGCCACGACGATGCTGGGAACCAGCGATTAACCTTAAATTGTCTCGTTAATTATAGCAATTTGAATTGTCGATGAATCGGAGGGGATAACAATCGACGACGAGATTTAGCTACCTTCACGTGCTCATTTCGAACGGTAATGAAGTTAGAATAGGTTCAGTCGGAAATATCTTGCAACCCCGCCTGAATAGACTTTTCTTTAATAGACACGTGTGGTGTACTTATGGTGGAACGTACAATAACCTACTAATTAATATGTACCTATTTGTACCGAACCGGTCAAATGATCGGTTTTTAAATGAAAGTTGTATATTTTGCAATTGAGTGTAGGTAATAGTATATTTACTACGGTCACTAATAAACAAAATATTAAGTTTAAACGTAAATAATGACTAAACCACTTTGGATCAAATTCATGTCACGATTAGATTACCTTTCATGCTTTCGACCGAACACACTCTAGTCAAATGCCTTTCATCCCACAATTGCATCACTTGATGTAGATTGACTATTTGACTTCGAGGTTAGTTTCGACACTCTTAAAGGTCGATTAGACACGAATGAAACATATCGTTATTATTGTCTCGAATCACTCTATAAACTAACAAAGTTTCATTCCAATCCGTGAGGCAGTGTTCGCAATGTTAACCCGTGTTCTTCTTACCCTTGGTCTTAACGTTGCAATCGATTCGATATTCATTTCTGGGGTATGTTTCGTTTTACGAGTCGAAAATAAGTTGTCGTTTACAAGACTATTCAGCGAATACCGTTCCACTACACAACCAGCCCCAACTCTGCCCTAACCCGAATCAGCGGCATAATTGTTGTCCGATGGAATTTTCGCGCGCGACCTGGCTCCGCGCGGACACGGAAAACAGTTTAGCCAACAATTAAAAACTTGTTCGGCATTATCCCGCCAGGCACGTCCCCCTTTTCAGAGCCACCGTCCCGTGAACCAACAAGCACACTTTGCACTCCGTCTCTTCGTCGGTCCATTCAATGATTTCGCGTTCTGTTGACAATCGAGGGGGTTCGTCTTCCATTCTTCCGGAAGCTGGTAAGCGGATTCGTGCGGACGATGTTTGTCTGACTCGGCGACTTAATTATCACAAAGGCGGACATCAGCCGGAACAGGTCGACAATCTGTTTTCCGCAAACAAACGAATATGTCGAAACAAACGGTGACCAACGGTAACAAAGAGATGGTGATCAAACCAAGAGATAGAACAAAGTTGCAGGAGACAGCGTTATGAAAAGCTCCCTAGTGAAAACGAACGTTTGCCTTTATTTACGGTGTAACGAGTCCGTTAACTATCCCATTGTTCACCGGTTTCGGCGTCCCAGGTCTGGTCGATGTACCTACTTATGCCACCACGACTCTGTTGGTTAAGGATTCAATGTTACGGATGACTTGGTCCATTAACGACAGTCTGACGAATGTTCGTGCTTTGCTGGACGTCGAGAACTACGGCCGTGAATCGATGCAGTATACGCCCGCCTGCCGTGGAGATGCTGCGCGTCAAAGTAATGGGAACCTAGCTATCCAATGCTTATTTCTGTTTCCGAGGGTTGCGAGGTGGTCACCTTGAGCGGAAAATTTGCTTTGAGTCCTGAAAGAGGGATGACAATTCGACGTGGTTCATGGACTACCGAAAATTTTCAAACAGCACTGTTGTACTTGGAAGTTGAAGTGCCGTCAGAGATCATTTATCTACTAAAGTCGAAAACTACAACACACTGACGGGAAACGTGGGTGTTTTCGACGATGTTTACGAGCTGAATGAATGATTAACTGAACAATTAATTTGATTAGCAGCAGATACCGTATACCAGCGACAGATGGAAGCTGCAAATAACTCGTAATAAAAATGGTTCAGTGTGTTCACAGATGGTTACTTGGCCTCGACGTATGGAATATTAAAGCTATTGGTAAATAGAAATGCTTCGATCGTTCCAAAGCAGAGAACTAATCCTAAAAAGGATCAAGTTGATCTTCTAATTAAATAACCTTAAATGCAGTTTAGACTTCAATGTGCAGTAAAAATTCCGTAAACACTTCCCTCCACCATTCTCCCCTACCCAGTGGTGAGGATGAAATAGAAACTCTCACGAGGAACTTCTTATCCAACTCTCATCGAGTCTTTACTGTACCCACTTCTCTTTGATATAACACATCCAGAAAGAAATTGCTCGAAGTAATCGCGAAAGAAGCAACATAGGAGGACAATATTCGTTATTAAACGACACACTAGCAGCCCAGCCGCTTAAACGATCCAATTAGACAGAGGAAAACGATAAATGGAGTGCGACGAGGGCAAGTTAATTGTAAGCGGGTTCGGAGTGGTGGTAGGGGCGAAAGCAACGCGTCGGGAGGGCAAATCGGATACTAAATTTGTCGTCGGGAGGGAAAACCGAATTCAGTTCCCCGGGCGACGGGTCCGCGAGCGCAGCTTTGTTCGACGCGGAGCTCGGAATGATCATTCGAGGAGAAAAAAGGCGGAGGGAGTGTTGGCTCGTGAAAAGCGCGAACGAGTCAGAAAGTAATTACAGAGAAGATAGAGTCGTGCTCACCGAGCTGAATCTTTAGAGGGTGGAACCGTCGAGAAAAGAGATTGCGAAAGACGGTCCAGAGGAGGGTGCACGAATGACAACCGGGCACGCGGTAATCTATCCGACGTCTGATTTTACTCGACGTGTGTGTTTACCACCCGAGACACGTAGAAAAATCCAGTACAAACAAACCGGCAACTAAGAAACGTACAGCCACCGACAAATATTAAGGAGCGAGACGCTTTTCGTTGTAGCTCTTAGTCCGTATTTATACATAATTAGGGAATGTCGATTTCTCATAGTTTTTCATGTTTTTGTATAGCAAGCAATATATGTTCCCTGCATTTTATTCAAACGTTTTCGTAAGAGACAATTCTTTGCACAGTCTTTAGTGAATTGTTTTGTTTCTTAACTATTACCGCTAACATTGGAACTTCTCTAACCCGAAAACTCCGAATTTTTTTGAAACTTTACTGGTTTTTAAGGAATCTCGATAGAAGTATCAAACAATTCGTTTCTTTTGTTAATTTTTCGTCTTACAAGGAAAATAACACCTCTAAAGGCGGTTTCTGTTTACATATTTCCCTGTATACCTTGAAAAATGTAGTAGACATAAAGGAATTGTTGGAATATAATTTTGAAAGATTTTTATGCTATATAAAATTGTGTAATGAAATTGTTAAAAATTTATTTATTTATGAGAAAAAGAAAATTAGAAGATATCACTAACCTCTCACAAACAGATCACGAATCTGTTGTATGTAAGATTCACCAATCTGCTGAATGCAATTTCTGAAATGCAGGGTTTGGACAAGACGCCTCGAGAACTGAACATTGTTTCCAACACTCCGAAGTAAACCTTTCTCGCTTGCAGAATCAAGTCTTCCAAATCCCCCCGCTCCTTTCTTCACACTCAATTTCTGATTGTTCTCGGTTCGAGAGAGTTGCAAAAATTCAAATGCAATCGGATACACTGTTTCTCGCGCTCGATTTCCCGGATCGAGAAAAAAACGGGTGAATAAAATCCGATTCAAAAAGCGAAATCTCGAAAGTTCCGTTGGAACGATACCAGCGTTGCTGTGAAACATCGAGAATTCTTAAAACTGCAAACAATTTCCCTTTCCGTGTGTTCTTTATGGTGGAAAGGGGGCTTTTCCCTCCTTTTGCCACGGCGAACCCATGTCTGACCGTGGTCTGCAAAACGCGTCTCGCCGCGAGGGAAATCTTTCTTCAGCAGAGGGGCAATTTATTTTTCTCCCGCCACCCTATTAAGTTCGCTAACCCACGCGATAGTTGCAGGCTCCCGCTGGACACGTTACCCGTCGACACTTTTTAAATCTTTTATGATTCCGTTTGAAACTTGACCATATCTGTCGCCGTACATGCCAGGTTTCGATGCGCGAAGTTTATGGACGCGGTTTTCCATGTTTTCACCCGGGAGTTTTCTCTCGAAGATCGTAGCAACGGGAAACTTTCAACTTAGGTTTATTCAGAGAATTACCTGTATTTAAAATTTTATATATTCGAAGTGCTGGGAATGTTTGGTACGTTTCATAAGAAATTCCTGTACCAATCCAAATAAGCTCCACAGAAATTACAGTACATTCGTCAATTTCCTCTATAAAGCGCACAACTCGATACTTCAATATGGTTCTGTTGCAACAAAGTCTAATAGAGACAGTATATCACGGCCTTTCAGCAGTAGCTACTATTCCTTCCCCTGCGCAATCAATCTACAAGGTAGATACACGGCGAGATTCACGCCCTCGTGGTTTCTATTTCCTTTTCCTACGATCGTCTCACAGCCCTCGGAGCCGCAATACCGATAAAGTCGAACGCACCGGGGTGGGTCGTCGGGGCTACGCGGGTACACGTAATCGAAAGGACTTCTTTTATCGTGTGAAAAGAAAGAGGAAGGGGTGGGAAAAGTTGGATCTCGTAAGAGTCGTCAACGTTTTGAGAAACAGCCGGCGAACGTGGGCCCGAAATGGCGGCCACTTCGCGGATAAAGCGAGCGTTTTCGTGCGAAAGCCGGTTGGATCGGCACTCTATGCAGCTTCTGTGGAAGAATAGGGGCGGTCGGGGGGAACGGGGGGAAAAAGGAACCGTGGCTAAGCGAATGGAATGGGTTGGAAGATGGACGAGGGGGTTGCCACAGGGGTGGTGGGAAGGAAAATGCCTGCGAAAAAGGCAAACTAAACGCGTGCCCGCCCAGAAAAGAAGACGAGATATGTCGGCGTTTTATCTGTTCGTTCCGCCAGCCGCGCAACTCCGTCCGGAAATCGGCTCGATAATTCGCCCACTTCTGCACGCACCTAGGCTCCTGCTCGGTTAGTGAATTTTGATACCAACTTTCTGGAAGTCGAATACGGTTTTGGAAGATTCTGTTTATGGAATGTTGTTTGATTAGCCAGACGCTGAAATATAGTAAATTCTCGATAAGTGCTTGAAGGCTTCTTGGCACTGAACATTAAATATTTCATGAACTAATGGCCTTATGCGGATGAAACAAATATAATTGGCTTTAGAATTACAAGCTCCATCACCGTGTCGAACCTAATGAGGGGACCTCTTGTTGTCAGTGCCAAGGAGCCTTCGAACGTTCATCTAAGATTTACTGTAGAAATAGAATCTTATTGGCTTTTCACAGGAGACACTCGATAGTGCAAAACAGAGTTTTGAAGTGAATTTAACACTGGATATACACATACATTTTAGTAATTTATTTAACACTTAGTATCCACGTCTTGTTAAGAAAAATTTGTACTTCAAGAATTGAGGGTTAGATATCTTTTAACAGGGTCGATGATTAGATTCTTACTACTGGGACAATGTCGTGATAAAATGCGCCTATTTAAGTTCTTGGTGACATTTTTTAATTGCCCGATCCCATATAAATACAGGTTCGAAATATGTTACCTTAAATGTCATTTAAATTTCCAGAAAACGAGATGCATCTACACGTCCCGAAAATATGATCATGCGATACAGAATCTCGTCGAAAGATCTCCCAAACCATATTACTATTAACAATCAAGACTCCGCGTTATAAATCATTGCCGCGGGCAAGTTTAATTAAATTTCCACGCTCGCGCCTGGAAATTGCTCTACTAGGTCGTATACGCTCAATTAACTCTGAACAAAACGTCATCTCTGGCGTGAAAACCCGTATTTACAACAATTCTGTTATCTTTTGCCTTCAGCTTGATCATCGTTTAAGCAGCCATCCCCTAACTTTACGAAAAATCCAGCCACAAAGTTGAACTTGCGACAATTTTCCCTCCCCGCCTCCTAAAAAAAAGAACGAGTCAAATTTGTTCCTCCGTTTACGCTGACACGAGAGGTCCGTATAAGTTGATAATATATTAACATTATATTCAGCACTGGCACGGCCTCATTCGCGTGGTTTCGTCTTCAAACCTCCGGAGACCAAAGCTGCGCGAAGGTACCCAGAGTCCTCTCGTTCGTCCTCGTAAATCTACCTGTTCCCAGGCGAATAACGCAGGCGTTTACCTCGAAATTTCATGCCGCGAAATAAGTTCGAATCGCGTTCCCGTGGAACTCGATTACGTCGACTCCGGGTTTTCCAGCGTTTGTAGAATCTATCGGGCTAATTGGTCCTTGTCGAATTTCGATTTCACGTTCAGAGATCTGGACTATGAATGGGTAAAATAGAGGGGCGGGGGGGGGGTAATGAAACTGAAACAGGAGGGTTATAGACCAAGGGCGTAGCCAATCCTGTCCATTCAGATCGTTAACGATCTCCGAGGACGGTGTAGAAACTGGAAGACGTAAGAAACGCCTCATGGCAGATAAAGACGCGAAATATTAAAACTTAACGGCGCCTGGGTTACATAATAAGCCGTCTTATCCGCGTTATTAAAGCACGCCCCGTGGATATATCTTCGCGTAGAAGTCAGGCTCCTCCGTAGTCAAGGGCGGAATAAAAAGCTGCCTCGGCTCCTCACGGGAACGCAAATAGCCGCTCTTGGGAGCAAAGAACTGGTACCGTTTCGCGGGAGAACGTGCGGCGATTTACGGCGCTGAACGGGACCGCGACACAATCGACGATCAAACCCAGACTTGAAAAATTCGCGTGGATATTTGCGAGCTTCGAAGACATACTGAGGTACCGGGAGTTGTACCTAGTCCCTGGGAAACGGGGATAAAGATGGAAATACGGGGCTGAGTTTGTATTGTGTCGCGGTGCGAGAAATATTCCATTGAACTGGTAAACAACGATAAATAGAAGTCAGTTTTGTTTTTTAACCCATGAAAGATCAATATTGCGTTTACGCAACATTTCATTTAGAATTTCTTTTCTAATGAATTTACATGATTGAATTTTACTATCTAACATTTTTTCTTCTGTCAGTCAGCAGGTATGTAATTTTGTGAAGAATAAAAAATCTTATGCGTGAAAATCTTATTATTTTATTGCTTGATTCTTAACGAGTTGAACGCATTTGATTTCTTGTTCTAAAGAGAATTTGTTGAATGAAAACCGGGGTTCTATAGTCCCTGTGTTAACTGGTAACGGCTTTCTTTTTGTAAATGAGTTACAAGGGTCAGAGACTTATAATAATTACAAAGGTTGTAATAATGAATCCAGAAATGACAAATGCTTGTTTATTTTGTTTCAAAAAGCGTAGTGAGAATATGCTCGACAATGATGATACATTAACAAAGTTATGGGCTGTAATCTACTAAAGTAGATATCAAATTGTAGGAAAAAAAAGCAGTTTAAAAATTGATATGATTCCTCGTAAAATGTTGCAAAAGATATTAAATAGAATAACATGGAATACATTTATTTTGAAGACAATATTTTCAACAAAAATGTATTAAAATAAAATTTTTAATAGAAGTATATTTTCAAAAAAAATTTGCGCTACAAATAAAACCAGCAGACTTTTCGTACTCACCAAGAACCACTGAAAATATTAAAAACCGTTGAAGCTTTCGGTGAAAACTGTTCTGAGTTTCTTCGATTCGATTAGCATCGGAATTTCATCGGTAGAGTTACGTATTCCGTATGCATAAATAATCCCTCGTATCTCAAAACAGAAGGTACCGCCGTGAAACAAGAGTTTCCTCAGTTCGCCGCGTTTAAATTACACGCTAACGGGAGAGAATTCGTAGCCGTTAGCCGTACACCGTATCCATCCGCGAACGGAACAAAAACGAAAAGAAAAAAAAAACAATCACGTCGGATGCGTTACGGAAACGCGAGTATTTTCGGGATGAGGGAACCGAGGCGTTCTCTACTGCTTCTTTTTTTCACGTTAACGAACCCGCTCGAGCAATACGAGGTCCTTTATCGCGGCTTTGATCTCGTACGATATTGGGAATAATATCGGGCCGTCTTTTCTACGGCCCTTACAAGAAAGTTCTATTCTTTGCCTTGCCGCCGCTGTCGCCTCTCTAGTTCCGCTTTGTACACACACGACGCGGTGCATTGTGCATGTGTGCGTGCGACTGGTACGCCCGCGGTCGCGTGCCCCTATACACGGGTAAAGAGCTGTTGTACGATGATACAACGATCCTCCCCTCAGGGGGAGAGGAGCAGTCGATTGTGCGGTTCGATTCTCGGGACGACGGAACCCCTAACCGCGGTGGTTTCAGAATATCCCGTGAAATTAGTTTCTGCTGTGTTTCAGATTATTTCCGAACGGAGAAATCTTGAGGATCTTAGCAACATAGAAACATTTAGCCAGTATTTATCTACTTACAACATTTGAAATAATTGTAGCAAATGTTAATTTATGTATTGAAGTAGATATTCTGTAGAATTAACTGGCTGCAATTGTGAAGAAAATTTCAATTATTGCTGGTGAAAAATTTCATTCCCACAACTTATATTCTGTTGTTTTATCTCTTTAAGTGTCTCGTGAGAAAAGTTACACCACTAGGATATACAGTTCCTGGTTTGTTGTCTACAATTTGAATGTAAGCAATCACAAGTGGACTGCGGATTTTATGCATTAAGCAGCAGAAAACAAAAGTTCGATCGAGGTTATTACATTTTTATTTTATTCTTGTCCCATTAAAATCCCTGGGAGAAGAAAGGATTTTCTGCTTTCACACCGGTCTTTATAAACTACTTAAAAAATGACATTTTGCATAAAGATTCGCAGTCTATGTGATGCGCAACTTATTAAATATTACTACACTCGATTGCGTCTCGACCTCTTATTTCTATCAACAATCTTTATGCAGATAATTTGCAAGACGAGTCAAGAATTACGATTTCCATGAATACACATTGATTACTCTAATCTGTCAGTAGTATTAACGCCATTCAATCAGACTATAGTGTCTTAATTATCACCCTACGTAGAACTCAGAATTGCAGGATGTGACTCACCCCGTCAGAGAAGAAAATTACACACTCGAAGAATCTCCGAATCGTGTACTCGTTTCTTTTCAGCCGGTTGCCACGGTCACAATGTCTCGTCGTTCACGGCCGGTGATAGGGATGTTCATTTTCGAAGATGGGTTCCACGGTGTGCCTTTAGAATTGCAGGATCCCCCTCTTCGACTACTCGCATTCAAATGTAAAGCCTCCGTTCTTCCTCCTCGATCGAGGGACTAATGCTCGAATGAAGGGCGCCATCTCCTATGAGCCGGAATGCGAATGAATTTGCGATGAGGTACGCGGCAAATGAAGTGGCCGCTTAATCGTGATCAATGCAGCCCCCTGAATACGTACGGAGATCCGTGCCCTTGTTTTCGTGGGACGGCGACAAGAGAATTCGGGGGACAATTGCTGGTTCTGAGGAAAGTTTATGTGACCCAGAAATAATATTCTCTGGAGCGAGCTGGATAGGTTGGATGTGGAATTGATATACAAATCGTAAATTTATGGTTTCTCGTGGAAAATGATATCATGTACACTTGGGATTATGGCAATATCTACTTGCTGCGATTATTACAACATTAACTGTTATATGGATATTACAGTAATAATAATAATAAGGGCAATAGTCATTGAAGGTGAAATTGTAAATACAGAAAATACATCATAAAGGATAACACATAACAATATACATTGTAGTTGTAGTACACACTGAAACTGCGAAGGACCATGTTCAGCCGCTGTTATTACACATGTGTGTCTAGCCTTTATGCTTATCATTTCTAGAAATTGTCGTCTAAACCGAGTCTCATTAGTACGTCGTCGAAATCTAAAGTCCCACCGTCGACGATTCAGACTTCCCATGAAAGTGTGTCTCATTCATACAATTGTTTCTCTATTAAAATTGAACTACTTACAATGTTTTTATGGAATTAACATGATCGTTGGAATCATCGAAACTCGTCAAATCGGTCAACATCGACGATCATCGTGATCCACCTGTCACCCTATTATCCCAAAAACCCCACGCGTTGTGTGAACGTATCGAAATTAATTAACAACGATGCGTTTCCAATAATAGAGCTAACAGGTAGGCAATAAACGGGATACGATATTGCACGCCTCCCGTCTTCCCGTTGCTCCATGATGCTCGCTCGTCGTTCTGGTCTACGGGGATGCGATTATATTCCGCCAAAGAACCGCGCGCAAAATGCACGCGGGAACCGTCCCGTGCCGCATGAAACGCGCAATATACCGGCTGAGCGTATGGAAAGTAATTAATTCTCTACTAATTAACTTGTCTTCATAATCCCGGCGCACAATTGGGACGCCGGCGGAATGACAAATGAGCTAATACTCAGACGGATCCCCGTCGCACTGACATTTATCGTTCGGCTTGCCAAGAAACAGACTGCGCTGGGGGGATTGCCTTCCTTTGTTTATAATATCCATTTTTCTTTTGTGTGAGACGATGCGCACGAAACAACGGGACAATGTTAGTGCACAGAGAGAAACGGGGAATGTGACGGTAATTCGAAACAATTGCGGGTACAATGTACCCACGTAGATCCGACTGGATGAGAGAACGAGATATTGGGGTGACAATAGATATTGTTTACCTCTGTACGAAGCTATACGGAAATATTGTGTCATTGAAAAGTGTTTGCATCTTCGTATTAAACCACACTACGAATGTAAAGTGAAACTGCTTGATCGGTTGTTCCGTTTCTAGGAAAGTTGGTAGAATGTTTGGTAGGGTTACATTTGATTAACCTGTCTGAGTATAACTTACTGTATCTACTTGTTGGAAGTATCGATGGTCGTATGGTATGTGTTCTCTAATGACGTCACTGTTTTCTTATTGATAATATGTATCCGAATACATTATATTGGTGAAATGAAATAACCTTATCTCAAGGTCAATGTCTAAAACCTTTAATCCAAGTAGTAATACCAGGTAATGGTCAGACACGCCAACCTGAAATTTAATTTCTTTACAGAACAAAGCCTTAGATGAAAAATTATGCTACTGCATTTCCAACGTGCTTCTACTCAATGAATTACCAGATATGCAGTTGCATACCAATTTGCACGTTGTACACAGGACTTTAGTAATCAGAGTACACTACATTCGGGAAATGAAGGGATTACATTCAAGATTGAATTCAGCAATCCGTCCCTTAATATTTTTTCGTCCACCAACGCCATAAAACGGGATAACAATCCGCTCCGATGTCGCGAAACGCAGATTACTTCGTAGAATATGCGAACACAACGGCACGATTACACGTGGTCTTCAATAATTTACAACACTTCACGCCCGGGTTCCCGAACTTACGTTGCATCTCTCTTTATTTCCCGCTCCGTCACCTTTGCAACGTTAATGACGCGTTAATGAGAAATGCTCGCACGAGTCCGGTCGTTTTTGTTTTCTTTTTATCTTCCGACAATAATTTTCTGCGGGTTGATTTAGCGCGTCTTGCCATGCCGCGAGGCTGTTGCTTCCGCGGCAGAGAAATTTCGCGGGCGAACTTTTCCCATAGATCAGCGACCCGGACGCCCGTGACTTTCACTGTAAATTAACCAAACGCAATCCCCCACCCATCGGCCCATTAATTATCGTCGCGTATTTAGGCATCCGCGAGGCATCCAACTCTAACGTCACGATGATTCAGAATGCATGAAATCATTTTGTTAGGGACACTGTTGTATTTTATGCAGAGAATCTATAAAAAAAACTTACTGTGATGCTGTAGTCGTTGAAACTAAATCAATTATTACAATGATGAATGTAATGTGTACAGTTGTAGCATTAGTAAATGTGAGTCAATTATTATTATTAGATTAGTAAATGTAATGTGCATCATTGTAAATCTAATTTCTAAAAAACACATGATAGTTTTTTATTCCAAGTTGAGTGTTAGTTTCTGTACGAAAGTTTGCTTTGAGAAATTGTTTGTACCTTCTGTCGTGCGTAAAGGAATATTTTCTAGTATACAGCGATGGTGTTTCATTTGAGTACAGATAACCTTCGTGCAACGCAGTGGTTAGATTTCTAAACATCGCCGTGTTATGGGAATACATTATACGAAACTACGAGCTAGTTTATACAACACTAAGCTAGTGTGTACGCACATACAAAAAACACGTAAGGTTCCGATATTTAACAAAACTATACTATTCTACACAATGCGTTAACCGTGTTAGAGCGAAACAGTGTTTTCGGAATACCGTGTTATTAGGTGAATGCCGTGTTGAATTTTGACGTAAATGATTTTGTTTCATTACTTCATTCAGTGTTAAATTTATCCATCATTCTTTCAGATACTTTCTTGCACAGAATATAGAGCGTTATGATAATCAAAACTTTATAAAGTAATTTATGAAAGCAAGTATGAAAACAGACATTTCTTTCTATTTTTGAATATCTTAATCGGTTAGGCATGATATACAAAAATTTATTACATCTTACGTAAGTTGTATATTTTATCGAATTTCATAGTCCTATAGACAGTACGCCCAAATAGCACATGACGCCTTGAAGGCGGCTGAAAGGCGCCTTAGAACTAAAATAGCCGTGAAATGTGCGTCATGTGCTACTTTGTAATTCGTAGTTTTCTAGTAAATATTAGTAGTTATTAAAAACAACTTCCACTTATCAATGTACTCAAATGGCCAAGATCCTAACGTAAATTGCCATTCAACTGTTTGCACCCAGAGCCGGAATAATATCAATCATAACTGACATCTAAACAACCATTCGATGTCTTGTAAACGTCTCCCTACAATCACCGGCAGCATCAAAGGAATTCATTCTCTTTGAACCATGCCCTCGTTACGATCAAATATCAGCCAGAAATCCTCGATACTGGTCCCCAGCCGGTCATCCAGAAGTAACTCAAGATTCCGTCCCCTCCTCCACCCACGATTCTCCCTGGATCGTGAACGGAGAGTTCGGTCTTCGAAGTTTCCATATGAAAAACCGGATACTCTGAAAACTGCTTTTTCCATCGTGCTTCCTCTACGTACCTGCTCCCTATCTTTTTGTCCCCGCTCGTCGCAATATTCCGCGATCGAATCCTCGTCGCGCGCGTACCGGGCGTTTCAGCGCGAAATCTTCAAGAAATCGTTGGAAAACCCTTTTCCCACCGTGGGCGCGGTCTGTCGTCTCGTTCACGGACCCGTTCGTTCTCCCACTCTCCGGGGACTCGAATCAGCATCGATTTACATAACACCGGATTACAGTTTCTCGGAAAACCACTCGGGTGTTTCCGTGCGTCGAGCGTGCCACAGCGTGATATTTCCCGGCTTTGGCGTTAAATAAAATTGTCAGCGAACCTTGTGTGTCCGTTCGCCCTAACACGTCAAACGTCAACGTTGGGTCCGTTCTGCGCGTGGCGTAGCTATTAAAATTCTCGTCGGTTCTGAACAAAGAGACGTTAATCGCGTGCATGGGAGGGGGTGGGGGCTCGCGACAAATACTAATTAACTTGCGATGAAATTTTTTGATCAAACGTCGTTTCGCTTCTCAATGTCGTACCGTTTCTCGAACGACACGTCAGCCGAGTGTGCACAGGGCTTCAATCGCGTGTAGCGTTCGCTAGCCCCCTCCAACCCCTCTCCACACGAGGTGTTTCCCTCTGTCCGTCCAGTAACTTTCAGCGGAATAATGGCCGTTCAAAGGGACGAGGAGGGAGCGTTTCATATCTCGAGCGATTTTTCGAGGCGCGACCTTTCAGTCAGGGCTGCCCTTTGAACCTTACCCGGCCTCCCCGGGGCTGGTATTAATATTGTATGATACCGTGAACGAAGTCGATCGAGAGACACCCCACCCGGGGGAAAAATGAAGAGTCTCCGCTTCGGGTGATTCGCAGCTGCTCCATCACTAATTGATCTGTCCTTTCGACCTCCACGTCCCCCACCCCGAACTTGCGGTTCCATTTAATACCGACATCGCCGAGCCGCGCGCGATTACAAAGTCCGTGTCACTTACAAAGGCACTCTCGGGGAGCAGCTTTCAACGGGCCGGATCAGATGGGCTGCGAAATGTTATTTCGATAAATCCCAGGGTGATGGCGGCCACTGGAAAGCGTGACAGTTTCATTCTTTCGCAGACAAAAAAATTGTCAGCGGGTACAAAAGGCGACGTCACGTTGCCCTTTTAGACGGAGGACAGCCACGACTCAAACCGATAACGGAGTGTCTCGTTCGATACTGGTTATCGGCATGCGGACGTATTTATACGTTTGTAGCATTTTCTGAATCTGAACACGATACAGTGAAATAAAGGTTTTAATATATTTTAATACTGTTCGCGTAGTGTTATTAACCTTCACCCTGCATGATTACTTTCTCTTAAAAAAATATGAATACAGCTTTATCGAAAGAAACTAAAAAATGCTAGTAATGTTGCAAAGACGAAACCGGTACTAAATCAGGAAAGAGCCTAAGCTGTAAAGGGATTGATAAGATATCATCTAGCATCTATTTCTATTTCCGTATATAATAATAATAATTCCTTTTCAGTAAATGTATCGCTAGCTACGAAGTGGTGCAAGACAAGCGGATGTCATTACAGTAATTAGCAGCGTAAAGGGAGTGATTCCGATGCAATTCTGCTTCGTTATCGCAACGAATTCCACACATACTGATTCGTCGAATGCAACATCACAGTTCAATCCTCTGTCGTTGAAACAACCGCGTAATATAATTACACAACCAGCAGTTCAATAGTGATTTCGTATACAACACAACTGGACCGAGTATCAATTCAAATATAACGGCAGGAATAAACAAATATGTACATCAAATCAATCTCGAGAAGTAGCTAAGACAGTTCGAATTAAGCAAGACCGCGCATCGCTATTTCTCGTCCCTGCATCTTCCGTTGCCACCTCGTCGAGCGATCCTGCCATTTAAATGGAGATCGACAAGTCGTGGACGTCGAGGAATGTGCATCGGACCGCGTTCCAGTGGACGTGACCCCGCATTACCACCCTTTATTAATTACTAAGAGTCACGCAGTACCGTTGCAATTAATCACAATTTGCACTGTCTGGTTGTTCCGGTGCCACGGTAATTGGCCAGACCGGGCGTAAGAGTGACGGGAAGGGTGGAGGGATCGGACGAGAGAAGAGCATGAGCGAGAAAAAAATAAAGAAGATGATACGGGGGAAGAGATCGCTGGAGTAGATCCACTCCAGCCTCGAGTTCGCGGCAGTTTAAACTAGACCCTGGAACATCTTCGTGCACTTTATTTTCTGCCTCTGTAATCTGTGCCGTGCGTGTCCGACCTCCGGCGATATTTATACACGGGGAATTGAAGGAAAAGCTTCTGGAGTTTAAGACCGTGTACTTACTGTAATGAGTCAAAACTGGCTCGGCAAACGGAGGCCCCCGGGAATCGAGTTTCTTTCCACCGGCGATACACAACCAAGTTTTTCACTTTTTCTTTTTTTCTTCGTTGGAGATGGCGCGACAGCTTAAGGGAGCGAACTGCTATACGAGGTTGTTGTTTTATTGTGGATCTATGGTAATTAAATATTTTCAATGAAACTTGTTGGTGACGCTACGAAATATATCGTGAAATCACCATTAGAAGATAAAATTAGTCTTCCATTGAAAATATGTTGTGGGTCAATTTTTAATTTCTACTTAATGTGGTACGTATCCATTCTGATGAAACCTTCTGGAAAAATCTTGGACAAACAGATTTCAATATCTCTAGGACCCTAGGTGCAGATTCGATAGTTGATGAGTAGACTGCGAGATGCGCATAAATAATATTGACCTTTATTAAAATCATTGCTTTATTGCATTTGCAAAGTTGAGGAATGCTATAAGTGTATTAAACATCCGCAGTCTATTTATGAAATGTCTAACAAATATCGTATTTCGCTCGATAGTGGGATACTGGTGTGAAAACTTCGACAGTCTCTTCAGTATGATCGGTGACATCGCGCAATGGTCATAGGTTCGTAAACGGCTGGCCTAGTATTCAATCCCTGCTGCCGTTTGAAAACTCTTTTTCGCAGGATAACTATACTTTACTAATTACATTTTTGTTATCATTTGATACAATAAACACAAACACGTTTCATTCAGCACAGTACAAAAACCTGATTGCTTTCCTTAACGCTTTTCATATTAATTACTGTTTGATTAATTCCAAAGCCCCCATTAAAGTCACGCAGGTTAATCAGTCCACCAAAGCATTAAAAAAAAAGAAGATAAAGGGGTAGAACAGAAACGGCGGACAGCGTCACTAATGAGGCTCATTTTCAAAGGTCGCTCCTTCCGCGAATAGGGCAGAAAATTTTTCTTGTCTGACGCCTCGGACCTGAGCGACTTCTTTCTGGTCGAGGAGTTCTCCTTCATTTGTGACGGATTTAACGCTATCTCGGCCGGGGGCGTTAGACGAAGCAAACGCCTCGTTACTACGATTTGTAAAATTATTCGCGATGATGTGTCGCTTATAGGCGCTAGGGCTCCTCCAGAAATTAATATTTGTTACGATAAAGGACGTTATTTCCGGTTCGAGGTAACCTAAGCAGCAAAAATTCTCGTATTTCCGTGGAAAATGTAAATTTTCCATAATCCTTACGAACAACAAAATAAATTTACTTTCAGTATGTTTCGTTATTTATGAGAAAATAATTTAATTAGATGGGTTAGAAGATTTTCAGAAGACCATTAGCATATATGAGGATTGTGCGGTAGATACACGTGTGTCATCTTACTACTTTCACGAGAACAGTACAATAAATATAGTAGATTATACGAGGGGACCAGTACCAGAGTAAACTATGCCACCAAATGTTGACTCATTTACTCAGAACGTCTGATTATTCAGCGTACCACACTCACGGAAATGAAAGCTTCGAAATAGTTTCGTTTTCTCCCGAAACTAAAAATCTCTTTTTCAGCGAACGCCTTCTTCAAACAGATAACGTCATGATATCTTTTTAATTACACGATCAGGAGCCACCGTAGTTGCTTGTGTAGTCTGGAATAAACAGTTTCAAGGACGATCCTCCATCGTCTCTCTGTCGGCGTAGATGCGATCAGTCAAATTGAATGTACTTACCGTCGCCCGGGCCCCTCTTGGCCGCGGTGCGAGGTAATACGAATATAAAGAGCCTATTTCCATCCCCCATCCAACCCCCTAATTTGTCCCATATATCGATAAAAGGCCCTAAGTGCCGTCCTCGATTACGAAGCTCACCACCGCAAATAGCTTCGAGAATATTTAATTTCGCCACGGGACTCCCCGGGAGGAAGCTACCGGTCCTGGAGAAAAGGCTTTTCCTCCGCGGCAAGGGTTGGCCTGATTGGTGACTGAAATTCGTGCCGAGGGAAAACCCCGAATCGATTTTTCCAGCGAAGCAGTGGCCGCGACTCACGATGATATAGACGTCGTGGGTAAGCCAGAGTGCGTGCGTATCGATCTTTGGTTCTGGAAAAGCCTACATCATTCAGTGTCTCGGATCCAACCCAGTTTTCGCGAGCCTCGCTCCTCCCCCTCCCGTCTTATTCCCGGTGATACCATTTTTTTTCTCCCCCTTCAGATCTTTCCTCACGGGTCTATGACGAAAGTTACGGTGATCTTGAATTCTGATGGCCGAACTTAGAGGCTTTCGGCGAGAATCGGAAAAACTTGGGTGTTTACGATGGACCCTTCTGAAGTATTTTTATACAGGCTGTCCTAAAATACAATGGGTAAAGAGAATAAAGTATATTGCACCATAAGATCGCGGTTCGTCGACAACCCATGTGGTTGTGTTGTTATTCCTGCCCTCCTTTGGATCGAATTGACAGTAGGCAAGATAAGACAGAAAATGTGTCAACTGCCCTATAAAATCTCGCTACGGCAATCGACTGGAGCGATCTTTGGAAGGGAATACTCTGTCCCCGTGACACGTCACCCAAGTATGAATACCACGTACAATGCAAAGGCAAAATTATTTAAATACCGTTACAAAATTATGCATAAAATTAATAACGCAGTAGAATATCAAACAACACGAACAGCCTGTTTTAACTAAACGCATTTGCATATTTTTCACGATTTATGACTTAAAAACGAAATAAATTGTGTCTGGCTACGTACGGCCATTTTCACTATGGCAGTGAACTTGTTAAATCGAACAAATTCCTTGTCCTCTTTCCATCGTAGCATCGATCTATCCACAGGATCCACTTCAAGAATCACTTATCCCAAGACACCCTGTAGTTCCTACCGTGGAACAAAGTAACCCCACCAGATATTCTTATTACTTGATTATGATGTCCTCGGAGAGTCTTCGCCGGACGAGGCCCCCCATTTGAATATCGCGTTCGCGTTCACCCCCCCGAGAAGGGAAGCCCGACTCCGCCCTTCCGATTTACTCCCTTAAACGAACTGGCGCGTACCTAGCGATATTTATGTGAACATATGTGCATAGAAACGCGGCTTGTTAGAATAAATTCCAAACGGACACGCTCGTAATGTTACCGACGCGTTCGTACGCCCTTGGATCCGCCAGGCTCTAACAATACTCTGTAGCATTCCTACATCGATTTTTGGGTGGGGATGAGGCATGGGGATGGGGCGAGGGGATGGAAGATGGGTAAAAGAGTCGAACAGACGCGGTAATGAAATGTAAGCGAGACGATCGTCCTGGCTACGTGATCGCATGAATATTATCGCGACCCGCGTTAAAAAATGCAGTGCCCTGTTACGTGGGGTTCCTGGGGACGCATCGACCGGTTTCTTCACTGTTCTGAAACTACGAGATCCCAGTGCTCCACTCGACTGACATGTTTAAGTACAGGAGACCCGTTCCCGAACACAAGAAACGTTTCGTTCGCCGGTACGCCGAGCCCCAGTTTCCAAGGGATTAGTCCCAGTTGGGTCTTGGTCAGTGTCGGGGACGACGCGAGAATCGACTGGCTATGCTACTTGCGTCTCAACTTCCGTACCCTTACTCCACCTTTTTTCGACTACGAGGAGTATCACACTCACTTGTCAGGTTTTACGTGTGTATTAGCTGTCTCTGGTGCTTCGAACTCGCTGGGGTTATCAATTTTCCTTATCTCTGGAGATTAAAGGGGTATACCAACGCTGCCGGATCTATTTTCTTTATCTCGCTTGGTATAAAGTGGACACTCTGGAAGTTAATACTTTCAGTTATAAATTGTCGAGACACTTGACTCTGTTAAGCGAAGAGAATTATTTTCTGTTTGGTGAAATCGTGTGTTTAACGAAACAATGTCTGTTGCTCGTACTTCTTAGCATGATATTCTTTCGTTAATAATGTAGATGTACACGATTCTTATTTTTCCGTGCTCCCTCTCTCGGACATTGTTTACCTCCCCGGCAATGGAATTTTCCATTAACCTTCACTTTCTCCTTGAAAGTTACCGACTATAAAAGAAGCAAGTGTATATCGGCGGTAGAGAGGAAAGCAATCCACCCCCCGTACGTTCTATGAAAACGTTGACAAACTTTCCCGCGGTAGTATTATTGAGCTCGAGGTGGAAAGTTTCGTGTCAGTGGTTTTTGGCCCTTTTAACGTTATTACCCATAAAGAGCCGAGCATAACACGCGTACAATAAAAGGTACTGGCTTTATTCCGTCCGTATCTTTGACTCTACGGGCAAATCCGTATCTTTGACTCTACGGGCAAAATCGTTTCAAGAAAAATCCCTTCTCGGACCGTTTAACTTCATCCCGGTAATTTTACGTGTTCCAACGTTGCTAATTAAGCGGACCGGGGGGCTGAGTCCTGGCTCGAAGTATTTTCACGCGGACTCGAAGATACCGGGGGCGCCACGGGCGGCGGCGGCATTAATTTATAGCGACGCCCGGTATCGCTGGAAATGTTCCGAAGTTGAACTTCGGCGAGCCGGCTTACGGGAGCAACGAGAATGCTAACTCCGGATCACTGTTACTGCAACTTTCAGTTTCAGACGGTGTATGTAAACATTCCGTGTGAAACTGCACCAACATTTCACCGACTCCACGGTTCTGTTTCGGGAGCAGCTAAAAAGGCTGAAAGAGGAGAACTCCGTTACTTCGACGGATCTTATCGAATTGTATCAAGTTTCTAATTTCGTCTTCGCCGCGCGACGCAACGCTACCAGATCCCGTTTCCGATTATTGGAATTCCCTACAAGTCATGAGGAATTAAATTTGTGGTAGTTCGTGGCACAGAGTACTGGAAATACTTATTGCATCACTTGAATATTAGAAACGTTATCACTGAACTACGGATTCTTATACAAATACAGATTTCTGTGGATTAATTCGAAAGTGTGTCAGAAACTTGATTTTTTGATTAAAGGTTTCATTAAGTTAAAAGCAAAATAAAATTTATACTCACGTTTCCTTCTAGATTTTTTTTAAAACCATAGTAGATATAGTAAAGTTGTTGAAAATTTGATTTTTAAATAAATACATAAACAATAAGACAAATTTTTAATAATTTATTGAACCCAGTTTTTTGCTATCTACTATAGTTTTCAATATCTACACGAAGATAATAAAACACACATTTAAGGTGTGATTTCACCCTGAAGAACTGAATATCAGCAAAAGTAAAAACTGCCCGATAGTTTTATTCCTCTACAACCTGCGAAGTTTTAAAAAAACTTGGACTGTTTAGGGGTACCAAAGTTCCCTTCTCAGTCTAAACGTACTAGTTCGACGACATACAGAACGGAGGGTCCCCTCAAAAAGGCCCAAGCCCTAATAGAAATTTCCGACGCCACAAGGGTGATGCGATAAATATTTCCATCACTGTACCTTACGGAGAAACGCGTTTGCCGCGAAATTTACGCAGGATCCTTCACGTCGACTCACCGTTCGCTACGGCCGCGATATCGCCCCATAAAGGGGCAAAGGTATCGCTTCGCAGTTTGCTAAATCGCAGGGATGATTCCACTTCCCGGGAACGAAGAACCCTGGTTACCGGCTAGCGGACATGATGGATTATCATGGCTCGTATAAATCATTCCGTTGCTATCTCGCATTCGTCTCGTTTCTGGCCCTCTTAACCTTCTGCGTCCTCGCGCTTCAAATACTGTTCTTGTGCGTTTTCATCTTAGACGGATGTCGAATTAGGGAAGGGTGATTCGAAGTCATGCAAAATAAAGTAAAGATTAATTTCTTTGAATTTATTTTGTATCGTTCTAAATTGAATTCGACTGAAAAAATCCTTTACAAATATACAGGTGAAACTTCAATCTAATAAGTATAGTCAAGAACCAACCACCAGTATACACATAGTTTCCATTATCCCAAGTTCCAATCAATCGCGAAATAAACAGTCAACACGTTCGTAAAAACACCCCGCTATATCAGACTTTTAATTTATCCTGTCAAACAGGCGCATTCTAAATCCGCTAATTACACAGTAACGTTAACTTAATTTCCAGTTGGCGGCCGAAAGAAGCAACAGATTGTAACCCTCCAAATGGGTTAATTTACGCGTGTAATTACGCGGTCCACAGAATCCACGGATAAAGTAATTTCCACGTCGCGGCGGATAAACAAAACACGGCTGAACGTTTGATTCATAAAAATAAAGGGTTTCCACCTAGGGAGGGTGAGAACAGTGTTGGGGAAGTGCGCAAGGGGGACCCCCAGGTAGTTGCAGGAAGTATTTCCGCGGCAGGTTGAAAGGCCATTTAGGGGTGCCAGGCGGGAACGAGCAGGGAAATGCATTGCGCTCCGGTGTAAAATTCCTTTTTCACCCGCGGGACCACTCGTCGCGATGTTTACTCGTGCGTAGTTCGCCGCTTGTTCGGAAAAGGAATGAATTAAAGAGGGGTGGAGAGCACCCCTCAGCCTCCTCCTGCTCCCTTATTCCCTTATCGCCTCTTCGAGCGTTCCCACTACGCTTCGTTGCCCCCGGTGTTGCGCTAGCGTTCATCTCGCGGACAACACCGTGTGCGCAATGGTACTTCCTCCTCGCGAAATCTGCAACCGATCGGGCCGACCGCCGGCTAACTCGTGAATTTATTCCCCGTGTCGCCATGAAAAATGCAGTGCGTCAGCCTGGAATAAATTTCGGTGAATATATCGTTGTCGCCGCGACCGACCCCTCTCCCTTGGATTGACTCCGTACGACCGACGGCGTTTCCTTCCTTGTGGAACGTAAATACTTTACCGTACAAAAGTCGCCGCACTAGTCGGGGGAGAGGTCCGTTTATCCAGGAATGGGAATGAGAAATGGTCAACTTGCCAATGGCGGCAGAGTGACAAATCGGCTGGGGCCGACTGCGCACTCTGCGAAACGCGAGAAAGTTATTTCGTTGGGTAAACCGCCGCGATAATACCTCGAGCGGAAGATTGAAGGACTGGTGGGACATGGACTGAGGTCACACGAGCGTTGGAATGACGGATGGTTACGACGCACGGTGTAACGATTGTAGCGTTACGGGGCGTATCCATTTGTTGCGTATCATCGTTGCGTATCATCGTATCGTATCAGCATATAACACATTTTGATATGTAATGATGCAACGCTTGCCGACGAGGATACGCAACAAGTGGATACGCACTTTTACACATTGTTTCATACATGAGCTACGCGCGTCAAAGTTTACGTGCGTACGGTTACATCCTAATTAGGTGTTGCGCAGCTACAAAATCGTTATTGTCAGACCACGTACTGATGTGAGAAAGTTACAGACGATAAAACTAAAGCTCGTGTGACTACAGTTACAACGTACGTCAAAATTGGTATCCGTCGCAAAGTCCATCATTTTAACGCTCATGTAACCTTATTATTATCCAAACGAGATTGTGATATTATTAAATTTAATGGGAAGCAGGAATGAAAGCTTTACGACTACCACGGGATATAGAAGACACGGGGAGGTGAATCGTTTTCTTGAGAACGTAGGAGACTTTAAGTCGTGGGTCGATTCTGCCGCGAAGGTTCTTGGGCGAAAGTGATTTCTCTATGTAAGGTTACCCCTTATGTTCCTGGAAAAGCAGTGGAACTTATTAATGTAACTTACGAAGAACGAAGAATGGCTGGTTAAAGGCTAGTATGTGTTCTAGACATCGTCAAATGGAAAGTTTCCATTTCAATGATTATGCCTATAGTCACCTCCGATACTTAAACTGTTACAATTCCATTTAATGTACACCGGTCTTATCGCCCTTTTCCAGTTAGTATAGTTCCTGACGGAACTATCCACCACACCCGACGTCCAATCAACGTCATTGCAATTCCACTGATAACCCGCCTCCGTTAACCTTATATTTTATCTACATGCTCTGTTATGTCGGTTCAGCTCTACAGTCCAGTTGCGCGGTGAAGTTAATTATTTTGAAATGCAAATTATACGCATAAATATTCAATGATCGCTGTGTTATGCAATCCTATTGCAGGAAAACTGATAGAACTTCGCCTCATACATATGTAATGTTATGTGTTACTCTACGTTGTAATTTTACATGTTACTCTATGTTCAATATCTTCTAAACCAAATAGTAACCTTGGTCGAAAAGGTAAATTAGTAATAAGAGAATTCGCGTGATACACTACAGATTAATTGCTCAAAATACTCAGGCAAAAATGTGTTATCCTTTAGTATACATCTATCCAGTGTCATCGCGTTTCGACGTACAGTAATGTCTCCATGAGTGCATCATGCTCTTTGTAGATTTGTTTTTCGCCCAAAGACGAGCCTCTGCTTAGTTTCTGTTCACTCTGTTTTGATTGGTTCCAGAGGGGGACTCCCCCAGTGGTGGGAATAACGGCGTTGCTCGTGTCGCTTTTGTCGAAGACTCACTGTACTTCAAAAGTGAAAAGAACTTGGGTGTAGGATTTGTTACTTTTGTTAGTAAATGCAGTTAAATATAATTTTATAAATATAGAAAAACTAGTAATGGTATCTGCACGAAAATTTTGTCGTCGAGAAATATGTCCGTGACTAATATTGTATCAGAGATTTATGACACTTGGATGGACATTTTTAAATGATACATTGCCTGACCGTGCATAATTACTGTATCACTGTGCAAGGAATATATTTCGAATAGAATAAAATATTTCTCTGAAAAATTGCTTGCGTTTTATTATTTCGAAAAAGTAAAACCTAATCCAGACCTTGTATATTGAAAAATAAGTGGATTCAAACGGGTCGCAACAAGTACCTCTTCGTCGAAACATCTTAACATCCGCTATAGCAGTCCCCCCTCGAAAACAGCCATATCGAGAATATTGTCGCAAGGTAAAATTAAGTTCCCAAAGTGGAAGCAGCGTCACGAAAACTCCCGGGGTACCTCTAATCAGCGATCGTTACCTTAACCAAGAAACTTTACAGCCGCGTGTACGTCCCGTTTTCCTCCGCTCGAGGTTTTTTTCTGTGCACCTGTCCCCGAATTTCACTCCGCCGTACTTTTTTTTTTCAAACACGATCGGACCAGTAAACCCATCGGAGGGCCTGGAAAAAATGTCGAACGCTATTCAATTTCCCGTTGGCAGCTTAAAATCGTGTTCACCGTCCGGTAAATTGAAAATCACAAACCTGGCGTTGTTGTAATTCCGTGACGGTGCGGAACAATAAAGGGTCGACACCTTTGAGGCCCGTTTACACGTTCAAAAGGTTTGCGCAAATTGATTTGAGAAATATGCTAACAAGAGATGTTCGTGAAAACACGCCGATTTTTCTGTAACTTTGCTTAATTATTTATGGGATCAACCTAAGAATTTTTCTGTACTTGGTTGGTGCTACTTTTAGACTTTAGTCCTTTCGGTGCCATTATCGTGTATACAGGTTTCATGAATAGTAGTGCCATAAGCAGTAGAATATTCCGCGCACACGCGACCCATTCGTCAAAAGTATTGCCGCACCGAAAGGGTTAAGGAAGAAACAACGCTTCCAACGAAGCATTCCTTTTACTTCTTCGATTCTAACTCGTGAATTACAAAAGATATTGAAACAAAGATTAAATAAATTTTATATTGTTTCTAGTTGTCTGTGTACCGGTGAGAAGAAATTCCCCAAAAAATTACTTTTTCCAAAAATCATTTTTTGAAAATTTCTTCCTGCCAATATATGGACAACTAAAAAGTCTAAAAGTGGCACCAACCAAGTACGGCAAAATATTTAGAATGATCCAATTAACAAATGATCAAAGTCTTCGCGAACATCCCTTGTAAATTTAAATATGAATGTACAATTAAGTTTGTGGAAATTATTCGAACATGTAAGCTTCCATTTAGACGCAACCATTTGCTTGCGCAAATGTGAACGTATGAGTCAGTTCGCGCAAATTATTCGAGCGTATAAACGGGCTTGTAAATTTGCCGCGTGCGCGATCACGCGTCGCGGCGTGTCCGCGAGTGTGTGCCTTGACTGTGGGCTTGTGTTCTTTCTCGAGTGGATTGTGCAGGCCAACCGTATTCGTTATCCGTAATCTCATAATATTTCAGTTGACGTCCACGGCTGCGTTTGTATACCCGGCTTCCCCCGGTGACGTACGAAGTTCGGTGCTCTATCCCGACGACTTGAAATTCACGATGATTTGTGGCCCCGGCCCCGGTGTATCCTGTGTGTCACCTGCGCCCACCAATCGCAAACAGAGCACCGTGTAACGCTATCGCTCAGAAGTTTCGGCGCAGCTGCGACAGCGACGTTTCGCTGACTGAAGTGAAATGCAGCTCCGGAGCATGGCGCGTTTCGATCGCTTCTTCATTCAGGGGATAGAATGGTGTCGAATTAAAAGGGACTTGTAACGATTAGGTTCCTGTTGCTTGTGCGAATTCAGGTTTTTATTGAGGGATCCGTTGAAAAGAAAACTGAGTTAAAATGTTATGCTTGAAGGAATGGTTTTAAATTGACGGAGACGAAGATAAGGGCGATTTGACCATTTTGTGTATGAAAAGAGTACTGTTCTCAGTTACAAAAGACAATTATTATCTCCGTGTTCACATTTGAAAGGAAGATTAAATTATTCTGCACAAATTATTCTTCCGAGTAACAATAGATTTCGACGTAATCATATTACGTTTCCATAGTACCTGTCCTTAAACAAAAGGAACAGAGAAACCATTTGGTCGAAAATTCGAACGAATAAAAAGTTCCGTTCGCTCGGTGTATAGCGATTGGTCACAAAATGGAGCCGGTCTGCCGACTCGTCTCGATTTTACGACGAAACACGTTTTCCGCAATATTGCACCCTTCTCCCTTCCTTCTCTTCCCTATACCCTCCTTTTTTTATTTAATATTCGTACAGCTCGAAGGCGTAATATGTCCTCGGAAAAATGTAGTTTCCTTCGTGCGAGAATGTATATCAGACAGAAATAGTGACGTAGGGTGGTTGGGGGTGGGCGATCGACCTATCGACGTTATTCGTTTCACGTATCAACGACGGTCGACTGGAGATTTCGGATGCGTGTCGATGCACCTGCCGCGACAGACGCTGGAAAAATCTGGGAAAACGTTCCAAGGTCTGACACACGGGCAGACAGGCTCGAAATCCATGGGACAGCGAGAGGTGGATGGAAAAAAATATTTTAATGTACCGTTCTCGATGAATCGGGGCGGGGATGAGAAGCGGCGAGTGCAACGATCGTTAAAGTCCTCGCCATGGTGCACGGCTGCGTGCAGGCGAATCGACCGAAATTTCGCAACTGCGAAACTAATGACACCGGAAGACGACCGCGGAACAAAGGACGGGGCTGGCTGCTCGGGGAAAATTGCGGAGAAAAGTTATCGCCCGACATTTTCGCCCATCGCGGCCTGATATTCCCGGTGAACTTTCAATTTATTCCGTGTTACAAGCCCGGCCAACCTTTGTTCCGACTCGTACCGGCGAATCTCTGGGAAATGTCGCCCCTTAGGGCGGTCTCCCGCTGGGATTCGTTCGGAGATTCGTTAATTCTTCTTTCCTCTTTTTTTTTTGTCTACTTGACGCACTGGGAAATGTATCGCCATTGTTTAAGAAATATACTGTACTGGAGAAATATATTCTGGGATAATATGTTATAACTACCTAAAGGCAAACGCCTTAATGAACTCGCAAAGAGGGATCGAGTAGATAAGAGATCAAGTTATTTATTGTATATATTAAGTAATACTCATGTATATATGTTAATGGAATTTTCTACTAACAGGAAATTTGTTATACAGATCGAATCACAGATCAAAGGGAAAGAATATATTTTCCACTGAGAAATTAAGGGGTTAATTTTTTTGTAAATTGGTGAGCTCATTTATAGATTTTGCACATCTACAGATGTTCTAAAATACACGGTAAAAATATTTTTTTTTCATGTCAAAGGTGAAAGTGCTCTTTAAATAACAGGTTACGTGAAATTAAATAATTGTACGTGAAAGTAAGAATCTTGTACTTGCTGGCTTCTGTGAAGACACAACAGAAAATTTACGAAAGTATGAGCAACACTGGCGATATGTTAGTTAAATTTCTCACATGAATTTATACGTAGATATGTACAAAACACAGCAACACTGAAGCATGTTTCCCATCAATGACTCTACACAATCATGCGTCACCTTTGTCGCAAATTTCCCCTTTTGAAGAATGGTCCGCTTACTCGAAGGGGGTAGTGAGGTTGAAAAAAAGATTATCTTGATGGGCCTCTGAAAAAACGGCAACGCGAGTTCGCTCCGGCTCGAGGGGTTCTGTTTGTTCAGGTCACATCGAAAAATCCGTCCGTTGGCAAAAACTTTGGAAAAACAATCTGGGAGGGCACGGCCTCGACGAGCGTGCCTGTTGTCGGACAGAGACGGAAATTATATTTTTCATTAAATTGCACGCGTTCGGATGGGTCCTTTGTTTTTTCACAGTCCTCCCCGAAATCTGGGAGAAGAGACACGCGCTGGACCGTTGAGGGCGAAAACACCGATATATTTTGCCCAGGGGGGGGGGGGCTGTCGCCAAATTCCGTTGCTTCGACGACCACGAGTTTTAATTTCACGTTCACAGGCAAAAGCGTCAACGATGACCAGGAGGACGGACCCATTGTTTCTTTCTTTCTTCCATTTTTTTGTTGTTGTTAATATCGTCAGGAGAAAACGGATAAAATAATTTCCCGAGGTCATCGGTCTCTGGCCTAGCTGCTCGTCGGCTTTGACACGCGTGCGCAGTTTCGTCGCCTTTGGTTTTGCCGCGGCACAACGAATTTCTCATTATTGCGATGTCACGGGGCTTTGAGCTCGTTGAAAAGGCGGTGTCCGATTACTCTGCGCGGCAGGTTGATTTTCCATTTTCGCGACCACGAAATGATTCCTCTGTTCCAGTCCCTGTCTGAAAGAGAGAATATAACAGGACGGGATATTGAAATGATGGCCATCCCCAACGAAATATCAGCCCTTCCCCTTCCTACCCACCGCCATGTTTTGGTACCACGGGGCAATTTGCATATCGAGGAGTGAAAATAAAACGAGGGAAGATTTATTCCCGTATGGAAGCTAATGTTTTTTTCCTTCTCTGTCCGAACGGGCCACCGTTTTGTGCGTAATATTCACGGTGAGATCGCCGTGGGGCCCGTAAGGTACTGGAAAATATTCGATTTCACCCCCCAGGCAGTATATGCCCGTGTATGAATGGGATTTCTTTTATTCATTCAATTGTTCCGTGCCGTTGCGGTAACGAAGCACGGTTATATTGTCGATGAAATTCATAGCGGTTCATCCAGCGGACTGGTTAGACCCGTGTGCCTCATCCGTTAATATCGGAATCGGCGCTGATGAGAACAGGCTCTAAAGTTTAATTCCTCGTCGTGTGAACGTCGAAAGACCGTCTGGTTCTATTCCAGATCGGTTAGACTGCACGGGACAGTTGAAATGATGCGTTTGAATTTTTTACGAGACGATCAAACGGATAGATTCACGGTGTATATTTGAGGATACAATTATGGATTTGGTAATCGGATTGATATGCGATAAGAATACTTTCTTTATGAAGTTTTCATTGTCGCACTACGGGGACCAATAACTTCGATCACCTGAAATATGTTCAGTATTTTTAGAGGTATGAAAAATTTATTCATGGTAGTTTTACGGTATCGAAGGTGTTATAACGTATCAGTAATACTTTTTTTATGAGTGGAGATTCCTCCGAGATTTTAAGGGGCCACCGCTGTTCTTTTAAATCGCATAGTATACTATTTTATACGTAGTAGAATAGCGGATGTTTAGACGATTTCAACGACCTACAGTGCAAGGTCATTTAACGTTAAATAATGGAGTGAAATGACGTTTGTGCATGTTTTTTTTATATCTCTAAAAGTAACGGAGATATTTCAGGTCGGGAAGTTAGTCTGGTATATTCATTATTCATCAACTAGCAGTTTTAATTTATATGGGCTTCATACTTGTGCTTGGAATTCTGAAAAGCAATTTTTAATGATTCAATCAGAATGAGAAATCTAATAGAGAATTAATGGAATACGTCACATTAGTAATGTGTTGCTGATAGTTATGTTAGTACCTATTTTAATGTATTGTTACAATAATATTCATTTATTTTATAATAAATTGATGGTTATACATACACCCTAATGACGAATAATTATAGTGGTATAATTATAATGATGCATCAATAATGCATTATTATAATGCAATACTGATACATAATTTAGAAAATGATGTAGAGAAGATAGTACGAGCATGTAGAATGTGATACACTATTAAAGAAGTATCATCAACTTTAGTAACCAGTACTGTATATGATATTACAGTAAATAACCGTTATAATTAGGCTCGATCGAGTTCCATTGAAAATGTGAAACGCGAAATCAATTCCATCTGTAAATTTGAAAATGTCTTGATTATTGCAAATCAATTCGAGAATAAATCTATGATTAAGTACGCGAAATAATAGATCTATCTGTTCAATCATTCAGTAGTACAAGGGAAGAAAGTAGATCCACCCCTTCGGCTCTCAGAGTGTTCCCATTCTGTCGCGATCCGTTGGAGTATTAAAAAAAGGACAACCCATCCATTTCCCGAAGACTACAAGAACATAAGTGTGCCATTCAGGCAGTTTGTATGAGAGTCGTTTCTACCCGAATGCTCGAAGACACCGCCGAAGTAAAAGTAAATAAGAGCACACGAGAGGGAAAAGGGTGAAACGAATTACAGTTCGCCCGAACTCTCTCGTACCATCCCACCATTCTGCCCCCTTTTTCCCTGTTTCCGACCCGGAGAAATGGTAAGTCGTTCGGTAATATAACATTAACCTCTATCGAAGACCCGTGACCCGAATCGTCTGGACTTCTTCGGAATCGTTTCGCTTCCAGTGAGTGTTCCCCTTTCCTTCCTACTTTCCTCGACCAACCGAATATGCGCCTAAAGCGCCCAATTCCATCCGCCAACGTATTGAAGTCTTACGGTACGCGGAGTCCCTAATTTTCCATGAGATCAACTGAAAAACCGTTTAAAAATCATCTATCTATTCGAGATTTGTCTATTCGCGGGAAGTCGATTCGTGGAAACCAGTGAAAACGGTATGTTTTCTTCTCGATGAACGAAATTTATGGTCCGAGGCAAGGAGCAGTCGGAAATGTATTGAAGGAGCGCAATAACGATGATCCCCTGAACGGACCAATGGAGAGGAAACCTCTTTCTTGTTCTTTTTGTCCGAAATCGAATTGAATCGATTCGTTCCGATTTACATTGATCGCAAGATCTGTAACGGCTACGCTCGAGCTGTATTATTCGCGTTCCAGTTACGCGCTTTTGCTTTAATTGGACACACCTGCACTTAATCGCGTTGAAACACACGGCTGGAATCGATCCGTAGGCTTCGTCTTTTTACGACTCTTCCCGTTCGATTCTCTGGGAACCGATAAAAAAACATCGAAGCGGCCGGAACCAAGTCGACCGATTTCACGCGAAATCGACAAAAACTCTTTCTTTTTTCCTACGTTCGATCGAATGCGTCTGTTGATCACGTCCGATTTTAATGGCGACGTTCGTCTTTTTGCGTGAAACTTGAAACTCGATAAATTTCATTATACAAAACAAAATTGTCAGCATCATGGAACGTAAAAGGTACAGGAAAGCATGTGGTACGAATGGGCGTGAGATGATTCTTCATAGGAAAATAGTTCAAAGTTAGGTATAAAATTTTTGCTAATGAGCCCTTGTTCTCGAGGACAATGAGTTTGAAAAATTGTTTCTTTTACGCATCTCTAAATGGATGCCGGTTCATTATTCGCCGATTCGATATATTATAAGCAGTAATCCATGCTGGTCTGACAAATTTTCGAATTCGATTTTCTCGGAAACAAAGCATGGAGAGAAAATAATTTAATTTGCACTTTTTACTTTTCGTGAGGAAATAGTGCATAAACGTGTTATTATTAGGTATTAGTAGGATTATTTTTAATATTATCACACTCTACCGGGCGTGCCAATTAATAATCCACTATTTTTAGTCACATTCACAATTACTTTTAAGGGTAGTTACAAATCTAATCTGCTTCAACACATGAGATACTCTTCAACTCTCGATACTATACTTCTCCAACTTCTCCGAACAATATTTATTTTAGATTCTCAACAATTCTGTAATTTCTTGTTAAATTTAGTCTCTTCCATAAGTGTCCTAATACTAATGAATGGGGGTGTACGTTCAAGAACCTTCCATAATGTGTCTATTATACAGGTCACCTTCACACAACAAATTCGTCCCCTTATCACCCGTAAAGATCGCCCCAAACAGCTTTCATCCATTCCAATAACATCGTCCGAATCCTCGAAACTATTCACGGGAGTCACAGGATGCATTCCGCGGGTCTCGCATCGATCGTCGTCTGCCAATAATTCCATTAAATCTAACTGCCACGCGCGTTAATCCGCCCTGTAATCCTTTTCCCGTCGCGGAGGCACGAAAGAATGTTCCCGCGGCGCCGGATCCAGGCGAATAATTCTTCATTATTCGCCGGCCCGACGACGACGCCCGGGTGCTTCATTAACGCCGACGTACTCGTAAAACAAAAGCGGTGCCGACACATCGTACAGTGGTGTAGAATCAAAATTTACCAGCTCAAATGGTCAAAAACAAGTTCTTTTATATTCCAAAAAACTGACATTAACTTATTATTAACCGTGGAAAATAATGTTGCATGCATTATTGTTCGTCTCGGACCCCTTCGTGTTATCAAACTCAGTAAAAAATACAAAAAAAATTCCATTAACGTTTATTATTAACAAACTTATTGTTAACCATGCAAAACTTATTAACCATGGAAGATTTGTTTCATGCATTCTCGTTCACCTCAGATCCCTCCGTGTCATTGATCTCAGTCAAAAATAAAAAAGAAATTTCCCCGAAAGTTCATACTTTTGTGTAAGTATTAGGAATACTGTTAGTAAAATTCTTGAAATATTGTATCTTTGGTCCACTTCTGTTTAAATAAAACTTATAAGTTTCTCAATTTTGTATTGTTTGAGTTAAATAAGCGTATTACGTGCTAAATTGTCAGTCTGGACAACCGTATGTATCACCCAAACGACGTAAGTGATTTCACGATCGTATCTTGCGAACGATCGTTGGTAGAAATTCGAAAGGGCGTCCAACGACTGAAACTTTTTCATCCACTCCATGGTCGATGCGGGAGTGGCTCGAACGGCCGGAAAAGAGGATAAAGAGCGTGGAGGGGTTGACGAAGACGGTCGATGAACTGCCGTTGCTCTGGGTACAGATTACGTAAATTGCAGAAGTCTCGAAAAAAGAAACCAGGTTCATTCCAGCGGACTCCGGCTACGAGATGATGGATGAAAGGTATCGCCCCGAGAAGTTACAAATATTTTTATCTTTTCACGGCAAGATAGCTTGATGGCCACCTTTGCGGGATTGATTCGACTAGACGAATGTCTATGTGGATCGTCGACTGGCTTGGAACCTTCTACCGCGGGTCGCGTGTCGCGATGCCTTTTACTTTATATGGTTCATGAATACTGTATGAAAAGACTCGAGATACATCATTGTGAATGGTCTCCACGGGAGTATGTGTGTACGTGTGTGTATAAGAATCAAAACGTAGTTCCTTGTTTGAATTACCGTAAAGGATTTTACAGGTTGTGTAACCTAGTAGTGCACAGAAGAACTTCTGAAATATAAGTATCCACGTGGGGTACTCATATGACCCTTTTAAATTGAAACATTTATTGACTCACGATATTTAAAAATCTGGATGATTTGTGAGTCTTTGTTAAAAATGCAACGTGATATACCTAAATACACGCTAGTATTACTCCATACTATCGAGAGTTTTGCTGAGGAAGCAATAGATGGCGATACGATTTTCTAGAGTTGGGGTCTGTTATATCTAGACCAGGGGATTTCTGGGATCCTAAACCCCCACTGTCCGGGTGCGGAATTAACTGTAAGCAGATACGATGGTAACATAAAGTAGACCAAATGATACTGTTGGATCATCTGTGGGGCGATATCTTATGTTAACCATACATGTGAATGAAGAAAATTGATTACGATCGAGCAAACAAGACCGAACGAATATTTGGGTCCAAGTAATATTTTTCGAAAAAATGTACAGCCACGTATGTGGAACATTTTTGCGATACGTATGGTTGCTACGTCTGTAGTTATTCTGACAAGTGAGCATCCAGTGTGAGAATCGCGAGCGAATTTCATACGAGTCTCAAATAGTTTCTCCAACAAAATTACTGTCTATCAATTCTGTCGCCTCCAAACTTTCTGCCCTAGTGAACAACCGTGAACAACCAAGTCGATATTACGTTCAATTCCCTAAGAGGAACAACTGGCTCCGGGACAGACGATCGAATGAACACCGGGGGAACAGTAGTGTAAGACCGAAAGAGTCAGACAAGTCGGGGAGAGTCACACGCGTGTCAGCTGGATCGATTTAATGAGAGGAATGTTGGCGACCGACGGGGACCCCGAGACGATGAAACTTTTATTCTTGCGAGGACTTTTTTCTCGCAATCTCCCCCGCCCCCCTGATTCGTCGTTTCCCAATTTCTCGGCGACTCTCGGTTCGTCCCGGTATCCTTCCTCGACTTTGACACGGGATCGTGCGCTGCTCTTCTTCTCGAAACCTTTTCCCGGGCCCCCGATCCATTAAAACTCGCGCGGAGTGGTCGACGCGCGCGGGCATCCAATATTTCTCCGATGTTCTCCCTCGAGAGGGTGGGAGAACTCGATTTAACGGTGAACGATGTAAGAAGTCCCGGGGTCTCGTTTCTACGCCAGAGTTTCAGCATTATTTCGGCGGCGGGATGCCTTTCTTATCGTTAACGAGCTGTTTTTAGTTCGAGTTACCTGTCGAACAGAGTTACGCGGGCGAACTTAATTTCCCCTCCCTCTGACTCGTTCAATTCTTGCCCGCTTCGAGGCTTCGCGAAATCGTTTCGTCGACCGGCGGTGGATCACGCTCGACTTGGGTGATTGGACGAAGTTAATTACAGGTAATTATCGAGGCAAGATGAATATATGGGAATATTTACTGTGCGAAGCACAATAAGTAGTTTGAAGTGTAATCCAACCTTAACAGGATATGAACGAATGCTCTAAGTGTACTTTGAATTATATTATATTGTTTTCGTTGGTTTGTGAAGAGCTAATAATATTCTATAATCACATACATAATTTTTCATTAGATACTGTATCAAACTATATTCATTAATTTATTTTTCTCTACTCATACTGCAATTCTTTTGTGCTGGCAGTACTGGGATTCATGTAAAATAAAATTGTGTGTAACATACGTAGCGTGTCCTCGTACATATTTTTTTGAACTGTCTGCCTAGATGTACACACTTTTCAACCGCGTAAAAAAGGCTGAATAATGGTATTCATTACTCAAAAGTAAACTCGCATAGCGTACATGTACAAAAATAATTTATTTCTCACGTTACTGAAACATGACTTGATACTTTAAGGACAATTATTAGGTTAATGTGAAATAAATGACCCTTTGAACAAATCAATTGTGCCCTTGTACCTATTATAATTACGAAACATCTACAATTCCTCCAATCGTTATTGCAGGATAATGCAGACTGACGTTTCTACGATTCAAATGAAGTACAGTGATTAACATTCTGGTCCATATACGCAAACTATAAAGAATTAAATCACTAACGACGTGTACGATAATCGATAATTTATTTTCCATCAACCTAATCTACACACATACTCTAAACATTCTACGATATAGAATCTATGTACTCTAAGTACCGAGAACATATAAATAATAACAAACACATCATAATCGAACGATTCACGATTACCAAACAAAATTCCACGAAACAAATCTTAGACAATAAATCAATTGACATTCACGACTACATACAAAACTTGGTCCCATCGTCACACCCGACCACCACGATCGACACTCAATCCTCAATTAATCTTCGACACCATCTAAAGACCACTGTCCTACAAAGACGAATAACCCACTACAACATGCATCATCTACACATAACCGAATGAGCAATTCCCCCAACGGAACATCAAACAATAATTCCAGTGTCCCTAATGCCAGCCAATAATTCGAATCCCCTCTCGGGCGTAGATATATCGTGACAGGCTCGATCGACGCGTGGAACATGGAATTCATGGAAAAAACAGAAGAGAAAGAAAAAACGAATTACGCAGAGTCACGCGAGTAAATAATCGGAACGCGCGGTGAACGCGTGTTCCCTGATAAGCTGAACGGACGGTCGATGGCACGACTCGCCTGATATGCATTTTTAATTTATCCCGAGCAGGGTTCCCGCCTGGCCCGTTGGAAAATGGTCCGGTAAACCGTAAACGAGCCGGTGAAAAACACCCGGGGGCTAGCACTGCGGGGAACCGTGGTCGTTGTTAATATAACGTCGTTGGCTCGAGGAGTAGGGGTGTCAGCCGCCTGAGCTCGTTCGTTTCGCGTTATCCGACGAAGCCTCTTTCGCGTAATTGTTTCGAAAAGTTGCGTGTTAATCGTCGGCTCCTTGCATCGGCTAATATTACACGTACAAGATTTCCGCGTTATTCGTCGCGGCGTATTCGCCAGGGGCGCACCCCTACCCATCCCCCTCCTCCGTCTCTTATTTGCATGCTCGTAACTTCGGCCGCGCGCCAGCAGCGATAACGTACTTAGACGCTGATGCCGGGAACACGCGTCCCGCCGCCGATGATAATAGTTATAAACGTTGCCTGGCCACCGGAAAATAAACCTGTAGCCACGCCGATCGGGATCGTTTTGAATTGCAAAGTGGAAGATCGTCCCGAGCGCGTTCGTTCGGTTACGGGGCGATAACCAGGGCGCGTGCCGCGGATAACGCGCCCCGAAAATAATTGCCGGGTATCGATTGATTGCTTCTCAGACCCTGACCGCAAATAGTTTTGGTAAAATGCTGGACAGTCGATAGAACGTCGGAATTTACGGGGTTTTCGATCGAACGCTGTACACCCTGCTGTTCTTCTAAACAGATAAACTTTATTTTTTCAAATTTTTAACTAATTGGTACTCAAGAAAAATATAAGCACGTTTAATATTAGAAATAGATACTTAAAAAGATAACACTTATTGAAATATAATCTTCATTTAGCAGGGTGTTTTCAACAACTTAACTGCCGTATCACCTAAATATGTGTGACACGTATATTGCAAGGAGGATGGATTATTTAAATATCGTTACGAAAGTTTTGCGTAATATTAATATCGCGGTGTAATTTGAAACAAGACCAACAGCATGTATCAAGTAAACGTTTGTATTTTTGATTTTGATGTATCACTTACAATTAGAGAACGAAATAAAGTGTGTCTAGATACGTATGGCCTTTTTCACTGTCGCAGTTAACGTGTTGAAGGGGATAAACGGTGGATTATCGTGTTCGTTGGCGGATCGTGTAATGAATAGTGAATAATGGAATTCGATTAGTGTATATCGGAAAGTCACTGTTTCATTAATACCGACAAATCAACGTCTGTAGAGTATCCATGGGGTTAGAACGCCTTCTTTAACTTTGTGATAACCCAAACAGTAAAATTGAACCAGACCCGTAAACAAAAAATTACTATTATTAATGATAGAATCACGTAATTAGGAGATCACTGGGTGAAACCGACATCAACGTCAAGAAATGAGCGTAGAACCGTCGGCTGAATTGCGAAACACGAAATCGGTGACGGAATACTGTTCTGATTACCGTGAACCGTAAATGATGCAGTCCAGGTAGCCGGGGGTAATTTCATGCTCAGACGCACATACTGATTCCATCGAATTATTCGCCGCGTGAAACACACAGATAATGCGCCCCGGCCAACCTCTTCCTTTGCGGGAATCTCGCAATTCTCTGATACGCGAGTGCGTACGGTTGGCGCTCGACTATGCCCTCCTCCGTCCAGTCAATTAGACTTGTATCAATCAGGACAGTGAACGAAATCAATATCGACGCCTCTGCTAGTATCATCGTATCACACACTAAACTTTTCCAAATGGGACCACCATGGCACTTCCCCTACCAGTCGCGAAATTATATCGCGTCTTAGATCCCAGTTAATCGATTCGGATCATTATGTATCGTTTCGCGGAATTTATCGCGCACGGAAAACCCTCCCCGTAAGTAGCCCCCTGGATAAAGCGAACTTTGTCGAGGTAATTACTCACGTGGACTGTTTTCGCGCGACAAGAAACTCCGACACGCTTGAGTAGACAGCATAATCTGTCTTGGGGACGACAACGGTATTGCTTACGTGTAACGCGGAGTAATTCCGAAGTATAAACAACGTCTACGCGAGAGAGAGAGACTGGTAGGTAAGTAGGTACACGGTATAGAGCTACGACGAGTTTCAAGCTCCCTCGCCGGCTATTAATCTTTCGAGGAAAGCAGCAACGATAGCGGTTAATCGGTGTTTCGTCGAACGGCCCCGTGGATCGCCGTGGGACTGTTTAGAAAATATCATTGCCAACGAGACAGAAAACGATTCGAGCGATCGTATGTCTCAATTACTGCCACCTTAACATTGTAGCATAACTTCATTTAATCATTTCACGGGTTGTTTATCATAAGAATCGTCTCAGTTTAGAACGTGATACTATTAAACATGTCTTCTATTAAGGAAAAATGGATTTATAAATAAAAAATGAAGAATTAATTGGTAATTATTAAAAATCTGCGAGCAATCCCATTGTCCTTATAACGGTCACCTCGAAAAGTTTAACGATTACTATAGACATAGATATAGGTTGAATCGTAAAATTACGGTTCTTTCTTCAGTGTGATTTTAATCACTTCTTACTTATGTAGCCGCGTTTTCAACGGACAAATTGCACTTTCACTTTTCAACATCAATTTTTATATACCAGATACCAGTACATGTATTCCGTTGTTTTCTGTAAATCAGAGTCTCTAAATAATAAAAATTTGTATGCACAATTCTTTATACGTTACGTTCTTACTAAGTAAAAAATAAATAAAGTGACAGTAATTGGGACATTTACCCTATTCATGCGAGCACCGAGGCGCACGACCGTACGTTTACAGACGCTTCGCGAAATTTGTTTTACCACACCGTAGAGCACTGGCTCTGTCTTTTCTCCGCTCCATTTTCCGCTCAGAACCATCTCTGGTGGGCCGAGTTGCACCACGCCGCCTGGTTCGCTTTCCGCTTCGCTAGGTTCCTCTTTTATACGATCTCGCGAAAACTTCTGCACTATCGCGCGTCTTGTATCTTCCCTTCTCTCCGGAGGGCTTTTCTTCGTCATCTGTCTTCCGGGTAGTCCGACACACAGTGTGCTATTCCGCGTGTTGCAGGCCCGAAGGAAGTCCGTGCAGCGGCGAACTTCCCGATACTCCCGGTGACAATAAAAAGAAGTTCGATGCGGTAGAGTCGAAAGTTTCGATGGAAGAAGAGCGCTCGCGAGCGACCGGTTTCGATTACTGGCCGTTTAATTTTATATATTTTCTAGCCAACGGGGCGTTGCATTTCTTGCGCCGCCCGATCGATTCGAGAGTTTCTTCCCCGTGAACTCGTGGAGGAGAAAGAACAGCACAATCGAAGGGCCGGGGAAAATAATCGAAAAGGCCAACAATATCGAGGGAAGTCGATTTCGTTTACCGAGACACAACGGACGAAGTCTCTTTTCCCACTCCCAGTTCCATTTTTGCCCCAGTAGATTCCACAATTTCTTGGCAAGCTTGTCATTCGCTCGTTACCCATCCACATCGTGTTATCAATAGCCGTGAGCAGTCTTGACGTTCGTTCGAACCTTTCATTTCCTCACTCGCCCCTCAACCGGTTTTGCTGTTTCTTTCGGCACGGTGTCGCGCTCGTCTAGCCTGACTAAACAAAGCGTGCGACAACGTGACGATCTAACCGGTCGATGGACAGAAAATCGTTATCGGTTCGCGGGAGAAATGAGAGTAAACGGGAGTATTCGATATAAATTATTCATACAATATACCGTTTAAAATTATTCGAGATTTACGAAAATAAATGCAATTTACATTTTATAAAGTGACAGATACTTTAAATACTTCGGAAAATTGCATAGATTATGCATTTAACTCCTTGCCTTGAAATGACGTCTCCGAGACGTGATGGGTTTCGACTACCAAACTTGACTATGACCCTTAAGACTTCGAAGCTATTTACATAATATTTTTTGGCACACCTGTATAAAAGAAGCGACGGGAAGAAAATAACGTAGCGTATTCGATTTCGTAATTTCAGAATGCAGGAAACTTGTTGAGATACTGCGCTCGCGAAGAACCAGCTACGACACCGAATCCGACCTAAATGGCGTGTACGTCGCAAAAGAAGATTGAACAGCATCCCATCCGCGACTCTACTTCCCGCGAACGAGGGAAGGTAAGAACGATGCACCGGCGAAGAGGCTCGTATAACCAACAGACAAGGAAGAATCTGATATCAGGAAGCCGATTGAACATCGTGAAGAGATGCAAGGGAACCTGTCCCGAGGATCAGCGCGTACGAATCAATGACGAACATGAGACGACGCAGAGATGTCGTGACGCGGGACAGTGTTCGAGCGAATTTCCGGAAATTTAATTGATTGTTATTCCGTGGGTCACGTCGTGGAAACTTGCCAAGTAAGTTTCGTTTGAGGCGTCTGAGGAAACTCAACCAGTGGTCGTCCCCCGATAATGCCCATACCCCACCTCACCGTATAGCCCACAAACGAATCCCTGTTCCCTGTGTTCCTCCCTTTCCTTCCCACCTCTCACCCTCTCTCACACAACCTATCTCTTCCAGCGACTTCGAATGCAGTCCTCGATGTCTCGGCCAACTTCATCGTGATGCAGAATCAGTCGCGATTGTTCGACGAGTTATCGGCCGGCCCCTCGCCCCTCAGGTTCTACCGAGCGTGGACCAACAACTTCCGGTTTTCGGTCGGACCACGCGCGTCATCCGTGTCCCGTAGACAAGATTTTTGTTTACGATCGTCGCGGATCGAACTGAACCGATTGCAAAGCTTCCTTGGGGAATGTTAGGAAAAGATCGGAGTCGACGACATTTCTTTTTTTCCAATTTTTAGAATTTTTGTTATTGGAATTTTTATGGAGGTTGGTTTGAATTCTCGAGGGTATAAGTTAAATATAGTGCCTCCCTGAACTATAGTGACTTTTTAAAAACAACAGGGGTTTGTGTCCTTCACGCCTCTAAGCGTTTTGGTGGCAAGTCAAGCGCCCAGGGACGGTCAACGGATTTTGAGGGTAATGGTTGTTGGCGCACTAGAGGTATAAGTATACCAAAACGAGCAGATGAAATATACAATTTTTATCTTGAATAGTTTTAGATCCTACGAAGAGAAAAATGAAAAATTTGAAGGGTACAAGATTTATGACAGACGTTTAGTAAAAGAAAGTAAATGGAACTAAATCAGTCTGACCATGAAGAAGTAGCAGAGGATACATTTAGCGTCTTGTATCTTAAAGGGTATCACACAGTACAGCAACTGAGAAGGTCACACCTAAAGTCACTATAGCTCGAGTAGGCTCTATAGAACTGTTGAGAATCGAACTGGACCGTTCTTATATCGTTGTGATCAGGAACTGAACAGAGAGCCAACGTCGATTCTATTCGGTAAATTTATCTTACGTTCTACGATTCCGTCGTATCTCCAACTTTACGATCGAACTGTTATACGAGCCTACTGCGATTCTACCGGGCAGATGCTCCTCGAGCGATATTAACGCGGCAATTCCTTGGAGCTACATAATCGTGTACTTTTAAACTTACGCATTACCGGACGCCAGGGGAGCAAATTGAATCATCGTCTTGGGATGAGTCCCGTTTATGGGGCGCTTACCTGCAACAAAAACACAGTACATTCTTTACGACTCAGTTTTACGGTACGTAAAAGGACGGACATACGGTATTTAAAAGGATCCGAAGTAATCCCGAACAACTATGTTGCCGGTGGTACCGTATGTCCTCGTGTAATGTTCAACGTCGATCAGTAGCTTTGTCATGGATTAATAAAAGAGACGGGAACAATACTATGAAGACAGTAAAAAGTTCCACTTTGATATTGTCTTGTTACTGTCTTCATTTCCAGGTATTTCGACACATGTCTTCATTTTAACGACTGTACACGTTTCAGTAGAATCGGGAAATGAAATAATGTAGAACTATAATAAGATAAATGACGTCTGACCAATTATCGACCTATTCTACTGAAACCGCAGGTAGATGCCAATATCCATGTGAATTTATATCACTTACGGCACTAATATCTACGTGAATTCATCTTACTTACACCGATAATATTAACAATATTAGCGGAATTTTCGAATCCAGACATACCATCACGACTGACCAAGACACGGTTTATTCCACTGGAGTGACGGCAATTAATTGTGGCTATAGTTGTACATGAAAATTTATGCGCACCGAACGATGACAAGTAAATAATTTAAGTCACAACCCAGGATTTAGTGAATTTGCTCATTCACACATTTCACCAACCACTGCCATATGCCCGCATGCTGCACGTTGTTGCCCGCTAGTGAGTTTGGCGGACGTTGAGTTGCCCATCACTGCCATAAATCAAGCGTCCAAATACAATAAACAGCCGTTCTCGAGGAGAATAAATATTTTGATGCGCAGCTGTCTAGGAATACCTCGTTTGTGACAGTTTGCTGACCGTATTAACTGCCCAAGACGCGACAATCGTCTACCTGCGTTAGGTCGCAATAACCTCTATCACATCAAAGACAGTCGCGCCCGACAGTCGGCTGGCTCATTAAACTTACACAAACGTATGTAACTCCGCCGCCGCCACGTATTCAGGCGGTCTGTTTTTTTTTTGTTTGCATGCGTTCACGTGCACGTGTTCGCGGCCGATACCTCGATTCCCGGAAACGCTACCGCATCGCGAGAGAAAATGGCAGGAAGAATTACCTTGTGTCGGCGTCGCCGCCGGCCATCGACTGTTCCTACCCTCCCCCCGCCCATGCGTAGTCGATTCCCATTGGCGTTTTGATTGCCGTGCATGCCTTACTCCGTCGCTGTTATTACACCGGTCCGCGATTCCGGGCGGACGGGATGAGGGAAAACTAATTTGAACCGGGACGGTGCACACACGTGGGCCCGAGAATAAAGGAAATTTCAGGATCCCCGTGTTCGACAATCGTACGACAGGAAAATTAACGTACGTTTTTCCTTGTTTTCCACTATAATACTAACGTACGACGCGTGTTGCGAATAATTGCCCTGGCCAATCCTTTGTCTTTTCGAGCAAGCGCCATTATATTCATTATGTGTCGCACAGCGTCAGAACGGCGGGAGCTGAAAGTTACAAACAATTCGTAAATAGAATTCCACTGGAACTACGTTCGTCGACTGTACGTAGGCCGTGGTAGCGTGTCAATGGCAATTCATTGTACCTGACGTATTGTAATTTCTCGGGACACGCTTTATTTCGGTACATCGAGGTAAGTGGTGGGTCCTTCGTCGTGCCGAACGTTTTGTGTGGAGGATACCAAATAATGGGTGGAGGGATAAAAAGAAATATAGATAACCACGTTGCTCGATCGATGGCGATCGAGAATCGCGACCATGTCCATAACCGCTGCGTCAAACGTCACTGGTGGTATGTCGCCACGCGATCGTCCATTTGTTTATTTATTCAGTATACGAAGCGTCCGCGTATCTCAATTACCGTTGGCGGGTTTAACGTGCAATCAAAAGCACGCGACCGGCCCGCCATTAGGCGGTGCTCTCGAATAAATCGTTCCCGTCGGTACACGGAATCGCGCGTTGGCTTCCCTGTCGCTCTCTCTCTATCTCCATCTCCCTCTCTGTCTCTCTCTCTCCCTCTCAGGCCCTATGCGGGGAATGCAATTGCGCCACTTTACTCGCACGCATGCATTTCAATAAATAACGAGGCAGGCGGTCCCGCTTCGTTATCAGACGAAGTGGCTTAACTGTCGGCGGGCGACTGCTTGTTGTCAACTTGAGCCGGGCCGTATGAGAGCGCCCGACGACCACAAACGCCAGCCCACACCGGGTCCCGGGCGAAGATAGGAAGGAGCGGGCGTGAACGAAGGAAAGGGAAGACCGAAGGAGCCGGCAGAGATGTAGATCTAACGGGTGCTCGCCGTGGAACTATTGGAATTGTAGGCTACACAGTAAATTATCGATGAGTGCTCGGAGATTCCTCGGCACTGGCAACGAAAGATCCACGGGTGTAACGCTGGCTTTTTAATGAGGTTTTGCACAGTAATAGAGCTTCGAATTCTGAAGGAATGATATTTATGCGATCCCCTTTCAATTGTCCTCAATATAATAGCAGCACAAGCTTCACTTATACGATTCACCATGTCTTTAAGAATAGTAGGATTTATGTTAGAATGTGATCGCTTTGACGTTATTTTGATTGAATTCCGAACAGACAATCGAATGTTACTACCATGTATCTAGACAATTTCTCTGGAATTCTTCAATCATATAACATATAATATGCTTTTATATGCCGTGCTCCTTTTCATACTTACTGTCTCCGGTTGATTATAGTGAGTTTGTCATACGTTTGACTGAAAGATTCGATTTACCACGATTGTCTACCGCATACGAAACGAAGCATCGTGGAACGTATCATTCGATCAAATCAAAGGACACGTGTACTCGTATCCAGTCGCATCCGACGAAACCGAAACCAGAAATGCATCCGTCAATGTTGTTATCATTCGGTATTCATGCACGATCTGTAGGCAAAACCTGTACTCGTTTCGTATCCAAAACTGGTACTCACATGCCCCGCCTCTTAATTCCGTTACATTATACGATAACACCAGCACGGTACTCGAAATTCTAAGAACGAACACAAGCGCATTAACAACAATCCCCGACAGAAAGCTATTTCCACGGATAGAGCGTACGTTCTCCTTCGTGCATTGCAATTTCGGGGAAAACGTTCGCGTCCGGTCGTCTCGTATGAAGGTACCACCCCGTATACACGGAACAGAATCGGAAAACCAGAGGGCGGAAGAAGAGCACGGAACGGAGAGAGGGCAACGACGACGACGACGCTACGCCCAGAGAATTTGCGTCAGAAACTCCGCCGTTGGACTTTCGCCCCGCCGTCATTTCGTTCTATAACCAGATATGAGTGCATCCCTTTATCCAGCCGCTGCATAATTGCTGCACTGAACCTCCGCCGACCGCCGTCCGTGTGCCTGGGAAGGTGGAAAGTGCGGCCAGCACCGGCCGGTAAGTTGTCGAAATGACCAGCCGCTGCGTGGATCGTCGCCGAATCGCGTGCCTCGGTTGAAACGTACGGTTCCGCACCGACGATCTTTGTCCCTTATTAAATAGAATTTAGGCGAGGCAGTCGAGGTACGGAGGGTATTACAATTTGAATGCTGAGAATTGGAATTGGACCTGTTGGAAATAATTCAACCGAGTGAAGAACGTCGTAATCAGATTAATGTCATCGATTCGTAATTTCTTCCTAGTTTTATCGTCTAATTATAGTGTAATGAGTATCAGTGAACACGATTGGTCGTAGTATTTGAGAGTATTATCCTCATTATTTCTGGTAATGAAGATCGCTAAGTAGCTTCTTCGTGGTTTACAAGTGAATTTATAAGGAAGAACAGCTTTTTTGGTCCGATTAGTTTTGCATGTGATAGAGCGCATAAGAGATAGAACATGGGTGCTTGCGAAATGGAGTGGATCCAATAATACTTTAGATGTTTTGCATTTGATGAGCATATTCATATCCTATTTGATTCTAGTACTTCTCGTTTAGGGCGTTGATCTCACAGAGGGAATCCGGTGGAATTTAAAATACCTCGTATCTGAATCTAAATAGCATTGTAACGTACGTAAGTACGAAAATGTACACATATACTAGGTTCGAGACTAATATACAGGCCACCGTTCTAAGGTACTTCTATAACTGAAGTAATAAGAATTGCTTCGAACTTCCACTGAAACTCCTATGCGGAAGTGACATGAAACTTGTCGTGTTGTATCAAACCTGCGTTAGAAGACTGTTTAACGCAATTCTTCTAACGTATTAGATGGAAACAGCGTTTGAAGAAATGTTTCGTACGTTTCAGCTGTAAACTATGCACAACTCAACACTCCAATTACTTCCTGCCTCACGAGTTACACTTATTCGTATAATAAACGTTTAATGAATAACGTTTTATAAAAAAAGTTTGAATGAATTATATAGCATTTTAAGGGATGCAGTGGATGGATACAATTTGACTCCATTATATCTCTTTTTTTTTAGATATCAAGGAGACCTTGAAATTTTTTCAAGGTGAATGTATCTTCGTTTTAATAGCATCAAGTTCCAGGTCGTTGAAATCGTCCTTCTACTGGTAACAACGTGGCATTAAAAAGAGTCATTCACCTTGAAAAAACTCAAGTTCACCTTGGTATCCCCCAAAAAAACAAGATATAAAAAAAATAAAATTCTATCCATTTGATGCGTCCCTTAAAATGCTACATAATTCATTAAAACATTTTCCGATGCAATCAATAGGTAACACGTTATTTTAGATAGTAGTTCTTATTGACTCACCCTATATGTACATCCAAACAGGACACAAGCCACGACACAACATCATTTCATAATGCCATCCTGTATTCCCGCGAAATCCTCTAATTAATTTCGAAACACAGTTACAAGATTCGGCTAACCAAGCGAACTCCCGTTCCCGAAATAACCGCTAACGATCCCGTCGAGCATTATTCGTGAACTTAATTTTTCCGTCAACCGTGCGCGCGTTTACACCGTCAATTTGTCCTGGCCCGAGCCAGGCCGCGATGTTTCATAGCCGTGCACAATTTTCGCACGACTCGTTAGAGCGGCACGGATGCGTAACTCGTCGAGAAACGAAGTTTGCCGCGGTCGCGGTTTTATACGGGGCGCCTGTGCATCGAATGCGGTCGCGACGACGACGACGACTTCGTCGAGCATTCGCGCGATTCGTCGGCGGCCAGGTATGAATGCAAATTCTCGAATCAGACGCTATTATGCATATTAGGTAGCCTGGCGGTCGTAATTCTCCTCCCATAAGTTCTTCGGTTACCCCGGGTGGCCCATCCCCCTACCCCCTCTACCTGTCTTCGTTCCGCCAGCATCCTCTCCGCGAATCCTCTTCGTGCCCGATCAAGACCCCCCACCGTCGAGGTTCGTTCTTCTTCCAGCGCTCGTAAAGCAGTCCTCTTAAGAGGGAAACGACACCGCGACTGTTGGGCGGTTGGAGGGGGGGGGGGAACTTCGCCTCGTTCCGAATTTGTAATCCGACTTCGAGTTTGATAAGGAATTTACATTTGTAAAAAGTCATTTAGGATTGGATTCCCGACGGTACAGCGGCAACTGCTTCCATCCAGACACCCGTTACGACAGACCCTGAAGAAAAATCCAGTGGAAACGATTTTCCGTCCGTGGGTCTATTCGCCGACTTATCCTTTGCCCTTTCGCCAATCAAGTCGCGAGCTCTGCATCGTCGTGATCCTCCACTGAGTCTTACGGGGTGGGCTAGATGATAAATAATTTATACGACCGCGCTCGCTTCGAATATCCGCGGTGGAATCTTATTGAAATTTCATGCCGGGACTCTACCACCGCGACTCTGGGAAGCAACGGATTATGAATAGTAATCGAAGATCGTTTTAATACGAGCCTGTGCTCGAGTGACGTCTTCGTCGCCGCCGTTTCGGAAACCGTGTACAAATTTCGTTCGAACGAATTGACAGGTGGACTGATACTTGTCGAGATACGAAATAATCAGGTCGTCATACTTGTCATTGGATATACATTGGATATTGTTATTTTAGCCGTGTAAAATCAATATCAGGCAGACGATTCAGCCGTCCATCCCCCTAGTTCGCGTTGTTGCTTCGTTTATCGAATATTCCGGCGTCGTTTGTTTTATGAAACATTGGCCGTACTCCAAACGTGATACTTGTTGCGAGTACCGGAGACGTGAATAACTTTTCGCATTAATATAGATTGCTTCTGTGTGTTCGTGGTCTTATTTCTTCAGGGGTTTATAGTATTTTTTTCTGCAGTGGAACCGTTAGTCTTATTCTGTTTTAATTATACGGGGATTTAGACATCATCACGTGGGGTGGTCACGAAAACAACTATGAAGTGATACATTTGTATTATTGTATATATGATACAGAAACGCAAAGACAGTAATGAAGTTATGAGAAAACACATATAACGTAAAAGAAAGCCAACAGAATGTTGATATCTACAACATATTTAGAAATCATTGAAATCACTGAAGAAATAGTTCTTCGATAAGTTCTCCCCTCGTGTTATGTAACATTTTTCTTTCTGTTTCTCTAACAATTTTTATAATTTTATTATATTACGTGTTGCGCTATACTGTCGATGCAGCTTAAAAAGTCAGCGGTGACAGTCCGATGGAAAAATGTTCCAACCACATGCGTTAAAATCTTCCGTTTTATTATGAATGATCGACATGCAACTATTTGTATACACTAGCGCCCGATTCGAAACTCAAATACATTTTATATTCGCCAAGGACGTCCAATGTCGAAAGTTATGGAGAACGAAATGCTCTCGTATGTGTTCGGGCGTTCCCGTCCCAGACACAATCGTAATCAACACGTCGTTCCGGTGTGTTCGAGTGTGAAGCAATTCACGAAGAAGTTCGTGCCGTCCTTGGTCCGTCCAGTGTCCGAAGACAAAGAATTCGACGGCGGTTTCCCAACGGTCATTCGGAAAAGGTACACGTATAGCCCGTCACGTGCTCGCCCGAAAGACGGTGCTGGAAGAAATCGTCAGAGCCTATTTCCAGTTGGCGTTCGTGCGAGAACGACCGAGGGCAGTCGAATATAGGGGGTGTGGGCGAGGTGAGATGGGGGAGTCCGGTTATTTGGTCAGTTCCGCGCGAATCCGTACCGCGCGTGGATTCGAATCGGCGCTTCGGCTACCTGCGAAAACGTATGCTGCATTTCAATCGGCGCCGAGATGGGGACGTAGGGTCGTAGAAAAAGACTTCGTCCCGATACGGAGGAGAAACGAAACAAGGGGAGGAGAGATTCACCTGATAGAAAAGTGTACGGTGAGCCAAGCAACGAGCGAGACAGACGAGGGACTTTCGAACGAGATGGGAACAGGAAAAAGAGGAAGAATGGCCGAAAGGGGAAAAGAAGAAGAAGGTGTGGGTAGAAGCGGGTCGTGATTTACTCAATCAAGCAAGCTTACTACTCGCCACCGAAAGCTCCCTAAGAAAAGCTTTGACAAATGGTCAACTTATTTCGCGAGAATGCCTCGAAAAACGGAGCCCAATGGCAGTCACGTAGCCAGGGCGTGATTCGAAAGTGCACTGTGGGAAAAGAAGAAGAAGGTGTGGGTAGAAGCGGGTCGTGATTTACTCAATCAAGCAAGCTTACTCGCCACCGAAGGCTCCCTAAGAAGAGCTTTGACAAATGGTCAACTTATTTCGCGAGAATGCCTCGAAAAACGGAGGCCAATGGCAGTCACGTACCCAGGGCGTGATTCGAAAGTGCACTCCAATAACTATCGATAACCCCATTATTGTTTCGCAGGAAGGCCTCGTATGGATCTCCAGTTCCATTCCGACGACTACAAAACGAATGGCACTGGTTGGCTCAAACGGTGGACGAATAAATAGGGATAGGTCTGTCGGTGAGGTGCCGTCCGGCTGAACCCTTTCGTCGAAACGGAAATTGAAGCAATTATGCACGGAAGTATGTGTGAACGCGAAGGCGCAGCCGGTCGAATGTGATTTTCGTAGCTCCTTTATGACGGCGATTAAAAGCTACAGGTGCGCGTGACCGTTCGACGATAGCTCGGCCACGGACGTGTTCGGCAGTTTGCCTCCAAGCGAATCATCGTATCCCGATTATCAACGCGAGATTCGATTCCGATGGAAATTTCGAGATTGTTCGGACGATTACAGGCGCGACAAGGCGACAACCGATGGGAACTTATTGGCTGTGTTTCCTCTCCGTGTACCGACAAGTCATTTTGATTTGCATGGTTGTCCTAGTGTTAAATAAAGGATCTGGCCACAGAGTGGGGACCTGTGCCCAAGAGACACGGCACTTACCCCCGAATCTCGAGAGAAATCGCAGTCAACTTTTATACAACATTTCTAACATGCTCGATAATAGCCGGTAAAATGGTGGCGTTGCTTTTCGGCGTGTTTCCGTCGCTTTTCTACGCGGCTCACGAGCAAATACAAAAGGGCGGAGAATTCATCAAAAACGGATTATCCAGCTTCCGGCTGAGTAATTAGAAACGGTGAAAGTTATGGAATAGTCCCGAAAAGTAGGAAATCCTGGTGTATTTCCTTGAATAAACTACCTCTGGAATACGTTATTTCGACTTTATATACATTGACGTAAAGAAAGTATTTTGTTAAAGATACATCAATCTTTTTAAGATATTACTTGTGGCTAGTTAACACCAAATGTGAGCGTTTATACCTTCAGTTTTGTTGCGTCGCGAATCCTGTAACTAGCAGACCATCTAGGAGGCGGTTTATTACTTGATTACATTAGTAAGGCGATCGGGATTTGGAATCTAATTATAATGTATTACACGTACTATCGATTATCCTATCATTTAAATATGCTATTACGTACTTTTTCGTCCATAACTGACAAGGCACAACAGTTGTCTTACGTTCACATTATAAGAATCGACAGAAAAAGAATTACCGATAACCCAAGTGACATACAAACACTATACCAAATCGCCCAACAAGCGAAAATTCGTAGGACTCGATTCCCTCTCCAGTACCCAACCAACCGATTCCTTTGTCTCATATATATCAACCCCAATACTCCATCCAAAAAATGAATTTATCGAGTGGAGTCTAATAAGCACGAACCCCACGAATTCCCGAAACGTGGATTGAACGTGGACCCTCCACGTGGATTAGTTTCACCCAGAATGTGGGGCCAGAAGGGAAACTCCGAGAAAAGGGGCGAGGAACAGTTTCCCGTCGATCGGCGACGCGAGTGTCAGTTTTCCCTTTTCAATTTGCCGGGAAGGGCTCGTAAAGTATGAATAACGGTAACTCGATTAGTTTCTATCAGCGTTGAGGCCCTCGGTCACGTAGATGGCCGCGGTGCGTTCTCCGATTACGTCGACGAAGACGCATCGACCTGGCTGGCGGCCTGTCGTTATATCGTTCCTGATGTCGATTCCCGGTCGACCGAGCGGAAGAATGTGAGGTGTCTGAAAACGGGGGAAGGGGAAGACGACGATATAAGTTGACAGGAGGAAGGGAGATAGCAGAGGCTAACCTCGAACGTGCGAACGACCTCGGCTTTTTCGTCGACCCAGTCCCCCCTACACATACATACATCCTGTCCGGCTCATCCACCGGAACGTCCGCTCGTCAGCCGGAATGGTCCATTCAAACCTAACTGTTTCGCGAGTCCACCGCTTACAGCCACGTTCGCTCGCGGAACCAAATGCTCTTATTTCCTCCGGCTCCTCGTTCCGTGCCATTGTCCGCCAAGAGGTGACACCGACAACGATGAGGATAACGACCGCGGGAACGAATACAACCAACCAGAGGGAAACCGAACCGAACTGGGCCGAGACTGTTCCTCTTGGAGTGCTGGACCAGGCCGAAGGTTCCGCCGGCAGCTCTTAGATCAGTTAAATTAACGCGAGGCTTTATCGTAAAAATTACGACCGACAGTCTCACTGAATGCTCGCCACCCTCGATGGAGGACACGAACTGCGGAACGTGTGGCAGTGGTTGGGTAGCTTGAGAATGATGCGAGACAAATTTTTACACGATCGCTTTCGTGGCGACTGATTTCGATCGAAGATGTGGCCTTCCTTTACCTAGATTTTAGGTAATAAAGAACCATGTTTTTGTGAATTTAAGGGGTGATTTATAGGAAGTATTTCTGTTATTTTTAAAACGGTTGCAGCTTTAGCACCTGCCTAGTAACCACACAAGGTGATTCATTTCCTTCTATACTCTGTAGTAGGCCACAGTTGAAAACTAGGGTTCAAGTAGACCAGACAATACGAGTGTTAAATGGTTACCAATACTTAACACCCTAGGTCCGTTATATCGTTAAATTCTTAAAAGCAACTTTCTAAATTTATAACTAACCATCGACACGAAGGATATATGGATGTTCAGGAATAAAGTTGGTGAAATAAGAAAGGGGCAGAAATAATCGTGGAGGCTGCGATTATTTCCGCCTCGCGACGGTGTTTCTGGGCGGATAATGGAGCGATGCCTTTGAGTACAAAGGATCATGGGGGGTTAGATAGTTCGGTGTGCCACACAGACGCGTTGTTGACTGTTCGAGCGTACGTGTCTGCGTGTCACCAGGCCTGCCATCCTGCCATATACGCGTCAATTCGGTCTTTGTCAGAAACAACTCACCGGGGGATATTGAACTTCTGACGATCGCGGAAATAGGGCAAGAACCGTTCTGGGGCTCGGAAATTGGGACCATGGAAAGAGACGTATAGCCGATTAGTAGACTATCTCTCTTTCTCACTCTCTCGTAAAACTTTCAGATGACCTGTGCGATAAGGATTATTATTAACGCGATAACATGCCGCCCATCGAACTCATTTTACCGTCCATAGATCGGTAAGAGAAAGAATCGACAGAACGTTCAGGCAATCGAATCAATTATTCCTGATGTTGCAAGTTTGTCGGGGTAATGGGCTCCATTCCTATTTCGTTCTGGATTACTGTATACCAATTAAGAGCGGAGTGCATTGGTGATCGTTAGCCGGGATGGTTACGCAAGGCACTGATCCTGCTCAGTGCAATTTAATTTCAATGATAACTGCTTCAGTTGCGAAATATTGCGTTAATTTACATTTCGTAACACGGTCCGAACCGTGGCATTTTATTCCAGGAAACGGAGAGGAGTTTATACAACCTTTGAAAACACGATACATATACGATGTAACATTTTAAATAATGGTTCAACCTCTTGTTTACGTTTTCTGATATCTCCGTGCCTTCTCCGTGTACGAAGAATGCGTCTAGCAATCTGGATCCTTGATAGTACTAACTCTATAACACCAAACACGAGGAACCTCAGATCACTGTTGATAACAACCCTTTTAGGTCACACGCGTGAAAAGAAGAAGAGTCCTTGGAAAGAACGACCACGCTCATCGAGTAACGCTTTCAAATGTACTCATTCATCGTGCAACGGACACAATGAACATCCCGTTTGAATGCCGTCAACGAGCGACACTTTCCTCTGTTCGCCACAAGTGTCTTCAATTTTCCCGCCGCGCCGGTACGTAGACACGAATCAGCCGACCGACAAATAACCGGAACGGTGTGGAACGATCTGTCACTCACGGCACTCTAGCTTTTTCATCTGTCCACGAGAGACGTACGTTGGAACGACGAGGACAATTCGTGGATAGTCTACACTAGAAATGCACAGATCTATCCCTGTTTAGACAAGATTCGCGGTATTTGAGTATTTGCGGTAAAATGTGGGACACTTTCATAGGGTAGACTTTATATGCCAGACTATGGGATGAAAATCAAGAATAACGAAGTTGCATTCGAGGCTTCGTTTACGTGTTATTAGTTATTGAAAATACGGACGAAATATACATGAATAAGGTTAATTAATAAAGTTAATCAAAGTGAAATTCTGTTTCATTGGTATTAATATTTAAGATTTAGAGTAAATGTTACACTTACCCTAAAGATAAAATTCCGTTTGTATCTGGGACATTAATAACGATAAAGTTATGCTTGAAAGTACAGTCGTCAAGAAAATCGTAATGCACGGGGTTAGTTTCACTAGGTCACCGATCGAGCCCCTGTATCAACTGGAAATCAGCTGTTCGAGTAATATAACAAATTACGTCAGACGTATTGCACGCGTATTTTCCCCACATCGTCAACAATTAGTAAGTCAGGAACGAAACCTCGAACGTAATTTCGTGATTTTTTATTTCTGTATTAGCTTGACACGTAGAATCCACCCTGTGAAAATGTCCCACATTTGTATTAATACTATCTAGTTCGCGGAGAAGGTACAGCAAACTCGTAAAGTTAGCCCCCTGAGGATCGGTAGCTATTGATGCGGCGAGATCTAATCGGATTTCTCGCAGGAGCAGGGCTCAAACCTTGTCACTACATTACAGTTTAAGGACACTGATTTTTGCAGTGAAGGTGAATGAAACTGAATTTGATTCGAAACACTCCTCCACTACCCTGCAAGAGTTTCGCGATGTTCCTTTCACAAACTTTCTGTGAAGGTTACTTATGTTCCTCGACGCTTGTCTAGCAGGTACTCTATGTAGGTATGTGGATTTAGTACAGCTTTCAATAGCAAATGTTATGTAATATTTCTCACGGTTCAAACGAAATGTACATAAATGATTACTGGACCGTGGATTTAGTAAATAATAAACTATCCGTGCCGTTATTGATTTTTCTTTTTCAAACTCATACAACATAAAATACTCAGTCCCTGAAAGCAGAGTTGGATTTATTCACAAATAACGATTTTATCGTTTTGTTAGCAAACTTTGTAGAAAATTGTATAAATACAATTTTATAAAAAAAGTGTATTCAAACGTTCACTCTAATATAATTTCATTCAAATAATGCGAAACTCTGCCTGAAAGTATTAACAGTGTCGGTTAATTTCTGATGAATTTTAGCGAATATCATAGGAAGATAGTCCTAACTTCATTCTATGTACCATGTCCATAACTGGGGAACGTTGAGCATCACTGTTAACTGAACAGACACGTTGAATGTATCATCTTAACATGAATTGATCCATATCAATACATCCGCATATATGCTCAGTATAATCGTCATACTCAATTATGATGTCATCATACCCATGACGATCACATTCCAGTGCAATCAGTATATCCGTACATACTCATCTCAGTCTATCAATTCAAGATTATCACAACACCACCAAGTATCTCAAAAGCATAATACATAAACACACTCTCACACCTAGCTAATGCTTTCAGCGGCTCAATTACTTTCCACCTAAACGCATACAACCTGCAGCTGTCCAGAAAACCTATTTCCTGACAGCGCCAAAACCGTTTTGACCCACGTGATCCTCAAGGCGTTACTTCAACGACTCGACAGGTACTGAATTAACCGGCCATACGCGAGTGTACACATACCGACTCAGTCTCGTCACTAATTTACGCCATCGAGAAAGCCCCCGCGGGGAAGCTTGAAGTTAACGGGCGAAGAAAAGTTGGTTGGCCAAAAAGGATGGCTCGAAATATGCCATTCGTCGGCCGTTAGCGCCGCGCCAGTAAATTCTTTTTAACGCCGTTTACGTTCAACGTGTGCTCGCGCGCGCGCTCGACCGCAGAGCCCCGACGCGTCCGCTCCATTTCTCCGCGCCACTTGCACGTTCGTTTCGTTCTCTTTTTTTCCAGCTTTCGCCGAGGAACGAAAGAGACGAAAGACCGAGAGACTGAAAGCGACAGGATGCACGCGGTCGAAAGTCTCGACGAGAACCAGGCACACGCTCGACGAAGGATATCGTTCTTAAACGAATCACGAGGTCAGCTCCCAGCTCTGGCAAGAGCATTTTAATTCTCTCGAAGCAGAAGCGTCGTAAACTCGTTCCCCTGCCCGTTGTCCCTGTAACCGGTGACCGTGCCACGCGACCCTGACCGTAATTCATCGGAGACTGTTCGGAGAACGCCCCTGACGGTATTCGTGTACGCTCGGACCCGCTCGAGATCCGATGTTGCAACCTGTCCGGTGCCTGAGGACCTACGGGCGAATTGGAAGACCCAGTTTGCTACGTGCGATGCATTTCTCGCGGGATTACATATGGATTTTCAGATGCACGTATACATATATCCCCTTGGGCTTCCGGGAAGAACTGCACGGACCAGTTTATTTAAATTCGAATTTTGTCGAGTACGTGGATGTGGATCTTGATATATAAGTCAGTTTTACCGGTATTGTACAAGGTGGGTCGTTTAAATCGATGCAAGCGAATATATTAATGACACTGGAAGATATCTAGAATAAAATTGTTTGAACAAAGTTGATTGGTTTTGGGGAGTAATAATTTGATGTCAGCTGTTTCTTCGTAGGTGGACGCGTAGAGGACACACGAACGTTTTGTGAAAATTGTTTAATTCATTACTCGATGCAACTCCCGATTTTCTATAAAAAAGGTCTTAAGATATATGTAAAACAACCATTAGTGTAGGAGATATTTTAATTTCAAAATGGCGAAGTGGTACTGGTAATACGACGTTCACACATTTAAAGTTGATGTTTACAAGTACGTCCTCAAACCTGAATACAGTGATGGTTGACATTACATCTACAGAATCTAATATGATATTAGATATTGCGCGTATTATCTGTACCGAAATTGAATATCACTTCGCAATACTAAAATAGAAATTTCTTTTAAACCAGTACTTTCTTGGCAGAAATAACTTCGTATTTTTTCATAAGAACGGACGAGCTGCCACGGATTGTGGATCAATTGATCGAACGTTACGCTAACAGGGGTTGGCAGAAAATTCATCGCTCGATACACAGTAACACCCTGAAGCCAGGAGTTATCGAAGTGTAAACTGAAAAATCGAAGATGCAATTTCTCCGAAGGATCCATCATGTTGCTACTTTATAAAGGCTAGAATTAAAAACTTCCACTCTGTTCATCCCCCCCCCCTCAACTTTGAAGAAGTACATAAATTCCAAAGTTTTCAAATGCAAATTGGAAGATTGCAATATAATGTATGAAAACGATGAGTTAACGAATAACTACAATATTTCAAGAGAAGAAACTACATTCAGTATTATCCTTTACTGGAAATTTTAATTTCCCGGTATAATTACCGCAATGAAACAATTTCACCCCCGGTATTATTCATCGCACCTGTCTTCGTTCCCGTCACGATGACGTCGCGACGAAATTGAGACGGCACGGAGGGTACGACGCGCAACTACTTAATGCGGCTAATGCTCTCTCGCGATTGCTAAAATTGATAAGTTTCAACGCGGTATGAAAATCAATTATCGCGAGAAGAGAGCCCGCCGGCGCGGGTATCACGAGGAATTAGGAAGTTGCACGGGAGAATAACTTGAATAACTCGAAGGGCCCGGGGAAGCATAACATATTAACGCTCATACACGCGACGATAGTTTGCGTTCAAGTTGACGGTAGTCGTGGGAATTAAGGTCGAATACGATTTACTCGGTGAAGATCTCCTTTCGAACAGGAACTGGAAAACCGACCGTCACGAATCGAGAGTTTTTTCCGCTTTATCGATGGTCCGAACCGGGAGCAAAGTGGCAACAACGTGAAGTGGTCCTCGAACGGAATGAAAAGCATAATTCAGACGTTTCCTCTCAGCTATTCACGGGGGCCACACGGCTCTTCACCCCGTGGCCCGCGGTAAAGTAATTACTCGTCTTGCGGACGGAACAAAGAAACGAGGCACCCAGTCGGTTGAGCAGCATTGTCACGAGAACAAGCCGATACACCGACATAATTCAATGTTACCCACCCTTTTCCCCCATCGTGGATGAACTCCACAAGGTACCGAGGAATCGCGATCAAAGAGAGCCCCTTTCACGAAGTCGCGAGAGGAGCATGGGAGCGTTTGTTGATTGGACGATATATCTAATTACAATTACAGTCACGCCGGAGCGTAACGACCGAGCGGAGAAAAAGGAGGAAATTGAAAAGGGTGAAGACGAGGACACAGGCAAGAGACCGTATCCGCGCCGAGGCGAATCGAGGAAGATACAGAAAGAGTGACAGAAACAGATGCTACCGTGACTAAAAAATATGAAAGAAACGCCTGACGCGGGGGACCAATTTTGCGAGCTGCAAAGTAGGGAGCTTCTTACGAAACTCCTTCTTCCTGCCGAATTAATTAAAATCGGTCGACGGACCAAGAAGAGCACAAGGCTCGTAAAAATGACTTCGAAGAGGAGGGAAAAGCGGTTGAGAAAGAGAGAAAAAAAAAGAAGTAACCACCGGAGGAGGACGATGCCCTTTGTAAGTCCGCGTTCACGGCGTGCAAGAAGCCGCTCGGACGGGAGAAGACGGAAGAGGAAATCGGTGTCGGGGACCGTGAGCTTACCGTGACGAGATGGCTTAAGGTCGCCACCGTGCATTCGGTTGAGTAATTTGCTTATGCGTTCACGGAAATTCTTCCGACAGGGATATCCTTCTATTTTAGAACTTGATCTCGCGACCGACCCGACGCGACGCGCTCGTTCCGCGCCTGTCTTCTCGTGTCCCTTGGGGCGCGGTACACTTCTACGTTGGAACCTTTCGCTGGTTTAAGTGGAAACCGTTCTCGTTCGTTACAGAGCGACGGGATTTGAAAGAATCTCTGGAGAAAATATTTAACTTTAAATTAGTCGCTGTTCTTGGAGCTTCGAGGACGTCCGTGCTTGTTGTGAATACTTTTATACTAAGTGTATCACGGATAATGTTGCAGAAGACTTCGAGACGGAATAGTCTATGACATCAAAATTGCACTTTTATGTATCAAGTCACTTTACATGTACCAACACACGTATATGTTCAGAAGCCGCATTTTTAATTATAATAAAAGTTCTTATATATTTACTGTAGGATAAGGTTTCATGTTCAGTTTTGAATGCATTATTTATCCGAAACACTTTTTTCATATGATATTTAAGGAATATAGAGAAGTTGTTTATATTACTGTGTCAATATCCGATTTCTCGACAGTCGAGAATTTCAATAGGTGGGTCAAAGCAGCCCTAGATTCGTTGTTCTAGATTAAAGACACGTGATATTGAATACGATTCGTCTGACATGTCTGACCATAACTAAGCAGTTCTACTTAACGCTAACCCTGACGATAATCTATCTTTTACCGATCTGTATATTTTGTAATTATCAGCTTGTGTCTAAGTATGATCATTAAGGGATGACCTACGACTCTAAAAGTATGAAATCATCGATACAAGTAGTATCAGTATGTAGTAGACAGACATCTTAGCAGAAATAACTTTTACTGCTACCCATGAACCTTCCAAGACACTAAGTTCGAAGAAAACATTTTCATAAAATCTCTTTCATTTTCTGTTAACTCTTAATAAGGGGCGTGTCTACTATATTACCTTCATGAAACCAGACTCATCGTCACTACTTCCTTCTAACGAATGTACAAGCCAATCTATTAATGCACAAACCTGTTACAAAGCCGACGCTCAGCTGTATTCAGGCCTAACCGAATTATAACCTGACCCGTTCAGATGTAACACTTGCAACAGAAGTAAGTCCATTTAAATATTCCAAGCCCTTCAGCACACTTACACTTGCACTTATTCCAAACCACCCACTGGCACACTTAGGTCTGTCGACAGAAACTTTCAACGCGGTGCACAGGCAAACAGAATAAGTGTCCGCTGCTCACGCTCGACGGAAACAGGCTTAATAAGTAATTCTTAGTTAGTGTCGCAAAACATGCGAGAGAGCCAGCACTCTCGCCGCTTCTGTTCGTCGAAGATCGCTCCATACGCGAAATTCCAAGTTGTTGTATCGACTTTTTAGCTATTTTCTCGTCCGGTTACATCCGTTTGCCCTTTTTCCCTCATAGGCGCGCATGGATTATTTTCAACGCCGCGTGGCCAACCAGTGGCTACGAAACTATACTCCCGCATGAAATTCCTCGGCCAGGGGAGAGTGTACGAAGTTGTGTGGAAGCGAGCCGCGTTGCGAGCAGAAACACGCGGACGTATAAATCCATTCGCGTGCTTCCGAATTCCTAACACCCCCAACTGTCCCGAGCTCCAGGTAAATAAGAACGTCTGGCCGATCGATTAAGACGACTGCCGTTCTATTGCGTCCTGTGCTCGCTCTCATTAACACACCACTCATTATCGATGAGAAACAAAACTCTCATGGCGTTAGAAGATCAGCGACATTTGATAGTGACGGTCACTGGTAACCGACACCGAATTATTCTATATGAAATTGACGGTCATCGGTGACCGACACAATGTAAGCGAAATACTTAGTTCCGATCGCTGGGGTTCTCCACGGCATAAATAAAAAAATTACAATTAGTATCGATATACAAGGTGTCCCAGTTTTTTCCCACCAAACTTCATCAGGATATTCTTGAAACAAAAATATGACAAAAATGTCATATATATATAGGCTTAAATGGTTTATTAAAAGGTAAACAAAAGTTTGAAATTTAAAGGATGTTGCAGGTAAGCTAATCATACAAATCATAACGTGAAACGAACGATATAATGTGAACAGTCGTTTCGCGGTATTCATTTAGTTGTCCACATAAAGTATACCGCACATAGTCGGACGACGATGTATTGGTTGCAATTTCTCTTATTGTGGCCCCCTTAAAACCTGAAAAATTCCAATAACCAATAACTCACCTCTCAGAATTCCAATCCAAGCCGCCGTTAGAAAACCGATCCGCCTCGCTATCAAACATACAATCGTTACACATTTCTTCCATCCCCAGATTCATATTTGCACCGGATACCACGCAAATTCGCCCTTTTCACGAGACAAGCTTAAACATCCATTCAGAATGAAGTGAAATTGGGCATCGAACTTTGCAAAGAATACCAATTTACGGATATATCGACCTGCATACACAGGCTGAATTATAAGTGCGCCTGGTAATACATTTAACCCCATTTCCGTATGAACCGCATGTATTCCAATACTTTCAATAGAACGTCGCGATACACCATCGTCGATCGCGTTTGCAGAACACAAATTTTTCAAAAATTGCCAAACCCATTTCGATATACCCCGTGGAAGTAAATAAAAAAAAAAGAACTAAACCTACGATCGTCACGATACTTCATGAATTTCCACAGAAACCGAAATGAAAACTGGACCACATACAGCATCGACTGATTTTTCATACCGAATCAATTAATGTTCCTTCCGTTTGTTCCTAGAAAACATTTATGTGTTTCGAACGTACATAAATGTGCAAAAATGCGAGGATAAATATTGGAATGCTATCGTAGCTTTATTGCCAGAAAAAAGCAATGCGATTTTATGAAATAACGAAAAACACGTGGTTACCGTAGAAATAAAATATCGGAATTTCCGAATTCGGCAGGCAAAGAATACACAATCGTGTTGGTCCGAAAAAATTTTAGGATGCATCGGCGTTGATCGGTGGCCGTTTGTCTAACCGGCACACTCCCAAACGGAACCGCTTGTGCTCGAGCTTTCTTCGACTGGGCTACTTTCCACGAAAATCCTTCGTCCGTCGATCATGAATTCCCGTCACGAGCTGGATGTCGAAAGAATCAGTGCGCGCCCCAGAACGAAAACCAGGGCCGGATACGATACAGACAAAGGCGGGACACGCTGCTGGCCCACCGTTCTATTATTCCTTTTACAGGCCAACCCTCCAATTTTGACCTCTTCCTTTCTCCTCCTACAATTCTTTTTCCTTCATTCTCGAGTTCCTTCCTTCGCGTCCCGGCTATTCCTCGCCCCCTCACGACAAGGAACACGGATTCCACACGGCGCGATCGTCTCTATTCCGGGGCCCACGTTCTGAGTCTAATTCTTGCTTGCTTAATATTAAATTACCATTCCGGACAGAGGAGCCGATGTTTTCGTTTTTCTTTTTTTCGCCAGTGACTTCCAAGTACATCCCGGCAGCCGAGGGAAATTTTCGTGGCTCGGCCGACAAGGTACTTTATGGGCGTCGTTATTTAAAGTAATAGACGTACCGTATATAACGGGAAAACTGGGCGTCTCTAGGCCCTCGATATTTTTCAATGGGGGATATACTTTGCACCCTCCTCCGTCCATTGTTTCCAGTTGCTCCGACCGGGCGAGCGATGGAAGCTGCGTTCCTTTGGGGAGCGTGGGTAATTTCACCGAAGATTTTGTGATTTTCAGATTTTCGCGTGGTGATGAAACACGGGCGGTTTGTAATGTCGTTGGGTATCAATGAGGATTTCTAGGAGGTACGAGTCTTAGAGGTTGAAAAGAAATTTAATGGTTGAGAATCAAGTTTGATGATCGTAAATGAATTGTAAAGCTTTAGGTCAAATCATATTTTGCTTGCAGTGCTTTATGTAAACAAAAGTAAACTAGAAATTTATTTCTACCCTTATGGAGTTCATTGCGCTAAGAGCAGAGAAAATTAAATATTAGGAAAATTAGGAAAAATTAAGGACCGTTACATTTAAGTTGCTATTATGGTTTTCTTTTGTGTTATCGACAGGACATTCAACTTGTATCAGAAAAATGGCAAGAAGTTAAAGAAAGCAGTGGAAACTATTTCGACTAACAGAATATATATGGCTATTGCTTTTCCATTCACCTGTAATGACACAGTAGGCACTGATAATAATTTAATATAGTGCGGTGTATTGATAAAACACAAATGTTGTTATCTAGAAATCTAATAATCATTTACTGTTGTTATCTCTGTGAAAATACCCAAACAAATGCGACCACTTATTAAATAACTGTAGCAAATTAAAGGAAGGGTCAATGAAAGTTTCTACATTGTCCAGAAAAGGTTTTAAAAAAGTTCTACCAGAGGATATCGATATAGTATACATACACATATACAAAATTGACCGACTAAAGATTGTTTGAGACGATAACAGAGAATCGTCGCTTTGATCGGTTAAAGACACAGTACTAAACGTAAGCGGTTTAAAGAACGCTTGGTATGTTTAGAATGGGGAAAAGGCAAGGCTTGAATGTGTTTGTACACGTGCGTGTGTGTTTCGAAGAGGTCAGAGCATCGTCGAAGTCGGTTCTGAGAGTAAACCCTTGAAAGTTCGTCGATCGAGGAACTTTTAAGAGTGTTCAAAGCGAGTGACGAGAAGAAATTCAGTGAACGAACAAAAATTACTGTTATTGTTAAAATACATCTGTCAGTAACTGTTCACTCTTATCTCTCTATGTAATAGTTAAGTTTCACACAATAAAGGCTAAGGCACACTTTCGACACAAAAGTACAAATTTTTCTTGTAAATACCGTATAATAAAAAAACCGTATAATTATTTCTGAAGACTAGTTACGTACAAATAAATTTTTCACCGACTGTACACCCTTTTACCTTCTCGTTCTTATATACTATTCTTCACAAAGGAAATCGATTATACTTCGAAACCGATTCTACAGTATACTTACGCGAGATTCTATCATAAATAGAAAGTAATCCGACCTCGACGGAACCCCGTCTCTCGAAGGTCAACGAATTAATTATCGTCGACCACTGGCCAGCTCGATTTCTCGAGCAAGCCTCGTCCACTTGTTCTTATTAACTGAACTCGGGTTGGACCGCAATGCTAGCCGCCGTGCAGTTTCGGTGCCGCGGGCCGATATACGAGTGGGGTCCGTTTTCGCGGATTCTTTATAATCGGGCGCGAGCATCTGGCGCCAAGTTTATTTCGCGGCAAGGTATTTATCGGCTCGGAGAAAATCGTAAAGCTCCACGACCGCTAGCCCCGGCATTAGCGAGAGGGGGCGAGTATCGTGGCTCGCGAGAGAATCGATGCTCGCCCCGAGTGGTACGCGTGAAAGCGACTTCCGAGGCCCTCTTGTCCACTTAATACTTATTATAAACGAAAAACCGTAGGAGACTGTTTTTTGATTCAGCCAAGATCGCAATGCTCTGAAATAGCGACTTGAAGGCTTTAGTTCCTGTTTGCGGCAATGACTAGAATTTCATGGTATTTTAGAATATCAGACTATTTTTGCGTATAATAATATGAGAATGTAAATTTTGCACGTTGGGTATTGCATAACATATAAACATATACTGTTGAAAAACATATCCCTAATGGAACCAATAAGAGTAAATTCGTGACTCCTGGGCAAACAACAAGATTTCTATGTTGCTTTTAAAGTTAAAGTAAAATACATCAAACATTTTTTACATTAGCGTACAATAAATAAAATGCTTTTGTAATGGAATATATTATTCAAGTAAATAACACCCTTAATATGTGGACCCAACAGACATAACTCTAACAACCATGTTGAACTGCAAAGTACATTAATGCTTAAATAATATTCTTCCAATGCACGATAATCTGTACGTATGAAAACAGTCTCGATACACGGAATATAAAGTTTCATACAGACTATTATTCCACGATGATGAACATTTCGAACCAATGCCTCTGCTCGCCTGAACTTCACCGTCCATTAACCCAGCTAATGGGTTAAAGGTAAATATCAAAGTTGACGGCCGGTGTATAGGTATATAATTCCAGGCTCATTTCGAATCATTTCATCCCCTACTTTATTTCGGCACCCCCTCCCCCCAACCCCAGGGCGTCGCTCGCGGGACACGAGTACATTCTCCCCGGGGGCTGCAGATTTTCCGTATCGCTCGTAAACTTCCGTAATAACCTTTTGTTCTTCCGTTAGTTCCCCCGGACAAAATCAGTGACCCGATCTCATTACAACTTTTATCCCCGTGTTTAGCGCCTCACGGATTACTTCCGTCCAAGATGCTATTTCCAAGGTGGATCCGCCCGTGCTCGGGATGTACGTATTATTTTCCATAATACGGTATATACGAGATAAGGGGGACCCACAACCGTTCCACCTTTCATTTATGACGGCCACCATAGCGCGGTGTTAAAGCGAAACTTCAGTCGGCTGGATTTTACGACACCGTCCGTCGACGTACGGAACGCGAACGAGAATGATCCTCCGCGATCTGGTCAGGTATAGTTCCTTACGATGCCTCGCTGGTCCCTGGTACGGATCTCTTATTCATTGCCATAGCTCGCCAATGTCCACTCCGGCTCGCAATCCGGCCATTACACTGTCAATTACCGGGCCGGTCGAATAGAATGAGCGTAATACGTTCCACGATCTGTCTGTGATCTCCTCTTCACGAGTGGAACGTTCCTCCAGCGAATAATCGCTAGCGTAATGTCAACGTCAGCATTCTGGAACCATTTCGCGTCACGGTGTATGTACGTATTCATCGATCATAAAAATGATTGCGACGCGTACGATTAAATAAATCCACGCCACGTGCGCCATGGAATCTGAAAGGGGGGGGGGAGGGGGTGAAACTGGATTTTAATACCGCGAGGGATTTCCGTAATACCGCCAGGGACAAAGAACCAACCTAACCACGGCCCAGATAGACGTACGTTCGTTCGTTTCTGGCCATCTTTCCGACTGTGCCTCCCCCATTCGAACCTCCCCACCTGCTTCGACCCTCCCTCATATCCCGACGTAAACGGTCGTGCTCGCCTCGCTGCACGCCATTACTGTGTCCCGGGGGCCAAAACTTCGCGAAAAATGCTTGAATTTATGTCCTGCCCGCACCCCACAACCACCCCGCCATGGACCTACCCTCTCGACCGCCTGTTCCTCGACCGATCCAAGCTCCCAGCTATCTTCTCTCGCCTCTTCCCTTTCATCCGGTGCACGACAGAGAGAACTTAACCGAACCTGCCCGCTGCTCTTCTAGAGTTTGGAAATTATTTGCGGCCGCCTATTGTCCTCGCCCGTTCGCCTCTCTCGCTCCTCACCCTACCCCTTCGTCGCCCACCGTCCTCTCCAGCCTCCGTTGTCGCTATTTATTATTATCTGCTATCGAGCATCTCGTCCGGAAACTATTAAGCGGGCCAGAACTTTGTGTTCTTTTGATCCCGGCCCAGCCAAGTTTCCAGAGTTTTTCCCTCTTTCTTCCACCCTCCCAAACCATCTCCCCGGTTTAGTGTCCGTGCACGCTTATCGAACAGCAACGTCCCCGTTCGTGCCTGCGCCGTGGGATTCCGCCGGCTCGAAAGTTCGCGACAGTTACGGCCGCGTCCAAGCCGGACCAGATTTAGGTCTTCACGGCGCTGAGGTATTATACTAGCGTCGTGGTTATCCTCCCCCAGAGGACGAGCGGCTCTGTGTCATTCTCAATGCGTTGCGATGATGGCGAGAACTGTACCGATGGAAGAATTTGATTTTATATGTGGAGTGAAACTGAGTAGAAGATTGATTCAATCAAGACGGTATAATATAGCTAATACTATAATATAGGATTCTTGAGACCTAGCATGTGTCCTTTTTGATGTCCACTGCGCACAAGACAAGTTTTCGAAATTTTATGTTAGATAAGTACTGCATTAACTTCGATTCGAGTTGTTTTTAGGATTGTTGATTAGACAGTTTTTATATCTCTCGATGAGTACTATAAGCACCTAAAGTCTCAGACCCTTTTTCTTGAACACCCTGTATAGCCGTCATCCATTGCGATAGAATATATTTATTTAAAAATGGATGAATCCCTTTAACTCATAAATGTCTTTCCTCGGTATGTAATAAATTCATTAAATACATTGAAATATGTTATAAACATGCAAGCTCGTGGCTTGCAGTCTTTTATATCGGTGGATTTTAATGCCGCGATGGCCACCAATTCCGCCGTAATCGAAAGATCAGCAATGCCGTCGAAGCGTCCTTTCCCTCTCGACCGTTTTCCCTCAAACACAACAAACCACCCTTAACCCACAATTCACTGAAAAACAAATTCAAACTTCCAACCTCGCCATATTCCCTAACCGTTCAGACGGGAATAACTACATAAACACCGCTTTAATCCGAAAATAATGAAAACGTAGATCCAGCTGCGACCATCCCTCTCTCCGTCGTTAATCTCCCTCCGCGCGACCTTTTCCGGGTCCCCGCAAATGTTCCAGATTTTCTCAACAGTTCGTCCGCGGTCTTGCGTTCCGCGTATTAACGGCCATAAACTCGACCCATAAATTCCCTTTCCCCGCGCGAGGGCACGCGGGAAATTTCAACCAGAAATCTGCGTCGGCCCGCGCGGGAACACACAGGCTTTTCATCCTCTTGCCAGGCGACGAGGTCCAAGTGGAATAGGTACGTTCATGGTCAGACCGGCGCGGATACTAACGTTCCCCGTCCAATTCGCAGTGCGGCTGTACGGACCGAGATAGATCAGAGGTTGCCCGCTGGCTTGGTCCCCCGGCCCGTTTAAAGGATACCTCATAATCCGCATATTAATTGCCGGAACATGGCGGCGGAGGGTTTCTGCAACAACGATATCTGCGCGTCCCGGAGTTGCTAGTAAAGTTTCCAGTAGATGGTCCTCAGGTCACCCCCTTCGGTTGCTACGAGACTTTCTCACCCAGTCTCTCTCTCTCTCTCTCTTTCTCTCTGGTCGTCTCCCTTAACGGTGGATGGGAATGCCAGTGGCGCAACCATTCCGGTTATTACTCATTCGTTAATCCAGGCACGTCCCAAACGATATACTCACCTAGCAGCGAGTCTAGGCCCTTCCAACCGACTCCCTCTATATGTACCGAAGCTTTGCACAGGTATACCAACAGCTAATCGACCCTGCGGCCGACGTTACACGCACGCGTTCGAGAGTAGTCACCTGTGCACCGTTAAGTGTGTAAGCATGCGTAAACGCATGTAGTCCAACGTTTGCACGTGTTGCACAGGTATACCAACAGCTAATCGACCCTGCGGCCGACGTTACACGCACGCGTTCGAGAGTATTCACCTGTGCACCGTTAAGTGTGTAAGCATGCGTAAACGCATGTAGTCCAACGTTTGCACGTTGCAACGTCATGGACGTCGTGCTGTACCATCGATGCGCTCGACGATGCGTCATCCCGAACGTGGTATCCGAAACTCATTGACTCGAGTAGCCGGATAGAAAAGCTCCGCCGCTCTTGATCGTACCTTCTGTCTGTCCTTCTGATACTCATCCTCCTCTTATGTTGCTTCCTTCTCTATGTCTGTTTGTCAGGGTTTTTTTTTTAAGAGTCCATCCCCATCGAGCTCGGTCTATTTGCAAGGGAAAGAAGAGGCTGCTCACTTCTATCTCTTGTTCAGTCGACAGCTTCGAGAGAGGAGGCAAGTTTTCACGCAAGATTTCCAGCGGATTCGTCGGGGAATTTATGCTCGACGATCCCCGTTGTTCTTTTTGCGGTGCGGAACGGGGAATGGGAATCGGGTTACGGAGGAATCGCGGGATGGATGAAGTTTTGAAACTAGTATCGGAGTTCGTCGCTGTGACAAGTATTGGTTTCTATTGTATTATGGATTATGTTTGTAATAGAGTGAAGTTCGTAATACTTTTGACAGACACGTGATCTCGTAGAAGGCCAAGCAAGAATCGTCTATTATTTCGTGTCTTCTAATATTTTCAGTATTATGTCGAATGGTGTATCCGTTAGAGCATTAAACTTTACCCTATCCATAGTATTCTCAACTCGTTAAAAAACAGAATCTAATTAATCCGAGAATTTGAATACTTATTTAATGAATTATCGGTTCTGAAACAGTGAAATTTAGGAGAATATTTTTTGGAATTCGTTCCATTGAAAAACACCAATTGTAATTGCGAAAGCATATATGCGATCCAAGTTAAATCGAAAATTAACATCGTATTTTGTTTAAATAAAACGGTAAACAGTGGAACGTATTATTATCTGAATTTCCGCGTTCGAAGCGGTAGTTCCATTCGCATCAATCCAACAGCGATAACTAATAGAGGATCTTCTGGATAATCCGGTAATAATGCACATGTGCTTATCGACGTTTGTTTGAATTAATAAGGAACGATCAACCGTACGGGCGAACCAGTTCATTCGATAATTAATGAGGCGTCATGATTTGACAGAAGATCTGACCACCCACGCAATGTTCGTCGAGAATGTATCGGTCTGGAATCTATTGGTATTCATGGGATGATTATTTCAGAGGGGGATTTCCTTTATCCTAATTCCTTGCGCAGCAAGCTTCTCCGCGATAGGTTATCTCAGCGACGTCAGTCACCGTGCCCAATGAACTGCGTAATCAGTCGCATTGGATGTCGATGCATTTATTATTGAATTCTGTCTGAAAACGGGAACGGTATCCGAAAGATTGTACGTTTACGAGGGACTTGCCGATTGTTCGAGTAACGATGTCATCGATGCGATCTTCTTTCATTGGCGAAACTATAGATAGATTGTGTTTTCGGTTCAATAATCTCTTAAGAGTTGCAGTTCTATAGATGATTTGAGTTCAGGTAAGTGTCCTTACAATACATAAGTATACAGAGCGATTTTATCATAAAACCTGCCATCGTATCCTATGACCTTTGAAGTAAAATATTCTGGAGAACATTGACACGCAATCCTTTTGTTATTGAGTTATTTTCATTGTAGGTTACAGTAAGAACTACAATCGATATGGAAAGAATGAATATGAAATAAGCCGAAGTCCATAGAATTTTCTACATCCATGTGGCATGTGTAACTGAAGAAAAACTTTACATACAAAGTGCCACGAGTAGAGAAGGAAAAGTTCGACATTCAATATTCAAGCATGTATGACTCTCGGTGGAGGCGATACTTTAACTTTGCTATGAACCTACGCGTTAAACGGCAGGTAATTGAGATTTAAAAAAATTGATTCTAAACACGACATTAACACTCATAATGTGTTCACACAATCGTTACATTTACGATGTATTCCTAAAAATACCAGAATTGAAAAGAAATTTCAGAAAAGTATTAATGTGTAGCTATGTATATTGCAGTGTTCAAGATTATATTAGTATACAAGACGTTTCATTAAAGTCAGCCACTTAAACAGTATCCGAAAATAAAGTTTTTGATATTTTTTGCAACTTTATCTAGTCAACTATTTCGATAAGTAAGACAAAATCGAATTATTCCGTTCTCACCACATATTGTACTTCTACATTATAGGTATACTAGACTGCTAAGTTCCTTATATAATGTGTCCTCACGTACCAAAGTATCCATATAGAAATACTACATAAGAAATCCATTAAAATTAATTATTATTAAATGTTGCTTTTGCATATATGCAGAATGAAATACTTCAGTACATGCTTTATGAAGAAATTTTATGTAAAAGAAATTTGGGGAGTTAGCAGTCTAGTATATAATATAAAAGTCCGTGGTTCTCACCGATCTCGTAGCGAAAGAAAAGCAATAAAACCACATTGGTTTTATTCAAATCTTGTTTGTTCGTCGATACTGCAGCGTTCGTAAACTCATCCCATACCGATCCTACGCAGCTGTGGGAACACGAAAAAGTTGGCCGGCGCTGGTATACACGATTGTTGTTCTTCCAGCGATTCATTTTTTATTCATACACTTCCATTCTAGACCAGAATTTTGATCGAGTTTCTGCGGTCGAGCAGCGGATCCCCGCAACGGCGGAAAGCTCGGGACACCGGGAATCAGAGTTTTTCAATCGCGATAACTATAACCGGTTAAAGGCTGGCGGCTGTTGCACGCTCGGCCATGAAACCGTCGTAAAACTGTTACAGCGTATGCTATCCTTGATTTGCGCAGTTCCGCGGGGCACTGTAAAATTAACCCTTAAAAGCCGACGCCGCCAGTAAACCCCTCGATGGAATTTTTATCGGGAAAGTTTCCCCCCGTCCGCCCACTATGTAACTCGTCCCGGTTAGCTGGCACGGGCGATCGTTCCTTTGTTTCGACGTTACACGTGATGAAACCGGGGGCGAAGAGTTTCGTTGGAAATTTTATGCCGAGCTGACCGTGTAAAAAAAATTAGTACAGCGAAACACCTGTCTGGAAATAGAACGGAATCCCCTACGGGAGAATTCCTATCAGACCTGCTGTTACCTGTGGAAGTTATAAAAATGAGATTTAGATTGAATTTAACGTACAGAAATTTGAATAAGTTCGGGATACGTCGAATACGTAAAATGATATTTCCTGATAGACATTGAATGTATGATCCTAAAATCCATTAAAATAAGGCACTTTTATACATGCATCATGTTAACATTTGTACAACCAGATTCCTCCCTCCTTATGTGTAATTATATTCTCTAAGTTCTACTAAGTTATCAATTTAAAATGCGGGCGGAATATGCGTAAAATATGTCTGAGGCGATATAGTCGTTAGATTTGACACGATTCGTTCTAATGAAAAATATTTTAAAAATAGAAAAGGTAAGATCCCTCGGACGAAAGTTGTGCACAGTTAAATACAGTTGAACGTTTGTCTGAAAGAATTGTTTGCAAAGCTCAAGGAAAGTTCTGAACATTCGTGGTATATCAGACAATTCAAGGAATATCCGTATCTTTAAATTCAGCCTTCCGTTTCTTCGAATAGAGGGTTCATGTCAAATAAAGGAGACCCCAAGGTTGGCCCGGCTAAACGGTACACACCGCGATCGACAAAAGCGACGGGTACTTAACGTCGTCATTAAGTCTGCATTCGCTTAATGACGCTGCAGGTTAAGCAGAACGAATTTAATTACCCGCCGAATGAAATATGCAGCTACAATAACGGGACCGGAACGAAAGTGCATATATACCGAGGATCTCTCGAGTGCTTTCGAAGCGTCCGCGGAGCACCGGTGCTTCTCTCTCTTTCTGGCCGCCGTCCCCTTGGTCCCACATTTTTCTCCCCTTTTTTTTCTCGGCGTTAATAAGGGTAAAAAGTCCGAGGACCGCATTGTTCCTGCCATTTGGAGCGTGTTCGACGCCGAGAGAGGCCACGATTGGCCGTGGCGATGGATATTCCACCGACGACAGGGGGACGACCGCGAAAGTAGGAAAGCTGAAACGTTCGAGAAGAAAAATAAGAGGAGAAGGCTCGAGCGATTCCACAGCGCGGAGGGAAATCTCGTTTTCATCCAAGAGACCCGTATCTCGCACGGCCGCGGCCTCCGTGTATTTTGTCTCCTTTTATATCACCGTGGTTACCCGGGAGACACCGATTCTATATGGTTTCTCTTAGCCCTCTCTGCCACAAACGCATCTCCCGGCCCTTCGACCTAGCCTTTCTGATTGTTTGGATTTACCGGTTACCTCAAGCAGCTCAAACCTTACTCGGTTCGCCTGTCACTGGAGACGCCGACGCCCCTTCAATCGGATCAAGACCGCGGCAGTGAAATTTAAAGCACACGATATAGTTCTTCCGACGAAACATTTTGCTTTGTTTAGTAATTCTAGAGTTAATTCTGCTTCCAAGTATATAATACATGCAATAAAGCGATGAATTTAACCTACCGATCGATGTTCCATTAGATCCACGAATTCGACTAACATCGACCTCACCCGCAACGCAATTCGAAAAGCGTTGCGAAGCGATCTACCGTGCCGGATAAACCGCAAACTCGACAGGAACTTAAATAATACATGAACCAGAATATCTCCGCGCAACGGATGAAAAATTTCGCCAAAAACAAAAACATCAACAGAAAAACCACACCGACCCTGCCTCAACCAGCTTTTTCGCGTCACCAGAAAAATCTCCGGATATCGCGCTGTAGATTAGAACCGATGTGAGGGTGGATCGAGGAGATCCCGATCGGCGGTACGCGTGTCGGGACACGGTCTCCTCTAAGCGCGTTTTCGGAATATCCCCTTATGTTCCCCTGAAAGCTTTCCAAAGTAGCAGCTTCTTTTCCATCCTTTCAGCGAATCCGGGAACTCGCCCGATTTCGCGACGATCCGAGCGCGAGGGATCTTCCGCGTTGGTCGCTGTGCCGGCTGTCTTTGCGCATAAAACGAGGGGACGGAAGTCTCTGAAGCGTTGGTCCTAGGAGAGGTATATACTACCCCACCGAGAGGGTTGCATCGCGCCCCGAACCGGCCGCTCCCCTCCCGCAAATATCCTCTATTCGGCTATAGGAGAGACGAGGGTGGCAACGTCACACCTCGCGACGGCTGAAGGAACCCTTCTCAGTTTAAAGCGATCAGTCCCACCCACTTTGCGACACGTACAAAGCGTCGAAAGTATACAAAGCCCCGAAGGCTCGAGGCGAAGCCAACCATTCGTGGAGAGGGGAGGCTTTCTGTCTTCCGTCCTTCATGCTTCCCCTATTCTGTAACCCACCTTTCGCCCTGGGAAGAGCACCCGGCTACGACGACGAGGACGCCCGTTCCGGCTTTGTAATCCAACAAATTCAGCTTATTTATATTCAATGTGGCGGTGCTCCCACTGCTCCCACGTGCAATGCACGTACGTATTCCACTAACGCGTGAGACACCTCCTACCTCGAACAAACCCTACTCCCCCCCCCTTTCTCTAGCCTCTTGCCCTCCGCATCCCCCAACCAGCCAAGCTAGGACCCTCAATTCTCCCGCTCCCAGGTTCGCGGGACTCCTTTTACTTCGGTGCGTATATGTTTTGCACCAGTTTATTGGTCGCGTGCTAGCTTGCGCAGGTATGCGACCCTGTTCGTGTTGGGAATCGTGGAAGGGGATGGGGTTAATAGGGGGGAGGAGGGATGGGAGGGGCAGGATAGAGGAGGCATTGTTAGAGAAGACGGTCCTCCGCGGGTTCGTGCTTACATTGGAATGCAAAGGTGGGGACTGGAAGAACCGATCTTGAAAAGGGAACCGGCGGGCCCGGTTTCTAACGAGGCGCACGTCGCGACTGGTTATCGCGGCTGGTATACACACGCTTCGACGAGTACGGAGTCTCGGTTTTTCTTGTACGAAGGCGGAAAAGGCTTCGCGTGTCGGGCCGGTTAAACGCGTGTCCTTTGTGAATCTGTTATGCGATATCGCGATACTTGTATATATTCGTGAGAAATTAATGATGTCTGAGATTCTCGAAGGTTTTTACTTTTTTTATTCCAAACGGGTCTTGTCAGGTGTTAATACCGTCATAGGGGTTAAATTCTCCAGGGTGTGATTGTGTATACGAAGTTACGCGAACTCCAGATTCGAATCGGAATTAACAGCGAAACTTCGGAAGTGGCGGGATTTACATTACATAGAGTTGTTTACACCCCTTGTGGATGTTAACTTCAACGCAGTTTTCGTTTAGTTGATAAAGCACCGCGTGTTAAGCAGAATACGTATCCGCCGCGCATTTACACAGGTTTATTAGTCCTCCGATTAGTAAATTACACGGTGATCGACGGTATGCGGGAATATGGGACGAGATATTTCTTGTTCCAATATTATTTCGTCTAATTGAGTGGAAATCCGCCAAAGTATCTTCTAATGTACGGGGTGCAAAGATATGATATGTTATGGTTCACAGATGTGACTACTGCGCAATTCTGGATCGGTGGTTTTCGGAGATTTTAAGGTCACCATAATGTTTTTAAATGGCGTGCTATACTTTTTTATTCCGTGTAGAATAGCGGATGTTTAGGTAATTTCAGCAACCTCTAATTCAAGACCTTTCGACAATAAATAAGGGAGTAAAACTCCTTTAAGTATTGTCAAATGACTTTGTATTAGGCGTCGATAATTTATCTGAACATCCAATATTCTACACAAAATAAAAAAAAAAGTATAGCACGGGATTTAAGAAAGTAGAGATGACCTTGAAATCTTCCAAAACTGACTACTTGCAAAAAATGATTACTATTATGTATCACTTATGCAATTAAAGTTTTTCCACGTGTCTAAAAATAATGGAGATATCCCATGTGAACAGAGTTATTGGGCCACTTCGTATTACGCGTTCGTCGGTAAATATTCAAACAATATGGCTGTTTCTATTTACACCGTGTCTGACGTCGAATTATAAATATATCGTACATAAAGTCAGTCTAAGTGATAATGAAACTACAAATCAATTTTCAAAACACGGTTCTTGAAAAACGGTATATTATAAAAACTTCATTAGCACTTCGACCGACTTTGTTTACAATATATTTAGATGACATACTATTTTTTTCTTGTCATCAACCTTTACAGATTTCGTTATAGTCGATTTTCCCGCTGGACCATTTGAAACACAAAATTCACAAGGATCCTTGTTGCGAAGGCTTGACGTCGCCACGCAGGGAACCACTATGTTTCTTTCATCGGTTATTCGCGCTGGCAGACGCATCACCAGGGGGAGAATCTCACAATAGATACTTCGCTTTGCCCCGTCTCGCGCGAACATTCAGATGAGGAACCGAAAGGGGTGCACCACCATCACCACACTCCTCAAATTCCCCGAGACTGAAGAACCACTCCTTTAATACGGCAAATGTCATGAAATTCACGATCATTCGCGTTCGTGCAGGCGAAACGTTCGTGTGGTCCGCATCCATGAGGGCATTCTTAACTCTATCGTATTTCCAGCGTATATGTGAACCGCGACTAGTTTCCATATAAGGTCCGAAGAGAACCACGGAACAACGAGAGATGCTACCGCCTCCTACGCGAACTAGAATGTCGATTTAAATGGCGTACGCTTTTGTCTGGCACTTTGTATTAAACCGTATCTAGTGGTACGATCATTAGTCAGCACTTTAGGAATCCAGACTTTCTAGAAATATTAATTTCGAATCTAAAGAAAATTTATCACGCATTTGTGGTTGCAAATTTTAGAGTGACAGAGTGTGTTTCAGGATAGTACAAAATCTGTGTACATGCTCGAAACAAAGTTTCATTTCTTAATTAATAATGGTGCAAAGTAGTTACCTTAACCCGTCAGTTGCAGATACAGTGCCGCTCAAAAGTATTCGAATGCCTGGATTGGTTTTGGAGAACACAAAGAACTTTCTTTTCATTACACTACCGGTCGTTCCCTTCTTCTTAATGATATTCCACGCACTACTCTTCGATATCTTTAGTTTATTTGCAACATCACCGATCGAATAACCTTCGTCACGAAAAACACAGACTTCAGAACGTTTTTCAGTTGGAATCACTTTCGGTATTTTCAGCACGTCAGAGCGAATGTTGTTGAGCCAAGGGACGAACAAGAACTGATTAAGGAAAAGGTGAACCTTGTGTTTATAAGACTCCTGGCAAGGACATGGTCGTATAGAAACAATAAAACGAAAAACATTGTTATATTATGGTTAAACCCAAAGTGTTCATAATACTCATAGGACGATCTATTAATAGCACATTACTATTCTTGTTATATTATTCATTTATGACAAGCAGTTCACAAAGACAATGGACCCTGTTCCCTGAAGAATACATACGATCGGCTAGGGCAGAGTTGGGCAGAATTTTATTAGAATAATACACAGTGAAAAGTAGCAGTATCTAAGGGTGTCGTTCTGAGATTTAAACAGTCAGTGAGATTAAATAATTGTTCAGAAGTATTATTTTATTATATAAATTGAAATTTTCATGTTTAAACAATTAAAAATTATGAAATACTTTTTCTTATCTATTATTCGTTATTTGAAACTTATTATCTAGATAATGAGTTTGCCCATCTCTGATTAAGGGCCATAAAGTATAAGTCTAAACATTGTCATAACCCCCAAAACTCATATCGTTCGAATAATTCTAAACAGTACTGTACATACGCCGACTCTATTGTACCTGATTGCCACAGCGAAAATAAGTCATGACTCGCCAGGCTCTGCGAAAATTACCAACCGATTTTTTTGCACGACTTTATACCTCGTCGCGTGCTAAAATACGAAGAACGTGACTATGCACCATATACGTCACGACACTCTATTTGCAAAAGTAATCTCGCTTGTTCCTTTCCAGCTAAACCGTTAAGAAACCGTCGGTCAAGACCGTGTCATTTTATACGCCTTACCACAACCAATTTCCATTACGCTCGATAATGAGATCCATTGATTTCAAGATGATAATCCAACGGGTGGAAAAGAAGGGACAAATGTCTAGTATCGTGAAACAGACTGAACCCGGTTGGTTAACGTTCCCCGATCAAATACGGTTGAAAATCACTCGATAAATTCGATACGGATACCGATAAACTGCTATGCTGCTGTTTCAGTAATGGAGAATACATTTTCTTCGGTGGGAAATTTGATCGGTTCATCCTTCGTCGGATAAGATTCTCTGCGAATACGACGTTACACGGTTCGATCCATTTCACTCGTTGTATCATATTTAACCGATACAAGAGCTGCGATCCAGGAATTTTTCACCGATTTTTCACACGGTAAAACAGGGAAGGGGGGGTGAGAAGCGATTCCGAGGGAAACCAGTGGGATTTTCGTGGATGTCCGTACGAAAGTCCGTGCAGGGACAAGATCAAAATGGCGCGTACGTGTCCAGTTCCCACTTCGTTGCTCGGTATGGGCACGTGTGAACTTCTTCGGTGCTGAAAAACCCCCCGTGTCTGGAATATACACGCGAGATATTACGAAACGTAGGGCACGGCTCGAATTTCAGCGGACGAAACTTCAACGAGAATGCTCTATTAATCATGTTTATCCGCTTCAACGTTTGCTGTTAATTCCAGCCGATTCGGGATCGCAAACATTGCAGCGACAGATCGCGAATGCTTCCCGTCTAATTCTCGATTGGTCAAATAATATCGTTTACCCACGACGATTGGTTTACTCTGTCCCGTCAACGATTCACGACGCCCTCGATCGACGTACGTTTGGTTTGGCTTTTTTTCGCTGGTTTTTTTTTCCGCGATCCTTAATACCGCCAGGCGTCGCGGTGCAAGCGTTTACGTGCGAGCGGCTTCATGAAACATGCATAACACCGTGTATACATTAATAATTACCCGTCCAAATGGTATTAACGAGCGTTTGCTCGCGGAATTTGGAACACGCCGCGCGCATCTCCCCCTCTTCGAGACTCGTGTGTTCCTCCGTGTTAATGTTAATTGATGAAATTGTAATTTAGTAATCAGTTCGTGGGAGATTAATACGCTGCTGGGAACAATGGAAGCATCTAGTGCACCTACGGTCTGTGTCAATGATGTTTAGATTTGGGAAGAATTTTTATAGAAACTGAAGTAGGTGAACATTCAAGAATTGCGAGGTTACGAATACTTCTGTGACTCACTGTGTATTCAAAATTATGTTTTCAGAAATACAGATTTAGGAATGGACATCAATAGAAGATCACATTGTCTATACAAAAGGCTTCATGAAGGTTTAATAAACTTAAAACGGTCTATTGACTTTATGAAGTTTTACTGTAATATTACTTTCATTTCATTTCAGCTGTTCGTATATAGTATAAACGCAAGAAATCTACTTACTGCACGAGACTTTCCTCTGATCTTCAATAATCTCACTGACGACGAAGGAATCCGCAAAGTGTAGAGTATGGTTACGAATTTCATTGTCCCGTGAATTGCATCAAAACTCCCGGGAGTATGAGAAAAAAGTAACGCGCGATACACGGGGCAACACTTTCTCGTGATCGGATTAATCTCGACGAGCCAAACGACGAGCAACAATAAAGCGAAACTTTTCTCCGGGCACGTAAGTAACTCCGGAAACACAGGGAACCGTTAATTACGTGCTGTTGATAAACTACTCGAGATACGAGGGCTGCTTCGTTCGGTCCTCGTAACGTACGATATAAACGAGAGAGAACTTCAAATATCGATCGACGCGTGTACCGAGAGCGTCGCCTTAAATTGTAATTACTTTGACGCGTCCTCTATTTTTTTTTTTTTTTGAATGCTGTTCGTACAGTAGCCCAATTCGAGGGTCAAAATTTTTTTAGGAAATTGAGACGATCTACTGCTTCGTCTATACTACGCTATACAGTAAATCCTGAATGAATGTTCGAAGGTTCCTCGGCACTTACGAGGTGAATTCCCCAGGTGTAACGCTGACTTTTTAATGTCCTACTAAATCCTACCTAGTTCGATATATGAGGGGTGACGATTATTGTTCTCACATAATTTTGTTTCTGTCACACTGGACATACATAGGTAACTGTTTATGTTTTTGCCACTTTGACGGAAAAAGGAATCATTCTCGAAAGTCCGTTGTTACACCAAGTAATGCAACACCGATATTAAAACAGAAACCGATATTAAACAGAGATGCATAAGAAAATATACAGTTCCTTTCAAAACAGTTGTAGTGGTTTTGATTGGTTATTGAATACAATGGTTCTTATTAATATTTACAATTGCAATTTGTAGCTCACTGAACAGTAATTAAGTCCTACTCGGAACATGTTTTAATTACTTTAATTATAGATACTATAATCAATTAATAAAATAAATGAAAATTTCAATATCTCATTACGACTGATTTCATCAATTATTGAAATAAATTTAAATTACTGCATTTAACTAAGAGTACTATAATTAACATTTCAGTGATTAATTACCACTACTACGCCAAAGGTCTGGACTCAGAGCTGTGAACGTGAACATCCTAACAACACTTTCGACTATTTACTCCATTTCGAGCAAACTCGAACATTTAAATTCGAAGTTAATTTGAAGTTCACCTACGTTCTAAATCAATACACAAAAGATCCCGGAGGTACCTTCTGGTACTTTGAAAAATCAGGGAAATCCCTTACTATTGTATAAAAACGACTCACCAATTAACAAGATATTACAGTACTAAACATACCGTATAAATATCAAATTACTCAAGAGGTCTTTCAATAGCATATATTTGAAGAAAAATGCACGCCTTTTTGCGGTAAACTTCGTGCTTCAATGTTAACAACAAATTGATATATTCAGTGAAAGATACAGGTAATACCAAAAACTACATTTCGTTACTAACCTCGTGACACAAAAAAAGGTAAATTTCTAAATCTTACACTTTGAAGTTTTGATTCTTTCCCATTGGTCGAAATACTCTGGCGACGGCCAGTGAACTCGTACACAAACGCAAAGGTGGATTTTGCTCGCGTGCTCCAGTTCTCGGTCGGCGAGGCTCGTGTATATGCGACCAGCCGGATGCAATTTAAATTAGACAGAGCCCCTTCGGCCTGCATTAGCCGGCGGACGAGCCGTATGTCTTAACCAAATGTCAGCGGCAGAGTGCGCGCCTTATTCGTTGCCATCCACAGTGTCCCGGCCACGGCTACGTGCCGGTACCGTTGGCGCCCGTTTAAAAATCACTACAAATTACCCGGAGCGCATCTCCCTAAATCGCGTGTGCATTGTTTTCGACGATGGAGTTCCGACGAGCCAGCGCCTCCGTTCTCGCGTGCGAGAGCCGGTTGCTCTTTTGTTCAACTTCACCGGGACGGACTCCCTTTGTCCGGCCGCAGGCGAGAATGGTCTTCTTCGCGGACGCCCCCCAGGCTGCACCGTCATCGCGGAAGAGTTATTAGCGACCGGGTGCAGATGGATCCCCCACTAGCGATCGAACGGCTGGTGTACTCGCGATCAGTCGCGTGAACCAGCCACGTTCGAACTAACTAGGAAAGTACCCAACCTGTCTCTCTTCGATTTTGACGTGATTCTTCGTAATAGTGGGGGATAAAACACTTGTTATTGTCCAGGAAATGTGATCGTGGTCAAGAGTTTAGATCCCGTAGTTCGTGGAAAATTATTTTTTAAATAATTTTATGATAATTGGACTATAATGGTATTATCCAAATAAATCCAAGTTTTCGTATGATATTCACGCTTTAATATCAACTTTATTCGAAGTGTACTAGTTTCCTTATGAAGTTATATAGTGCTCATGAGAATTGTATTATAATTACTGTTATTGCAAGTGTTCAGTGGAGGTTCAGTTGAATTCGACGAAATTCTGTGTTGGAACAGCACATAAATATGACATGCAATATGTAACATTATCGACTACTATCTCCCTCTCTCTCTCTAAAATGATTAAGAACGACTAGTCTCTGTCGACTACAGATTCGAATAACCAGCTACCCATGTAATAGAATTTACTATCTAACTACAAAGGCTTCGGCAGTAATTCTATCTCAACGAGCACGATGCGTCACGAACTTTTGCTCATTAGACTTCGTACAATATACCTCTGTCAAGATATTTGAACACCAGGTTTTGAAAAGGATTTTGACAAGCGTTGCGTTCAGTTATCAATAAATTAACTTTGGAACCAGAACCCTGGAAATCACCTTATTACTATACACTTTGTCGAACAAGTGCGCTCCAACGTTCTAGCCCTTTGATATTTTCTCCCACACAATTTATCTTTCCGCTTACTGTGTCTATCTTTTTTCTTTTTGTAATTTTTTAAGCTCCCAGCGAACCGTCGAAAATTCATTCAGTGTGTTATTCACACGCGGGAGATTTTATGTCTGATTTCGTTATTTCCTGATTTCATCGTTCTATTATATCCTCGCTCTATTAAATAAACTAAAGTTGATGATTAACTGTTGTTCACTAACACTCAAGATTCGCCACAGCGCTATCGCTATAAGTTCAAATCGTTAACCCGAATGCATTCTGCCACGGAAGAATCACGGAACGCGCGTAAGCAGCCGCACAACTTCCACAGTTTATTTCTGGTAAAAATAGTTCGTCGACTGGTAACACGCAACACCGCGCCAATATTCTACTTCCCAGTATGTGGCGTCATAAAAAATCAATTAACGTTCGAACCAAGTCACGAAATAATGAATCGAAGCTGTGTCTGACCAGCCACGGTCGATTCTACTTTACCTGGTCGACGATGCAACCTTGCTTGGGGGTAAACTTACTCGAAGAAGTAGGGTAACTTACTTAAAGAAAAGTACAGTAGACATTCTTTTAGTGTAGGCTAGTTTATTTCATATTAAGAACGCCTCTTGCTCACACGTATTTTTCACACAAGTGCACAATCTCCACTCTGGTGCCAGGAAGGAAAGAACGGAACAGATACGGTGTCCTGATTAACTCGCATATTTTTCATCGCAAAAAGTACGGTATATATAATATTGTTTTAATCAAATGTTTCAATACTCAATGATATCTCTAAAAATAACGGAGATAGTTAAAGTGATCGAAAAGCCCACCCTATATATCGTTACGTCGAACAAGTGACCGAGTATCAACGGGAATAAAGCTCGCTTAACACACGATTCCTAAAAATTTGGCCCTCTACAGCTCCGAAAGATGGAATAAACCAGCGAGTACTGTATAAAGTGACCTCTGACTCGCGATGTAACGTTAATTTCTTGATATTCGTAATCGTTCGGCGAACCGATCGAAAAAGAGCTTTCCCAGGTGACTGATAATGCGTTGCACGCGTTTGTATGCTCTCTCGCCACCACCGCAGGGTGAAATATTCACGATCCGCGGGAATTAAACGTGAACGATTCGACCCAGATCGTGTTTATAGACGGAGGGATAGAGAGACGGGGTTGGTCTGGTTACCCTCAGAATCTGCGAGTCACGCGGAGGCTCGTTGCACGCGGAAGGTCACTGACGAGTCGATTCCGTATTTTAATCAAAGAGCGACGGTAACACGCGTCGAGCCGGCGCTTCCCCGGCGTGTTATAACGCCCGTTCATACCGAGCGTTGCTGGAATAATTTCGAGAAAGACGGCCGAGAGCCAACGGTTACGCTCACCGCCGGTATGCGCCATCGTGAACGCATATATATTCGACACACATACACACACAAATACACACAAATTTGCGAATGTACGCGAGCGCGTTACACGCCGCGCGGAACACGCAAAAGTCGGTAAATTTGCGGTCGCGTGTACTTGACCTGTTAATATTTCAATCAAACGTACGGTTTTGTTCCGGGGAAATTACCGTCGCCACGGGATAAGCAGCAATTACCATGATTCCCGTGGCCTTTAATGGCTTTTGTTCCCGCCGTTACCGCCGCCCATCCCTCCCCCGAAAGCGGCCTACTGATCGGTCGCACGAACCCGAACGACCGAATCCTGAGACTCGTTTCCCTCGATCGGTTAATGCTCTTCGATTTTTCTTGCCGCTCTTTCTTCCTGTTCTAATGTCTTTCCTTTATAGGGGCGCTATATTCAAGCAGGCTTATCCACCATGTTACGAATAATTGAAGGGTGTCGTTGAAATTATCGGGTATTTTAAAATTTTAACTTACTTAGTAAATTTAGTAAGTAGTAGACAGATGGTAGAAGAAGAACCAATTTCAGTTGGCAAAATATGATTTGTCATTATTTAGGATCTGCCACCGTTTTGCAAACAATTCTACTTGTCACTTATAAAAAAGGTAATACTCTAACAAGCTAGTTAAGAATTATCAAGAATGATGGATAAGCATAATTGAACGTCTGTGACCCAGTGAAACTAACGAATGAAATAAAATGAACCGAATGAAATCAACTCGTGAAAAAATTGAAGACCTTTCAAGTAGAATTACCCGTCACGTCAGACGTATCATACACGTATTTCGACCGTATTTTCAACAATAATTCAATTTCTCACAAAACTTTTCAACAAACCTTGAGTTTTGTCGCCTTAGTTTGCCATGTACTAAGGTAATTCTCTATTTGGTCTCTTATTTTTGGGGATTATTTAAGAGCGCGAAAATCACTGACACTGCGGTGCATCAATAATTCAGAATCACCCTAGTAGAATCCACTCTATGAAAGCGGCCCATCTTTTTATTAAGACCCTGTATATCGGCTAGTCGCCCGCAGAAAATCGTCGAGCAGGAAGTCTCGATGACATCTGCACACCTCACACCGGACGTATCAACTTATTCCCCTCTCTACAGTTGATCGACCGCGACGCGATGTTGCTCGCAATCAGAGTTGATTTTCGCGTGCGCCGAGAAAGTCTCGAAATCGTGGGGCACGCGATCGAAGCGTCGTCGCCGGCAAAGCCGTCCCCGGAAAAACGAGCAGAGGAACCGGGCGCTCCTTTCGACGCTCGCTTTATTGGATTTTCCGAGAGTCCGGTTCGACGGAAGTGCATTCGCCGTTGGTGGCGCGATTTTAAAGGGCACCGTCGAACACGAGCTGGCACGAGGGAAATTAATTGCTCGTTCCGTGGAGTCTGGTCGAGGTTCTGTTTCGACCCCGTGCATCGCATTCGAAGCCAATTTTCCTTTTCGCCCGGAGGTGTACGGGCGGCGGTGTATTTGCAACCCTTCTATCGAAGTATTACCCGAAGTTCATCGACCATTTCCCTTCCCATCCCAGACATTCTATTGCCCGGCGACTACGATTGTTCTTCCATTATTTATATACGGAGCAATTGAGGGAATCGCCACGGAAACGTTTCCAATAAGGAAATCCAATTTTCGGAAGAAATAAAGAGGATCTTGACTTTTTCAAAGTCCCGCAAAACTTGTTTTATTCTCTTCCTTTGGAATTAGATGCACAAGTAGGACGTAAGGTAGAACCACGATTATCCGAATGTCGAGTATCGGCAAACGCCGGTTATCCCGAATATCGATTATCGACACGCAGGTTTTCTGAAACAATCAGTTTAAAATAAGCACGGAAAAACATAACAGCCATTATTCTTAAAAAGATTTGAAGTAGTTATATATATTACAATGTCGAAGAAAATATTTCGCAATTTCATCATTTTAATCGAGGTTGTACTACCACAGAGTACCACCAGTTCCGCTCTACGATCATTCTTCTGTAACCAATTCTTTTTCTGCGTTATTTAAAAAGAGAAAGAATTCTGAAAAAGAGATTAAGTATATTATCTTACGTTCATACTTAAAGACTGAACGATATGAATTTGTCCAAAATTCACCCCTTTTTATGCATCATCAACATCCATCAACTCGATCGAAGGTAAATGTTATTTTACTGTACCACCAAAACTTTAACAATAACTAAACTCCATACATTTTTTTATAAATCTAAAGCGTAGACATTAATTTGACTCATTAGAAAATTTCCTCAACTAAAATTTCGTGTTTATAGTCGTTCGTTTTTACGGTACCCTCCTTCGTCAGACAGTCTGCGCGCTACCATTCTCTTCGACTTCCGATGCCTGGCGTAGTTTCCTTCCGTTTCTTCCCTTTTTCCTTTTTCCCCCTATTCTCGCAACAACTTGTTTCGCAGCTGTGCTACCACCGACGACACCACGAAGCGTCTTAATCGGACGTAGATATTGGGTCTCGGGGATATTGCGCCGCGATCGAGTGACAGCCACGTGGAATTTCGACCGTCGAGCGGCGTCGTCGTCGACCGAATCGGAAAAATCGACTTTGCAATTTGCCGCCCGTGTACAACCGACCCGGTCGCTGAATTTACGGCCCGGGCCGCGCTTTCGTTCCCATCCCCCGGAAATAATATGCAGGTATGCCCCCGCTGATATTAAACTGGCCCCCTGATGCGACCCCCTGATCTACTGAATAATGCACACCGTGGAGTAATACGTTTCGTTGGAGCAACGTACCACCTCGTGGTACCGGGGAAAAAGTTCGACCGAGCCGCTTAGCGAGCTGCAACTAAAACCTCAACTTCCATCACATCGCAGGGAATAGAGTATTGTGAGCAACAGTCCGTGGTACTTAAATTGATAAGACAGTAGACTGGCCTTTACGATTCATAGAGTAATTTGTAAAAATGAAACTTGCATAGAACGTGACTTCCTGTACTGATGGAAGCGGTATACAACTTGAAGCCATTGGTCGGATTGAAGCGGTATTCAATTCGACGCCATTTGTCGAGTTGAAGCGGTATTCAATATCTAAACGTTGACTTTTGATGGGATGTGCAATATTTTACAAAGTCTGTCGTTTCTGTAATTTTGCCACTCGCGTGCTTCTATGCAGATTGAATAGCTTTAGGTTCCCTTTCGCTGTACTTTAAATTCTTTCTGTTCCTAGTGTCAGAATATCTGGACGACCAGGTTTACAATGTGGAGAACCTAAACGTGATGTTTTTGAGAGGACATAATTACCCATTAATTACTTCAAAGAATTTTCAAATATAACTATTTATCTCCTTATTATATTAACTTTTTATCCATCGTTAAGCATCATTGTATTAACAATAATATTTGCACTTAGTTGTAAAATAAATTAAAAACAATATACTTTTTAATCGACGTAATTTGACACTATCGTACCAGAGTTAAATACCTGACCTCCAACGAATTAATCACGGGATGCGTGAAGACCCAGCTGTTAATAAAATATACAATTCCCTCTTGTAGCGGTGTTTCGCGTAATTTGAAATGTTTGCACTCGCTCCGTGGAAAACAGTTTTTCCAACAATCGAACCCACATCCTATTACCTATTTATCGCGCCAATAATGGATGGGACTACGTACTGTTCCCCTCTGCCGCGCGCTCTCTCTCGACGAACGTGCACTAAAACTCGGCAAGTGCTCTTAAGGGTTTACACGTTCTGCGGGATAATACACCGTGGAACGGAGGGGCTACTTATCCCGTGCATAAGGCGAGTACTATATCTTGAGCACGTAAGTTCGCGGTACGTATCAATAATTTAATTTCCAGAGAGACATCGAAAGAACGCGGCATGAAACAACAATGAATGATGTTTTCGTGTCCATCGAGAACAGGAAATCTAGCGGACATTCGTGTATCGACGGAACTCCTTCGGCGGAATAAAGGTCACGGCACACGTATGTGTAATTGTGTTATTCAAATAACCGCCAGAAATTTTCTGCTCCAGATGCCGATACGTTTATGCATGCCTTCAAAGAGAGTTTACTCGTCGCGAGTCGAGACCAGTGTACCGTGTAACGTCTTGAACACACTAATCGATATTTTGTAGAACGATGGCGGCTTCGTCTACTCGTTCTGTAACGCACTGACTTGCCTAGTTCTTTCGGTGTATACACTTGTTCAAATTGTTAATACGAGAAAATGGAACGCGATAGGAAGAGTAACCAGCTGAAAACACAAATTTACATTAACGGAAAAATCGAATAACATCGAGGTTTCCGCGTGGTCAGACGGGCGTTCTTAACACGACGATCATCGACTAGGTCGGGCGGAAACTCGCCTGAACGCGCACAGTGCCACCTTCCCCTTTCCACCCCTTCGATGAATTGTCCGGATGATTCGTAATCGATGAGTCGCCGGCAATATCCCGTCGGCGATATGTGTATGCGTCGCGGCAGCCCGAGGATCGAGTATTTACTGTGGAGCAATCTAACCGGGCAGACACTCCCTCCTCTCTCTCAGACGAGTTCTAAATCAAAGATCGGAAATCGATCACCGTCCGGAAATACCTTGCGATATTTGCTCGCAATTATATTCGACGTTTACCTCCATTCCAGGCGTCCGTCCGGCCCTTTTCTATTTAATTAAAAATCACGGTCAACGTGTTCGTTTCGCGGAAACCCGGTCGCCGTTTGCGTGTGTCTCGTTATCGTCGTTAAATCCACGGTAACGAGATCCGCAACGACGAACAAAAACATGTAATGTCTTGTAACGACGAGAAAAATGAACCATGATGTTTAAGCGACGCCTATAATTTTCGTGTAAACGAAACTGTTCGTATTCGGTTACATCTTGCACGGTGGATGTTTTTAATTTTCGTACGACAGCATTGTCCGAATCCATCGATAATTAATGAAAAAGAAAAATATTATACTACAAAGATTTGATAAGAGTAATCTGCTAAAACTGTTTGGAAATTATTTGTATACGTACTGATTCCATAACTTCTCTTATATCGTAACCAAATAATAAGGTACTGTTCCATCAATCATGAACTCTGGTCGCATACTTCTGAAAGGTATATACATCATTATTGCAACAAATGAGCGATATGGATGTAGGCACCGTCGTGTGAAGGTCAAAGAATGCATTAAAGGACGCACTTCCTCTTCGTTTCGTTCCTTCTTGCTGAAAACAATATGTATGTATATCTCGAAAGAAAGTTCTCGCTCCGAAAAATTCTCGAACGCGTTAATTGTGGAGAGGATGTTCGGTGAAAAACGACGAAATTCCAGTCGTTTTTCCTGCCAATCGAACAAGTCCGCGGGAAAAAGTGTTCTCAATCGACGCAAGGGGATTATTTGATTTTCGAATTACACATCGCGGAACGCGAGCGCCTCCGATTTCGGGAATTTCCGCGAGATAGTTCGGTCGAACCGTCGAATTGCCAAAAAGTTTCACGGGCGCCATTATTACGCAACTTTTTGCACGCCTCGGTTTTCATTGGTAAAGGGAGAGGGGGTATCAACTGCTTTCCGTGCGCATCGATCCGACGCGCGGATCGCTGAACGCAGATTAACGCCGATCGGTATCGATGGACATTCTGTATTTCATCGCGAACAATGATCAATCGACTGAACATTCGCATATAGAGGTACTGGACGATCGGAGCGCTGGAAACGGTATATTCGCAGAGAACATCACGCACGCTGATATTCTCTGTTACGATTGCAGAAGCGTTCCGATTAATTTTGTTTCGGTCCTTTAAACCGGTAATTTCGTAATAATCATCTAATAGATGCTACATCGACGTTACCATAAATCCGTATTATTACCGTAGGATAATAAAAGCTAAGTAAAATAATAAAAGCTATTTAGTAAGCAAATTCGATGTATTGAACAAAAAAAAAAAATATATAATGGTAAAAGTCACATTACAGGAAATTAACAGGAAGATATAAGTGTTGAAATAGTGGTATTGTCGGACAATAGAACAATCATTTACCTGATACTAAACTTCATTTATTTGAATAGCCATCAATAATATTGACAGGTTGTTTAAGAATTGACGAATCCCGTATCTTTTTGGATGCCAAATTACAGACATTTTTCGACACAGTAACGACGTAGAATTCGATCAAACGGAAGAAAGTATACTGTGAATGTAAGCACTACACATTGCAACAAGAGAAGGCATTTCTTACTGGGAGACATTCTTTTTGGATAGTAGAACGTTCGAATGTAAGTGTATTGGGATACGACAGACTTTACTGTAATTTATATAATACAATAAACATGATCTGAGAATAGATATATATAATCTAATATTTTATAATACCTACTATGTAATTTAATTTGCATAATCTAAGAAATTATAAACTCGTTTCCGAAAAGTGGGTGCATGCAAATACTTTTTTAATCGTCACGCACGCGCAGCGTAGATTGCTGTTTCAAAGTAGAAAACGGCATACATTTACATGTACGTTCCCCTTTGTAATTCATTCTGCACTTGTGTAAAGTGAACAGGCAGATAAAATTAACGTAGACACAAGAAAGATCCCTAAACGTTCACTGTCAGGGATAACAGTTGCCCGTCCCCACCGCGGCTGCGTTAAAACCATTAATCTTTTCGCGTGATTGAATATACCGATAACGTGTCTTTTATCAATTGCAAGTCACAGAGAGATTAATGTATTACGTACGATTATGGTGGGCACAGATAAATACAGGGTGCCCACAAGGGTCATACATTATATATTTCTGTGAAGCACCTAAAAATTACATAAAGTTCAGTCATAAACTAATGTGTTAACGTTTATCGAGTTCGATAATAGTACGATCGAACATGACATTCATTAGTATAACTGAAATCATTTATAACGTCCTAAATAACGACTCTAACAAAAACAATCATCGATGTAAAAGATAGTCATCGTAAGCTGAAGTGTTCGACGAACCTTGAGAAAACTTAAGTCAAAATAGACCCAGTACGGTCATTTAAAAACTAACAAAATTATTCGATTATTAATCTCTTGCCCTATAACATCTAGTCAGACTCGTGTTGACGATTTGAAAATCGATTCAACAAAGAAGAATATTATTCAGTTTTCTTTGAGTCGAAGGGAAGTACCATGTTGCTTGTATTAATATTTAACTTCTACAGTAAAAGTAGAGTTGCGATAAGCACAGAATTCGGGAATACAAAATAATCCGGGAGACTGCGGACATCAAGAAAAGCATAAGGCAAGGGGTTAACATAGGGGTTGAATTCGGTCAAAGTATAGTCAGTAATAAATTAACTTATCATGCACCTCGCACCTTGAAGTACGATATCGAGTCTTCTAAATGATCCTCCCAGTATTAATTCAACTTGCAAAGCACGCACAGGCATCCCGACGATACCGCCTCGAAAATTCGAAACGGGCGATGCTCCGGTCCGTCTAATGCTCCCGGTAATACATTTTTAGTTATCGATCAACGTCGAAGCCTTCGATATCCCTAACGTCGCAGCAAGTTACATTCGTCCATCCATCCACAACGTACACGATCGATTTGCCATCCGGCTATTTGAATACCGATGTACAAAAAGGGAACAGGAAGGAAGTCTAATTTCCTCCCCTACGATTTTGGATTTCTCCAAGGTAACAATGAAACAAACAGGCATACTGACACGTAAACAGTGACAATAAATACATACATTCAAAATTACACTCTGAATTTTTTCAAGAACGTTTTGTATAAAACTCCACCCTCTGCACTTTGTTTGTTCTGTTCCCCCCTCTTTGTTCTATTTGCATTGTAACCTTTAACTTTATTTCACATCCACTCATTCCACACAAGAATACACCTGCACGCAAACCCTCCCATTCCATCCTTACTCGTTTCCCTTCACTCTTTTTTCATTCCCAGAAAAAATTTCGCCAGGCACGCCAAAAATCTGTTCCTCCCAACCACCAGAACGCCAAAAAAAGAACATTCAGTCTCTTCATTCCCACCTGAATCTCAATCAGACCAGGTCCAAATATTCTCGGGTTCCAGTCATATTTTACACTTACCACAAATACTCACACACATCGTTCATCCCCTACGAACAGTTCAACAGAAACACGTTCATAAACTTGATATCTATTAGTTTGCCCATCGAGAATTATCGATACTCGACGCTCGGGCAAACAAACGGGGGTGCCGAATCGAACCTGCAGAACCGTGGACCCAACAAAAAAACAGATAGAAAAGAAAAGCTACGACGCGCGCCCGTTCATCGTCGTTCGGTCACCGTCGAAACAGTCGGGAAAACAGAGGTAAAAGAAAACCACGAACGATATATCTTAATCGGTCAAACCTGTTAAAACGCAACCGGGGGTAGAAGTCTCGCGATACCAAACAACGGGCTTCCGTGAACGTACGCGATGTTTTTGCCCGCGAAATCACAGTCACGGAGGTAACTTATCTCTGGTTTTATTATACGCCTGGACAAGTCCCAAAAAAAAACGACAAATAATTCTCTGTCCCGTGACCGAACACGAAGCGCAACATCTCCGTGCGAGTGTTTTCTCGACGATCGGACACGTGCTCGTGGTCTCCGGCTGTTTCGCGAAAAAATAAAACGGGGAACGTTTGTTAGCTACGAGCCGGAGCAAATACCAACCTGGACCGCCACGGTAAGAACAACGATGTTTGCTCGGCCCCACGGAAATCTCGTGAACACGCCAGAGACAGAAAACTTCCCTTCGTAACCCCCCCCCCTCTCGCAGCCAGCGAAAAGCGAGAAAAGTGTAGGCGAAAAATTTCTGACCGCGAGGCCAATAGACTGGCCGCCGACCGTGTGAGCGTAACGAACGGTGGAAACGGGGGAGAACTTTGTGTTAATTAATGCGGACCTTTGCTGAACCCAAAAAGGGTAGTGCTTGTAATTGGGTTCGTCTGAATATGGCCCCAGCGCGTCAGGCCGACGTTTTTAAAGGCTCTGTACGCACCACGAATCCCTTTACCCGCAGATAGCTGCCCGTGATTGTGTGTTTACAAACATTTTACGCTCTCGGGGTGTTCCCATAATTTCAACGTTGGTTTCGGAAAACATGCTCATAGTAGCGGAATTTGATAGAGAAATTGAAGTGATGAAATTGAAGTTTTTCTATGGGGTTCTGATTGAAAGATCTGGCCAATGAACTTAAGTGGTGGTGTTTGTGGAAGATCAGACCAGTGATGTCCAAACTGACACCAAGCTCTAGAACTAAAGAGAAATTTATTTCTCAATTTTCAACATAATTGGAGGATTACGAAATTTTTGAAGATCTGAAAGATGTATTGTTTAGGGGATATTAAAACTCGACGGACAAGGCTTGTGTTAATATAAAGTAATAAAAGTGGCTGCAAAATAGATAATCTTTTAAAACATTGAAGTTTCTTTGTGTAGACTAGGTATCCTAGTACATTCGAACGACATTGTACACCTTCTATCGGTCTGGCAATATTTACCAGATTGCAGAAGAGTCCTCTCGCAGATACTTCGTTACCGTTGCCTGAATATTATATAATATCAGAACCATTTTAGCCACTCGTCACATCGTTGCAAAAGCTGTTTTAATATAGAATGAATCGACCGATTGTTTGGACCGTCCGGAACTCTTGAACTCCAATATACCGTTTCCTACCGAAAATTACACCACATATGTATATACGTGTATCAGAAGAGCCCTGAACAAAATTTTCCCGCCAACTAGTCGCAAAGTACCTACAGCAATTCCGGATCCATCTACACTAGATAGGATCACACTTGAAGCAGCTGCCTGCATCACAGGTTCCTGTCCTGGCAGAAACGTCAACCGCCGCGACATTTTAAATTACTACTAACGAAAACTTTGTCGGGGAAAGGGGTGAAACCCCGAAAGCTTCAGCCTTTTCGAGCTTCACGTCACGTCGACGGGGAAAACTATTAGAAGGTTATTTTCATATGTCGGAGCTGGAGCCGTTGGAGGACGAATGTAGGGGAATGGGGGCGAGACTCGGAGGGGGTGGCGCAAAATTAAAAAACCTGTTTCAATGAGCACGGCGTACGGTCTTTCTCCTCGTCACGGTTGCAACGCACGCGGTTTCACGCTGTTCGCGGCGTAAGTATGCTTCGCGGCAAATAGAAACGCGAAATAATCGACTCGGACTTTCTCCAGTGGTTTGCTGGGATTTTCGATGGGCCCGCGTATCTTCGCTCGCGGATGACATATATGCACTGCAGACTATAAGAATTGGGACACCTGCTGTATTTGCACCAGATATGTGATATTTGTTATAGACATTTTTCACTGCCTTTATGCTCCGGATTTGATTGAAATACATATTCAACTGTATTTGTCATATACAGTCGCAGACGTAAAAGTTACCATTTTCTCGACTTGTTTTATTTTTATTATTTTTGAAGGTCAATTTAAAACTTTAGAAGGTGTTTTGTATGTATTCTGATCGAGAATTGAAAACTCTTTAAAACCCAGTATATAAAGGTTTTAAGTTGATGTTAAGAAATAATGACAAAACCACCCCCAGATATCTAGCAGAATTTTCGAGTACACGGCAAGGGCGAGGCAGCTCGTATACAACGATACATATTTCTTCTCGACCGTCCCATGGGGAACGCTCCGTTTCTGTTCCGATTGACCCATGGAAATTATTAAGCTCCTCCTTTCTGGGATCCTCTACCTATCCCCGCCTATTCTTTTCCCGTTTTGTCGACGGTCCCCAATCACGTTCCATCCTCTTCTTGCCCCTACGTTCCCCTATCGTGCCTCGACCATTCTGTCCCTGTACCTCTTCTATCTGCAGAGTTATTCCAGGACGAGTGTTTCGCTTCGCTCCACGAATGCAAGCAACCACTCCCCCCACCCCTTCTCAAGCTGGTTCTCGTGGATGGTCAATGGAGAGCACCGAGTGCTCGCACCCTTCCCTGTGGAATTGAATCGAGGAACCGGTCCCTGCCAATGGATTCGCAAACGAAAGAAGTTCGAAACTTTGTACAGAGGGCCAGTCCTTTTCTATGGGCCAGCGATATGTTTAAACGGGGAACGATTATCGAGATGGAGGACTGAAGCGCCAGGAAAGAAGGTGAAATAGGCGGAGGGAGGTATTGAATTGACTCGAGACAAGTTTTAGCGAGGTTTATATGTTTGTGAAGGAAGGAGGTGAAAGAGTTTGCGATAATTTTCTATCAAAGTGAATCAAGTGAATGGAGTATCGGCTGAAGAATTGTATTATTTACTGCAAACATTTTAAGATTACAAAGGGTGAAGGAGTTATGTCACTCTTTTTGTGAAAATTGAGTTTTCCCAGTGAATGGAAGTATGCAAGTTATTTCAATTTGTCCTATCACAGACTAAAAAGCGAAAGAAGAATGCAAATAGGAAGGGCGTAATAAAGGAAAGCTAACTTTTAATTTCAATTTCCTAGAAACTTAATGTTTGCAACGTAACACCTTAATTCCCTGAAGCTTTGATCCATCACCCTCTGAAACTTCTAATACATCGTTGAATGAGGTTTTAGATGTCCAAGTGTGACTGACAATCAGCGTGATGAAACTATCACCAATCTATCGAAACTTGAAAATCAGAAGGTAGAAATCTACACCATTCTTCTTTTTATCCGAAATAAAGATACTTTCTAAGCATTTCTCAACAGAAATTCGAGTTACTCTAAATATTGACAGCTCGGTGTTCGATCGGCAAGAATAATTCTATCGAGTGAAAGAAGAATCCGAAATCGAAACCCCGTTTAATAAACTCCACGATCGACACCCTTTTTTTTCGCCGTCCCCCTTCGTTCCACCGCAATGAATCAGCGACGTCTCTCGTGTCAAAGTGCGATTAAGCTACATGCACAGTTAATCCCGATGTCATGTCCATTAGCATCGCGAACAGTCGCGAATTTGTTCATTTCCGATCGTCGAAGAATCGATAAAGCAGAATTTATCCGGCTCGGGCGGATGGATCGGAGCAGATTAGCGAGCGATGTTTACACGTGGACTCGAACTCGCGAATATAATTCACAACATTTACGTAGCACCGTTCGGCTCGGGAAGAATACGCAAACACGCCGACACGCGGGCATAACGTATTGCATAAAGCAACACACTGGCAGCGAGCGACGCAGATAATGAAACGTAACGTATAGCTATGTGTATACCTGTCTGCCTGCGTGTGCCTATCCGTCTATACATAGATATACAGGGTGTCTGTGAAATGTAGCCACCTAAATATTTCCTTCGGTTGTGATGACACGAACAATATTTTATGTAACCTACAATTTGAATTATTTATTGCAAGTATTTGAAGGCCTCAGCTATCGGAGGACGGATACGCTGCGAAGAATAGTTTTGTCTCAAGGAGACTTGAAAAGGTACTAGTAAAAGTGGTATTGGTAGCACCACAAGAAGCACAAAATTAAGGCACAAGTTAAATTTCATGGGTACTAGCTACACTGGAATTGAGTGCCTAATAGAAATTAAAATACCTCCTAAACTAATGCTTGTTCGATACAAATAAAGTACAAATTTTTACAGGGAATGATGACCTGCATCGATCAATACATTAAAAGAAAATAAAATTGCTTCTAGCTAAGAAAAACTATTGACATTAAAATTGTATCCTCCTCGAACCCGTTTAACTTTTGTTCGAAACATTTTCCAGGATCTTGAATAATTTCGGAGATATTCGAGGGGATCGACTGAAATGGGACACACTGTATAGTCGACTGCACATATATTTCCCGTCTTTCTGCATCAATTTGTAGAGACATTGAACCTTGCAGCGCACATGGCTCTTTTCCCGTCGAAATGCACCTATACGGTAAACGTGGTTCACTATCGATTCGTAACTGGCTCGATATCCGATAGAAATACGGTTCCTCGTTATCATCGTCCCTGTTACCGGGTTTGTTCGATACTGAATTCGTTTCGCAGCTTAATCTTTCGTCATGGTTAAAAAATGTTGAAGTTCCATATTTTGGCCTTCGAGTTTCCATGTTCCACAGTTACACATTTCGCGGGGGTTGAATCGTGTGTCGCGAGATGATCTCGTTAGAGCTGAAAATTAAATTCCAGAAAAGAAGTTCCATCCTTTGTAGGAGAAAAAAAATCGGCCAATTTGACCGACAGTCGGTACGGTTAGTGTTAAAAAATTGTTGAGAGTCTATAAGAAACATTGTTTAATGGATTTCAAATCTCTATGGATAACGCTTATGCTACTATGAAGTAATAAACGTAGAACGAAATGTATAATTTTTACAAAAAAAATCACATTTTCTTTATACAGACCAGGTGACCTAACACTTATGAACGGTAGTCTGCATCATATAACGTGGCTGCTACACATTTTACTACGTTACACTTTAAGGATTATATACACAGAACAGAGTTCACGAAAATCTCTCGTAAAACTTCAAAGCGATTCCCGTTTCCTTACGTCTTCGCGTATTTCCAGGAAGCTAAGGATATCCAGGCACCTTCGTTGGATACGTCGCTCTAATTTAAGGCCAGGGGGGTGGAGAGCAGCGGCCAACGATATTCAATCGCCACGCGGAATTCGTAGATAGAGGGCTCAACTTCTGTGCATAATAAAAATTCTTCTCGGTCGAAATAGGTGGGCCGTACGGATTCCGTATCGATTCGTAACCGGGGCAGCGCGCAGTTCGAGGCGGATGCAAATCCGGCATTATCATTATTCAAACTTATTTCGATAAAAACTTAATCACGGCCGCCCGGTTCGCCGAATACGCACGGTGCATTATTCATTGAGGGTCGAGGTCCGAATTCTTTTTTGCAATCTTTTTATTGCACATCGACGAATCCAGACGCACAGCCAACGTTTAGCATTAACCTTTTCAGACCTGGTGGTCACATTTGTGTATACATGAAGTTTCTACGGAAATTCAAACACACCCTGGTCACGGGATTCAGTACGATTCCATTGGCCATTTACATGACGTTGGACCTCCAAGTCGCTGCAAGTTCCCAAAATGTCCCGGCCGCTTAAGGATTTATTTCCTAAAATGTCAAGTGCATTCGTGTCTTCAAGAGGAAAGAAATTATTTCTTAAAATTTCACACAAAGTCTTAGGTGTTTCAAATCCATATTTTCTTTTCTAAATTTAAATATTTTCATGGTCTTTGAATTGTGCTCTCTTGGCTGTCTTGCGATACTTGAGTCCTAATGTACACCTGTGTGTACATCTAATATGTACATACGTAATACAATGGTTTATTAGACGTTTATACATCGCCCTGGTAATCTTGTCAGGGGTGGCAGGGAGGTGGGGGGTTAATTGGTTAACATATGACGGGAGCAACTATGAAACGTCGCGAGGCGTCGCGGTGGTTCGTTAACGTGGCTTATGAGTTCGGTCCACAATAACTACGTCGGAAAGTTTGTCGTTGCAGGTGTCCCCGGCAAGATAAGATCGATTAGGTGCTGAAGTAACTGAAGAAGGATCGTCCGTCGCGCGTGCTACCACCGAATTAAATTACGAGGGCTCTGGTGAACTTCGCGACGGCACCATTGTCATAACAACGACTGGAAAAATCAGATGTACTCGCGGTAAACTACGCGCGACACGGGTCTCTGGATGTTTTCTAGCTCTATGAGTGATTGAACTAAACAAAAAAAAAAAATAGAGTGCCTTTGAAGAAGACCGATCGGCGAAAAAAAGAATAGCTTTAGCGCAGAACAAATGTTATTGTTCGTTGTGCAGTGTTTGAAATCGACCGTTCACCCCCCACAAAATGAATGAGAGACGCGGAACAATACGCGACTGACGCGGTATTGATTAGTGCTTTTGTTGCAGTTCGGAAAAAGCGGAAAGAGTACTGTTACGATTTCATCAAATTCTCGTCGCGCAAAGGGAAAATGTTGAGGCGATTTGTCTTCACAGCTTTTCTGTCAACTTATTATTAATGGTCGCGTTTCTCACCGGCAATTAGTTTTCGAAATCAAACTATTTACGTGGATAGACCGCTATAATCGGACACATATTGAACACGCCACAATATATAGAGAATTCAATGCAACTGAAAGATTCATTATTCTTATCTCATTTGTAAATATTGGATTGGACAGAAAGTTCTTGTAGATTTTATGCCGGTTGACATAGCCACCTTGATGCATACGATTTTCTACACTTGATTTCGATGTTTGGAGAAAGCTTCTTCGCGATGAGATTGAGATTGACCGATAATCGTTAGCCGGCTAAAAGGCTTCCCATTCCGACGTGAAACATTCCGTGAAACGTCCGCGAACCAAATTGATTATACTGTTCAAGAAAGACCGTACACTTAGGTCTAGCTGAAAGGTGGACTACAGGAAGGACGGGAGTCGACGAAAGCGATCGAGATAACCGTGGGAGTGAAACTGATTCCATCGGGATAATTAATTGGCTCTGGGATCCGGCTGAGATGGAAAATTATTGCGCGCGATATACAAATGGATCAGTGGGCCGCGAAGGCTGTTACTTTGACGGGAATATTCCAGTCTGCTGTACACACTCGGCGCGTCTATCAGCTCGATTAATACGCGCGCCTATTTGATGCATATGCGGTGTCTGCGGTTCCCGTGGTTATCCGTCCACGTAGAAAGCTGTTTGCTGATCGATACTGCTAATTATATTAGTAAAGGAATTATCGTGGACCCATGGATCGCGCATCCGTCTAATGACTTCCCTGTTTGTCGCAACCAAGGAAAGGAACACGGTTCTGATGGTAACTGGCTGTCTTGAGGAATTGTCTATATTAAGTTGGTGGTAAATAAATGACCCTCTGAGCATTGTCCTTGCTATAACTGCGAAATATATAAACAATTTTTAATTGTTTCTATAGGGTGACGTAAACATTAGATTTCGTGAAATTTAATGAATTGTAATAAATGGCGTTCTGATTCACATAAAAAATGTGTATAGAAGTAAAATACTATAAATATACAGAATAGTGATTAGGTATTTATTTCCCACCAATTTAATACAAAAATCATAACGTAAGATAAGAAGTTATCGCTTGAGATGTGTTGTTGTTCAGAAGTATTAAGGGAATCGAGGGATTCATGTGAAAAACGACTGTTATTTTTGTTTTCTTCCAGGAAAGTGAAAAAGTACTGACGCCTTTAAGAATCTTAAGAATTGATCAGATTTATTTTCAGAATAAATCAGAACATTGGTTGTTTTTGATAATATATTTTCTACCATATCCTGAGTCTGACAAACGTCGTTGTTGTTATGAACCTCTCAACTGATGATCTGTTTAATGGCATTATGATGTTTCGTACACCATATACATATATCTATACGTTTATTTGATAGAAGAGTAACGCTGCTTTCGAATACTGTCAAAGAGAACAGTTTCGAATAACTAACTCGGAATCTTTTATAATTCATACATACATATATCGAAGGTATATTTTCATACAGCACTCTATCTTCATACGAACCCACATATTAATTCCAACTAAACTGTTCTAGTAACTCAGTTTGTATTACGACAAAGTCTGTTTTCGACATATTATACTGTCTAACTTTGAAAACCATATAAATGCAATTACGTGTACGAAAAATATTTGTCATTTGTTTGCAATAACTATAACGATAGAACGTAAATTGTTCTAGAACTGAAAGTTTCTGGACAATTTGAGGTCTGCTTGTAACAAATTACCTGAGAAATTGTGAAAACGATGATACACCACGATACACGATCCCCTTTCGTGTTTATCCGCGCGACAAATCGCCTTTAAGTACTCGACGGGGGTAAGTACATCGTGGGCATGCGAGTCACTTATTTTCTCGACGAGCAACAATCTCCACGCTACCAATCTCGGTATATAATTTATGACTTGAGGATCGCTGGAAAAGTCTGCATCCAGTAGCAGTTTGTTAGCTTTCTTCTTAGATGAATTGTTATGTCCTTTGGCATGTTTGCACCGAATACAATGTGTACTGTGAAAATAGATAGATAAACGTTCTGAATCTTCTGGATCCAATTACATAAATTGACATTTTGAATGCTATGGGCGTATAAAGTGGCGATCATAGTTACCAATCTCGGTATATAATTTATGACTTAAGGATCGCTGGAAAAGTCTGCATCCACTAGCAGTTAGTTAGCTTTCTTCTTAGATGAATTGTTATGTCCTTTGGCATGTTTGCACCGAATACAATCTGTACTGTGAAAATAGATAGATAAACGTTCTGAATCTTCTGGATCCAATTTCATAAATTGACATTTTGAATGCTATGGGCGTATAATGTGGCGATCATAGGAAAATTAGGTAGGCAAATATATTAACAAAGTCAAATGTAATATAGCAGAGAAGATGATTTTTTTGCAATGTTAGTTAATGTAGGATACACTACGGCTCTTAGTATGATATTTTGTTCGACTAGTTCGATTAAATGCAAACGAAAATCTTTCTTCGATGGGAGGAGAAATATTTATGAATAGTCGTGTATGTCATCGACGACAATTGTTTAGTTCTTAAATACTCCATACTGAAATGGTTAATTCGAAATAATATTACGATTCTCCAAATATTAGTCACCATCGTTTTAATGCCGTGGAAATGGAAATTGCTTACCGTCGTATTGTTTTGGAAATGTCGTTAACGACGTGTCATATTTAAGCAACACATTTCAGCAGTACCCTTTACAAAGACTTACTTCGCGACAGCGCTGTTTGTCTTCATTTTCCAGTTGAAATGTAATTTCGTTCCCAGAAATGGATACCATTATCCATGAAATGAATGAAACGATCTCTCACGAACTTGTCTCTGGATGTCTACATAATTAACTCCTTTTCGCCGCCTTCGCCCAGAAACGACATTTTCGTTCAAACAACGAAAGTCAAAAATGGTGGAACGTACCAAATTCAATGTACTTGACTTGCCGACCATCATAAATACCATTTTCCAGTCCGAAATGTCGCTTCTGGACAATCGAATAATATTGTCCCTGTCAGTCGTCGCAGAAACTCGTCAAACAAGCGCATTTCTCCATGGTTTCAGATGGATAACCAGGATAACTATTTTGCCGTGTGAATTTTTCACTTTTGAAGGTGGTGAAAACGGTAAAATTTCCCATGTGAAGTTTGACCTTGTCCAATCCGAATTGTCAGGTAATCGCGCGTTAAAACGCAAACACAACGCACCATTAATAATCCAAGTACAAGGGGATAAAGGACGGAGGTAGGAGAATGTGTCGTAAGAAAACAATTACATTGTTCGAACAATAAGATACACCCGAACGCGCAGAATGCTGGAGGCAGGAATTTTCCGATTTGGCTATTCGAAAGACGATGAAATTGCGAATCTGGCATTCCGTTTTGGATTCCTTATGTATGAACCATTTCTACAGATATTATGTTCCGCCAGAATTTCTCTGTCAGCCGTCGACACCGACAGAATTCTTAAGTTCTCGATAACTGCGCAGATTCGTAGATTATAGTCTCCTCAACTGTTTCCAGCGGTCACGTTGATCTTTGTTACCTTCCATCCACTTTATTTCACGGACACCTGGAAGGAGCCGGCTGATGGTCTCTGGTAGAGACACAGGTAAACGAAAGGTAATTGCAATTTAAGATCACCGGCCTCCATTAATTCCGGCACAGTAGCTACTGATTACGAGGAAAACGGAGATTCTCGTGGAACAGAGTAAAAATTTGTCTGCATTATCTGCACCGTCGCTAAGAAGATTGGCGCCTGTTTCAACCCTTGATAATGGAATTTCTGGTATATTTCATTCTTGTATTTACTTGAATAATATTTTATATATTATTCCAGTAAATTTTTACTCACTGTTTATAGAATATCTTACTTTCCTTTTAAACGTAACAGTACATATTTTTTATTTTGCGCTATTTTTAAACAAATTTTCACAATCAGGCCCATATATCATTTTGTTTTCTTGTTATTGTTAAAACTCGATTACTCGATATAAGCCTGCATTCCCAACAAGGCTTCACCAATTAGAAACCAATCAAATTTTAATAATATTCGACGAAATCAACGTTCCCATACTGCCGCTGAGATCAAAGGATAAATGGAACCTACGGACCCACGAAATTCGAATCAAGAATTACAACACTCGAAATATACCATTAACATTTTAATATATTATATTGTTAAATTTCCCAATCTTATAAGAGAGCCTTATGAGACTTCTGAGCAAACAAAGAGTGACTAAATCTCTATGAAACAGTAAAAAATATTGCAAATTTCGAAGTAGCACGTACATCTAAGAATTTAGATCGAAAACTGGCATCTCGATCGCCATATTTAAAACGCGTGCCGTCATTGCAGTTGAATATCATCTCATTCGCGATACGATGTTATTAATCTTCCTTCGTGAAAGAAACGTTCGATAAAACTTGCCCATTTATTTCCGTACGGCGCTGGGAGGGGGGCACCGCGCGAGTTACGATCGATTTCCTCGAGCGGATTCCTTTCAATCAGCCGGATTGGGAGTAAATGAAGGCATACGCGCTCGTGTAGGCGGGGCCCCGGTGTGCACGAAATTATATATTCGAAATATAAGAGGGGCGGTCGTTTCTCTCGCCTGTTTACGGCGGAAAAGCGTTTTACAGAGGCGGTTGGGGGGGGTGAAAAGAGAAAAGATAAACGAAGCTCCTCCGCTCGCGCATCCACGCCGAATGCTTATTCGACGCTCGAGGTAGTCGAGAGTGCAACCGTTCAGAGTGGAAATTTTCAATGAACTTCCATAACGCGAAACCGGATAATCGCCGTCGAAACTATAGCCACTTAAAGCTCCATTTACCGTAAAACCATTTCCGATGCAGAAACGAAGAGGAAAGGGAGAGAGAGAGTGAGCCAGAGAGTGCAAGGCACGAAAAGATTTTTCTTCCCGTGCGATACTTCGATCGGGAGAGATACTTTTTCCGTGGTTTCTTGTAACCAGCTGCTGTGTTTCGCGCGTGCACAGAAACGATCCGGCTAATTACCGTTTTTGCGACAGTCTCGTTTTACGACCCGAAACGGGAAGTCGTCCGCCACGTTTATGGTAATTCCCCGCTACCGCCGAGACGATATAAATTCCTCGTTCAAATATGTGGAGAATTGGGAACGGAGACACACACTTTTATCCTATTTGCCGTCTGTTGGTTAATTTATATGGTTTCGTTTATTCTTGTGTGATGAATAGCGGTGATTCCGGTTGGTGTCTTCTGTGCAAACACTGGTGCACGTACCATGTTGGAATTAGCAATTAATCGGACTGCATCGTGAGAAAAATACAAGAATCAAATAAATGGTGTACGGAAAGGATTTGATGAAAATAATTTAAAAAATGTGAAGAACATGACTGTTAGGTTGTTCTGAAACCTTATCGTGTCAATGAATGTTACGCTAAACGCACAAAATGAGACAGCTTGTAATACCGGGGGTTTTGTAACCGCCGGAAAAAATGAGCTATGAAAATTAGGGCAACACAGAAATTTTATAAAATAAAAGAATTTTATATTCTAGCGGCTAAATATCTATACGGTGTTCATAGAAGTGTGGGATACTTTCACAGGGTGGATTCTACATGTCAAACGGACACAAAAATCAAAATAGACAAAATTGCGTTCGAGGCTTCACTTCCGAGTTACGAACCTTCGAAAATATGAGGGCGAGTAGACTATAATTTTTAATTGTTTTGTTTATTTAGACAGAAGTTTTTATTTTTGGTGGCATCATATGGATTAATTGGAACATAAATTTGTCCAAATTTGTTATGTTGATGCCATTTAATGGAAAAGCAGATATTGACGAAGTACTATAAAATTCTATAATGTTGGCGAAAATTTAGCCGTTGAAAATCGATCTTTTACAATTTTAATATGAATTCAATTAACACGTATCACCGAATGAGAATGTCCAAAGAAAGTGCTGTCAAAATTAGCGTACTAATGGCGATCTTATTCAGGGACCATTATCTTTAACTCAGATCCACCAATTTAACTCTTTGCCTGTCGCATTAGGGTCTCTGCTTAATGCTACATAATTCACAGTGTGGAATTTCACGATTCTTCCCTATACGATTATAATCCTTTCCTTCCTCTTCGGTAGAGTTTTAGATCATGGTGGAAGATAATTACGTTCAAATTTTAGTAACTTTCTGATGCAGATAACATAGCTTAATAATGAGTGCCCGTTACAGAAGTAATTTGAAAGTAATCGATCGAATGTATCGTGTGTTTAAATTTAAATTCGTGCTCGCTAAACTTTTTACGAGCATCGTTTATCTTTTTCATTAAGTATTAATTCATTTAATTCTACAAATTTACTACGGTGGTCTAAAATAATCGCGGTTTAAGTTTCGTTTATTTAAAAACACGGCGCAGAGTAGGCAGCATCGCAAACGTCTCCGGTGTTATTTAAGGCAGTATCAATTGCAGTAATTCGATAATAGTTCGTCGGTAATTAACCGAGTTTCGAGGTACTTCCCCGGACCAGGAATCGTGGAAATCTGGCAACGGAATCCGGGACAAAAGGAAGTCATTATCGATAAAAGTAAGCAAGTAATTGTTGCCCGAATACATAAGTAAGTTTCGGCCATTATTTTTCGAATGCTTCGCGGCCTGACCGGATCTGACGGAATATTACGCGGCAGATTTGGAATGGAGATCCGTGCTCTGCTCATTATTTTATTCAAATACTGATATCGGTTACACACGATATCACGCTCCTTGGCGATTCTGGAAGCGACGAAAGACTACCTTCCATACTTGTTTCGCATATTTATAGACTATCAATAGTGATGTAAATTGTGAGTTCTCTGTTGCATTGACGAATTCATTCAGGAGTTCACGAATGGTGTATAAAATTTAACACCGTTTAATTTAGAGATACCATTGAATATTCATTATAAATTGTGTTTCAAGTAGTGAAAAGGGTCTTGTGTAACAATCCTTAGGTCTCGTCGAACGATGCAAAAATCTGTTCGGACCCAGATACACAGGGTGTTTAATAAATGTGGGACATATTCATAGGGTGGATTCTACTTGAACTAAAGACGTCTTCGTTGTCTGAAAAAAAGAGGAGTGCAGAATGGTAACCCAGAATGGTAACCCTTTTTCTAATATTTGATAGACTTTCCGTTGGATGCGCAGCCTAGTTATGTATTTAGAAAACAAGCGGTATCATATACGCCGAATCGGCAAGATTGAGAAACAATGAATAGATGATCGCATTACAATCCACCTATATAAATGGATACACGTGTTCCGATTCCGAATATATTGCATTGTAAATAAAACTTTAATTTCAGTATCTGACATTCGCGCAAAGCAGGCTCGATTTTCCATTTTCCCTCGAACCAGAGCCAGGATGAGTGTACTCTTCACTGGACGAGCCTCGCACACCCGACGCACAGTCGCGGCAACGTATCGGGAATCCGATTTTGCCTGGTTTAATTCGAATTCTTTCGCGGAATTTTACACGCTCCGCTCGAGTTGAGCGGGGGCGAATGGAGGCAGTCCTATCGAGCGCCCAGCGTCCGGTTTCACACATCGAATGAAAATATTCCGAAGCCTTCAACTGCGCGCGACTTGATGGAACACGATAAGTCCGCGAATAATTCGAGATTGGAATTCCGCCAAGCTCCTTGTTCTACGCTTCCGGCCCGGTTCGTTCGCGTTCCCGCGATATTTGCTCGCGCGCGAGTCGAATTACTTCCTTACAGCTCTTCCTAACAAATCAACAAACATCTATCCGGGGCTGGATTCCTCACGGTGTCGATTGGTAAAGAGTGAGAAGATTCAAGTGGTATTCGCGTCCTGTGTCTCACGTCGAGCGACAGAGGAGTTGCGATGGTGTTCGAACCACGCGGCTGCTGTTGAAACTTGGATCGTTTAATGAAGATTTCAGTCACTTTGGGCGTAATGGCTGAAGTGTGGCCCATGGGTTATGGGGATCGGGAATTATTCGGGGGATTCCGTCCACTGGCAGCGAAGAAGCCGTCATTGAACGGAGTATGGGGTTAACCGAAGGAAACTTTGGGGATCATGTGACAGAGGATTAGAGATAAGATGCGTTTCGCTTATTAAAGAACACTTTTCATTTATGGGGACGAAGGAATTTGGAATAGAAGTGCTTTCTCTGTCTATTGTCGTTAAAATTTTCTGTTCCGCTTGTAGTTCCAGCAGCTCATAAGATAACCCAGTTTATGCTAGTTACCCTCCAGTACAGATTCGCCTAATCTCACAGGCCCCTTGCAGAAAATGTTCAGTCTCCATCGACGCACAACTGCCTGTACATATATAAATTCACAGATACGCCCACCCTATCCACCAAGCCCGTTACCAGCGCAGACTTGATGGTCTAATTTGATTTGTCTAATTCGACCAGTTCCACCAACTGTTTCCGTACGCTCTCGACTTTCGAGGCTGCCGCCGCCCGCCGTCCAATTTAAGACAATTATCCGGGGAACGAGGACCGGACTCGGCCAATCAGGAATTTGTATTTCCTTTGGGGGCCGGAGCCGCGCGAGGCGGGACCGTAATCTTGGAAAGAAAGTTGGACGACCCTGGGTTTCGGAGGCGGCGAACGACACGGGTGAAAACTTACCGTCGTCCTTCGCCGATGTTCCGACGACCCAAGAGCTAATCTCTCGAATCTGAGGAGAAACTAACGAGCGTGCCGCGGAGCTCGTTAACGATTCGTGAATTATGAATCGGTCGCGACGGTAACGTTGAACTTTCCCTTCGACGCGGCCACCGATGGTTCATCCGCGCGCGCGTGCGAACCAGCGCGACCGGTTGCAGTGTTCAGCGATACTATGAACTGGAGAAATATTAAGGTAAATGTCCACTTGAGAGGATTTCACTGATTGTGTGTTACTATCGATAGGAAATCTTGAGTATACGTCCATTTGAATGCACCTTCGAGAGTTTTTAATTTCGTCACGAGCAAAAGGCCCTCACTTCGGGATCGCCGATTTTTGTGAAAGTTTTAGGACATGTAGTTGGCTTCTGCCTCCTCAATGGATTTTTATAAAGAAATACGCAACATTGCTATTTAAACCTTTTTTCTACTTGTAATAGCTTCCAAGATACCGATACATTCCGCACCCCTACCTTCGAAGGGTGAGTTCATCTCCTCGTAATAGATGATAGCATCTAAAAAAATACGTGTCAAATATTGTTATGAAAACTACTTTTTTACAAAGTTGCATAAAAATGTGTGATTGTTACTTCGGTACCGTAAGTTGGGGTAACTTTGACTCAGTCAAGGTAACTTTCACCCAAAAGTCAGAAAATGATTATTTTCGATTTAGCAGTTCTGCAAATTCTTCAATACAGAAAATTTTTACGTGACAAGGTATTTAACGTAAAAAAACATGCAAAGAGGAGCACAATCGATAATGATAATTTTCTGACTACGGGACCAAGTTACTCCTAATCGAGCAAAAGACACCCTTACTTAGGTACGTTCCCTCGTCAGACGCAGTGTCCACTTGCAAAAAATACTCTGGAGAGCTTCTTCTCACGAGTTCTACTCTCAAAACAGACATCTATCTTTGGTTCTCTCACGGCTGAACCACACACGGCATCACATTTTATCGCGATCGAGCCGAACGTTTGATTGATGCGGAATTAACTGCTATTCTCGAAATCCAGCAGATATTTGAAACAACGAAACACACGCGGAACTTTCTTTCCGCACGGCTCCTTTCATCGGGCATTACTCATTGTTAGCGAGAACCACGATGGGCGGTTGGTTTGTTGGTAAAACTATTTAAACTCTGTCTCGATACCCGCGAAAACGTCAACAATACCCCCGTGAACCGTTCGATTGTTTCGCGTTACCACGGGGGTTATCGCGCGGAGCACGGTCGCGTCGCCTCGATGATCGATAACTTCGTCATTTATCGCGTCCCAAACGAGACTCGCGGCCCCCCTTCACCCCTTACCTGTGCGTTTAGCCACGACTCCCCTTTATTCACGCCGAACGATTATACTCTTCGTGACTGATCGATCGATCACGCGATAGAGTAATTACGTATCGTTCGCCTGATGGCGGAAAAAGAAAGTTCGCCCCCCCCCCTCCCAGTTGATTTCCTCTCCGTGTCCCGAACGCTTCCGAAGACACGAGAAACTTTTGCGTAGGAAAAAGCACGCAAACGAGTCATTTACGTGGGATCGCGTTCGTCGTTCCTAAATAAGAACGTTGGATGATCGTTCGGGGACAATATTTGCATCGTGGACGTTGGAACTGTTCGACCCCCCTACGAGTCATTTACGTGGGATCGCGTTCGTCGTTCCTAAATAAGAACGTTGGATGATCGTTCGGGAACAATATTTGCATCGTGGACGTTGGAACTGTTCGACCCCCCTTCTACTTCGATAAATATTAATCGTCGGGAAACACGGGGTCGAGCTTCTCGTTAAAAACAAAGTATCCATGGAACAGGTTTTTAGCAGGAGACGTTTGTTTATTCCCAGGTACCAGGAGTACCGAATATAATTCGAACGTAACCGTGGCGAAAGCACTCTCCCGTTCTTCCGTTCGAACTAGAAAATGCAACGTCACCGGTGGACAGGTTCTCGTTATGCCGAGTTCCCGTCCGGCGAAAATGGGGGCCGGTTATAAACAAAAACGGAAGGGGGTGGGGGTGGAAAAAAAATTGCCCGCGATTTATCTTCGCCGCCCTACGTTTCAAGGATGGTGAGAGGTGGGAGGTGGCTGGATTCGCGACAATTCCGGCTAGACTGGACAGGAAGTTCCCAGGCGAATTAAGTGACAATAACGAGGAACGAGGAACCCCGCGAAACACGGCGCAACGAATTTTTCATCGGCCTAATGCGTCCGGAGAAAAGTTGCGCAGTGGATCCGACTAATACGGCGGCACAGATTTCATGTTCCCGTTGCACACGTGTGTTCATGGAGGTTGAACGAACAAAAAGGGATGATATGGTGCTCTTTGGGAATTTTCCCCCGCGTGTTCGACGTTAAAATCTCGGGCACGACCCATTACGAGCCCTCTCGACGGGGATCGCGGCACATTTCTGCTACTGCCTTTGTGTCGCGATATATCGTTCTGTTTCAGACGAACTGTACGAGGAGTATTACATGAAATATATCATGAGTAGTTTGTCTGTTTCGTAATAATCTCTGTATTAATAAATTAATATAGCTCTACGGTGAAATTAGGTTTATTGAAATGAAATTTGAGTTAGTGCCCGATTTACTGACCTTCTACTGAGATCCTATTATCTGAACTACTGACCAACGTCACTCCAGTTATATGAACATCTACAATTAGTCGAATGTAGATAGTAGATTAACGCATCGAAAAAGTGACAAATATACTTTATTAAGTCACAATTGGAATTGGTTCACTAAGGATTTCGAAATTATTTTTTTCGCAAATTTGTTTTAAAGATTATAATGTTTGGAACGTTACTACAAGCAAATGTATGATTGAGTCCGCCTATCCGAACGTGAACTCCGGTTATTGGAACAGAAAATCATAGATAGTGGGGAAAGTCAATGAACACTTATTAAATTGAACGATTGAGTTATATGAAGAGGTTTGTTCACTGATAGGTTCAAATAAGTGGAGTTCTTCTGCATAATAATGGCATTTTGATGCCACGTATAGATCACGCATTTGGGGGTGGGCCAGTATGAGTGATATCACCGAGGGAAAGGTTATTCTGTGTGTAAAAATGTGTGGAAATTATGCAATGAAATTTTTTTGATATGACGTTTTATTTCCGAAAAGAATGAAATTATATCGCGTAAGCTGATTAATGTGTCTGGCCACAGCGTACTGTTTCTACTCATAACGAATACGAACGGTATTACGTCATTGTCTATATCTCACCGGTTTGACGATCTTCTCACTATTATTTATTTGAAATCAATGTGGAAACCAAATAACAGTATAGCATGGTCGATGATTGTAAATTTGAACAGCAGTCCGAACAATCAGCGATGGATCGACACATGAATAAAATGTGTATGCATCATACGAAACAAATTTTATTTTATATTTCCGATTATTCTAAAAGATAGAATAATCCCTATTGCCGGTTACACTACCTGCCCCACTCCACTCAGTATTAATCCTATAGCCGTTACGCGCCACTCCAGTTGGTTTTCAGGTATTTCGGACGAAACGCCATTACAGTGGATCTCCTCTATACATATTAATTGAGAGAAAAAGTTTTGATCGGTTTTGCTGCAGATGAGTGGACTAATAATAAATTTAATAACAATTCAATAATAGTTTAATGAAATACATAATGATTCTTCTGTAACATGCGTATTTCTCATAGAAATTTCTATTCCAATAAACAGGTTTTTGGAACATTATTATGCAGTGAATGTATGTAGGCGTTGGAATTCTCACAACAATTGGTTCTAATAAAGAATCTTTAGAAAATACTATACTCTCGTATCAAAAACAAATGGTAACGTCCATATCCCATGAAAAAAGTGTAAATAAAAAGACTCTAATTTAAGAAACTTGTGCACACTTAAATACAGTTCAATTCTTTGTGGCGACACAGATGTATGTGGGACACTCTCTATAATTCGTTTTAATAATAACATTGTCTTACTGTTGTTATTAATAAAAATGTTATCGTCCGATTCGTCATAACAAAGCACTTGCCCAAGGTACACAGAAATCCCTTGACGCCGTGAAGCTTAACGTTCCCTCTACATTAACGTGAATTAACACGGTCCTTTCCCTTCGAACGATCCTTCCCACAGCGCATTCAACCCCTCGAAACAATATCTCGAATGAGAAAAAAACACTCGGTCCCTAAATATCAAAACTCCCTATCTTTTAATTCGTTCCAACACGATCCACCCAATTTACCTCGCAGAATCGCAAAGTTCATTCCGCTAAAACAATCACGATCGATCCCCAGAATTCCCGTGAAACGTGCGTCCTCTTTCTCTATCTCTCTTTCTCTTTCTGTCTCTACCGTGAAACGAATCGGTCAGAAAGAGTCACGGGGACACTCGACTGCCGACGACAAATCTCCGTGACGCTGTCGGCGGCGTAAGCGTAAGCGATCGTGCCGCGGGTATTTTGCAACGAGCCCGAGGGCAGAAATCCTGAAAGCTGATGCGACGACACACGCGCGTTGAAATCGCGACGACGGGGAGGCGTCACCGCGGGAACCACCCTTCCTCGGTAAATGCAACGGGGGCCACACGGACTGTTTCTAACGCGTGACGAATCGAGGGTAGTTTTGGGTCTGTTCAAGCGAGAGAGAGAGATACCAATCGGTCCGCGAACGATCCGATTTCTAAATCCGATGAAAAACACGAGTGGAGAAAATATTTATGTGCGGTTCGAATATAACTAAGGGGGCAATACCAGTTGAAGAAGTCAAAGAGTTGGTTTATTTAGCGCATTTTGTTAAAGAATAACATTGATGAGTGGGACGAACTCGGGTACGTTTCAGAGCATTCGTGACAAGGCGGAAAGGTTTTCAGTGCCTCATAATTTTTTTTTTACACAAAGCCGAGCCTCTGTTTAGCTTATGTTGACTTTGTTTTTATTGGTTCCAGAGGGGGACCCGCCAGTGGTGAAAATAACGCCGTTGTTCATGTCGAAAAACAACGTTTCGTGATCCATCTTGCATACGAAAAACTCTGTGTCCTTGGTCCATTAATTTTCACTTCTAAAAATCGCTTAAAAATCATCACTTCTAATGGGAAATCACCCCCTTAAATCGCGTGACATCGGCCATTAATTTTGCCTCGAATTAACCGACGATATGGCCTCAGGTTAATGCGTATCAATTCAGGATTAATGCGACGCGACGCGAACGACGCCACCCGGTTGGCCCACGATTTCACCGGGCGAAACGAGTGACAACGTTAATGAGCGTTATCTTTACTTCCATGATGTTCGAAGCGATATCGACCGATGGTGGGCGATTACGCCGTGCCGTGAACGAGCTATTCGAACGCATCTGGGTGGTAAAAAGTTCGTACGTGACGGATCGTGCTGAGAACTGGCGCGACGGCGCATACGAAATATTTGGCGGGTGAGAAAAATGACACCTGCGGAAGCTGAATGAAAACAAGCGGCCGTGTCCCGACATATTGAACGGATGGGAAGGTCGAATCGAATCGCGGGAATATTTGCACGGGAGATGCTTAACTCTCAGGGACACGACTGTTCCCTTTTGTAAATATGAAAAAACAGTCAGCTTTCGTTATTTTTCCATACCCGGACCGTTATTATGGTAACTGTCGGTATTCCATTGAATCAGAAATAACTTTAGTTGTAAATTATGTAAATTCAGTGTATTACAATTGGAGGATATTACGACTAAAAGATCTTAGGTTTAATAAAACTTGTTTAATAATAAATGTGCACGAAGAAGGGGAACTGCAATTACTTCTGATTCAAAGGCATAATTTAATTCAATCGCACCAGGTACTCGTAGTTTTGTTCTCCTCTTACATTGTTCTTGAGACTTTATTAATTCTTGTCGTTCCCTTCTCTTCTTTCATGTTCAAGTTTTAATATAGTCCTTATGCAAACCTTCTTGAATTTCTTAGATATAAAATAGGTATTTTGTTTGAACTGTATGTACATAATAAAAAAGATTAATAAGAGAATTAAAAATATTTCCTCGTATTGTATTAAGATATCTATTGAATCGTAATGTAATCTTAAATCATTTATATTGCCTTATGTTCCGTTGGTTTATAAAGAATTGCAAATAAGTAGAAATTTAGACGTTTAACCTTGAAATGTCACCCCCCTGCGCAGTGCAATATCAAAACTGATTTTATAAGATTCGAACGAAATCAACATATTCGGCGGGAAAGCTTGAGATTTATGAATGAGCACGTCATAACGGAGTTTCGTAGGAGCGGAGGGTTATGCGTTGCACAGATAGTAAACGGGGGAGAGAAAAAAGTGCTGACTCCGCCTTGTGCCAAGCGTGCCTGACCTTGGACAAGGGATGTCGTCGTTTCACGTTCCACGTTTCACCCTCTGCCTGGGGAAGCCCGTACACGTATACACGGTTACGGGGTAGTGAGGTAAAGCCGCGTTTCCACGTGTGCGAACCACTGAACGGAACACACTTGAGACCTCTTAAATCCAATCCCCCTTCCGGAATGCCGCAAATGTGCTGTATGTTTCACGTACGCTGCGGGAATTGAGCATAAGCTTCGTGTGTCGTGACACGAATATTATGTACATTCCCGAGTCAAAAATTACAAGAAGATGTATCCACTCACATCTAGCGCCTTATTTTGAATATCAACTTTAACAACAGGTAAATAATATATTACTAGTACCATTTCGAAATTTTGAAATTACAATATTTCCTAAACTAATGATTTTTAGGAATAAATAGGCTAATACTGTTTCTTACAGGGAATTACGACCTGCATCACGTAACGTTTTAAGAAATACATAATTCTACTTAAACGCAAAATTTGACCTTCTTACAAAATTATTTCCCTTTTCCTAAAACCATTCATTTGAAACATTTTTCGGTATCGTCAACGGGTTTGTCGTTATTCGAGGGGATCGAGTTAAATCGTACGCCCTACATAAACTCCCAAGTAATTGTTACTCACAATGTTTGTCCTAGGAAGAATACAGAATTAGAGAGTCTATCGGACAAACTGTCCGATCAGAAAAAAATAATTTTGATAAAAACTATAAGTTCTGAAGTTCATGCTTCAACTACGTCCTACAAGGGATGCACACTTCGCACGAAACCCCGAATCGACGATCCAAACCATACAAGTACTGTTCAAACCCATCGTGGTCCGTCGCGTTGCATATTTTATACGTCACACAACACCAGAGCGCGCGCGCGCACGCCCTACAAAAGCGAACAGGTGTACGGAAGCGGGAAGGTTGGCCGGCCACACGGGGAACATTATAAAAACAAGAAGAATAAAGACAAAGGACCCGTTGGTGGAAGGTGTTGCTTTTATCTCCCGTTCGATTGAAATCTCGTCGAACGGTTTGCGAGATAGTCGGTTTCGGGGGAGGTAGAGGAACCCTCGTGGAAAAGGGATTTCGCTTTGGCCGCGATAAAATTGAAAAACGCGACGGTTATCCAATTAAGGGAACTCCCGGACCCATCGGCTACGAGATTGATGTAGATTGCGGTTTCTGATACGGGGAAAAAACGGCGATCGAGGGCTGTCCGACCGCGAACGATTGCCCGGAAGAGGGGTGAAAAAAGGCCGAAGTTCGTTGCTGGGGGTGAACGAAGGAAAGATACGGGACGCCCGCGATGATGACCATGTGGATCCGCGTCGATATCGGGCCAACAACATCGTTCTCCCCGTTGTTGTTGGGGTCACGACGAGTTTTCGCTACCCTCTCTATAACGTTGAATTATTGTAGACATAATAGGGCTGACACCGCGCCCCTCTCTACTACGGATAGATACCAGAGGGGGGAGGGTGCGCATCATGTTCTAGTACGTTTAGCTACCGGCGGTTATTGACACTGTATTTCGGCCTGTCATACGCGTGCACACGTAGACGAACAGGATTTCGAGGCGTGTACACGAACGATGTGTTACAAGCGGGGATCCACCAGCGTAGCCTGGCTGGTAAACGTTGCTGCGCCGCTGCATCGACGGGACAAACAGATCCATCAGTCAGAAACGAGGAATCGGCTCGCAACTATCCCAAGCCCCATTCCTAAACTATCCCTGTCCCCGAAGCCTGTCTTCCTATTTGGCTGAAAGCCAACTCGGTTATTACTTCCATCAGAATCCGAATATACAGCGATGCCCGCTTAAGCGTCCGCATTTCTGCCCACTTTAGCGTCTGTTTCTGTCCCTACCAGTTCTTGGAAGTGGGCTCACGGAAACGTGTACAGGGTGAATCTCTCACTGCTGAAAAGGCAAGTCTGTTTTGTCGTTTAACACATTCGATAGGGATGAGAACTGTAGTTCCCAAGATGGGCGAATGTCATGGCTGTTTGGGAAGTACATTGCCCAGGCCCTTTCAATCAAATGGCCCAGCTTTGGGGCATTGTAGTGCTCAGGTCGAGGCTATGACGATATAACTTAGCAGGAAGTGGGCTCTGATCTCATTGCCATTTTACTCCCCTATAGCCCCGACCATGGCAATGTAGATAGAGTCCACTGTATATACTAACTAATAATAATCATGATATATCGAATAATAATAATATGGTTATAGTCGCATAGTTTACCATCGCCGCACCGTAACCGCACGTTAAAAAAACAGATCTCTGTAGTGAACCTAACCTTTCGCGAAACGAGCGCAACCGGAGGGTCGGGATGGTGGCGATAAAATAACACGAGCAAGGTGTCCTGCGTCTAAGAATCGTGGGACGCAGGCGTTTAACGATAAACGCGATGCATTTCGCCCGGGGAAATTTATACAACTCCGCCGTGGAAAGAGCAAGCCTTCGCGCGTTTATCGCTGTTCTTCTCCCATCCGATATTATGCAAATAATATTTTCCAACGGCGGCAACGCTGGCGTTCCGTGGACCGGGTAATTTATCAAACTCCGATTTAATCGACGACTCTTTTCAGCTCACGGCCGCTGATCGAATTTAATTAGCCAGGGAAATGGAAACAACGTATCTCGCGAGGCTCGATCTCACGAACGTATCAATCCGGTTCGATACCCCCTCCCCAACCGTTCCGCGATGGATTATACGATCGATTAATCACCGTGCGGGGAATGGATTAACGGGAGAATATTCAGGGGGGAAGTTTCCGTGAAAGAGGAAGAAGAAGAAAAAAAAACCGAAGCGAGAGGGTCCACACGCCCGTTAGGTCCTTGTCCAAGCTCATCGGTGTCGCATGAAATTGGGTGTAATTTGTGCGGAGTGCGAGTCGTGATCGGTTGCGGGGAAGGGGAGGGAGAACCGAGATATCCTCCTCCGGCAATCGTTTCGTCGTCCGTCTATTCCCGTTTCCACCATTCTCCCTCCACCCTTCTGTCGCTGCACGAGTCGCACAATTTCACTTAACTCGATTAAACCGCGAAGCAAGCGGTTTTTCCCCTCTTTTTCTCGTCGCCACGGAACCGCTCCGCGGTCCTCGGTGATTTACTTCCGATATTGCCGTCGAGACGATATTTTATCCGGGGATCGAAAAACTCGCGATACCGTGATCACGACGTACGGAAGACACGTGCGCGCCCGCGCGCCAGTTTCACGAAGGGCGGGAGGAAGGGAGAGAGATAGGCCCGACTTCCGCCACGAGATTGATCTACATGACTTACGACGCGTCTGACTCACCCCGAGCATCCGAGATCGATCTACCCGTACACGGGACGTATCTGGTGTGTTTATAGTAATTACGCGATGCAATTCTACGTGATGCTTCGGAGGAATCTTGTCACGAACGGGAATTGAAAATGCCACCAATTTTATTGCTCCGTCGTATCTATTTTTGTATTTTCATTGAAAATAATGGAAGTTACACAAAGTATTAATATAGAAACAGTGAAAAACAATTGTTAATTACAACTTTACTTACGTAAAAACCGAATGACTATAGAAATTTCGGCCAGTGTAGTTATGTTTGATCCGAGTGATGAATGTCTTCCCTTCAAGACGATAATTACTTTGAATATCTCGAAAATTTCAGAAAGTCCCACCGACTCGTAATTCCACGCAACAAGCTAATAATCGTCGCGACGTGTAAAGACCGCTGAAACATGTTCGAACGGCAGCGAGCAACAAATTCGCGGCGTCCCGTAACAAGCTGTAACTTTGCCAGAATTTCTTGCGGCGAGAAGTCAAGTGATACCCAAGCGAACTTTGTGCGTTTTGAATATCCAACTACTTAAAAGATCAATTTCTCAAAGCGGCTACTTTCCCCAGATGCTACTGCCGCGCTCTTCTCGACGCTCGTCTATTACCGTCGAATTATGCGAACGCTCGCGTGGAAAACGGGCGTGTATTTAAACGAGCGAAAAAACGAGAAACACGAGGAAGCGTCTGACTGGGCGATTCTGTACTGCTCTCTTCCCTCTGTTACTCTCAAAACACGGTGAATCATTGATGAGTCGAAAGAGCACTTTAAATTCCGCCCCGTTGCTCGAACGTTCCGTTTAATTATGCACAAAAGAAGAACGCCGGAGGACACGTGGTCAGAAGCGGTCGGTAGCCATGAATAAATAAAGGGGCATGCTTCTCGATACGATTAAGGGGTTGGGATGATGTTTTATCGTACACGACATGCACGCTCGGCCGCAATTTCATTCCCCACCCCGGTTTGGTTATTCTACCGACTTCTCCCTCGCGTAACCCCACGCTGACTTTTTACATTGAAACTCTGCTCGTTGTTGTTCCGCTATCATGTGCGTGCGTTACGCCACCCGATCGTTATACCGGACGATGTTACGGCAATCTTTATTTACACGATGCGATACGTCGTAACGATTCTCCGTCGTACGGAGACAAAGTAATCGATAGAAGCAATTATCGCGTGTATCGTACCGTGAGTATAGCGCGTTTTTACACGCGTCTGTCACGCTATCTTTGTAATTCGTTGCCGCTTCGATAATTACTCGTAATTGCGAGGCGAATACTTTTTCCTGTCCTTTATCGTACTCGTAATAGGTCGTTATCTGAGTTTCTATTGAACTTTCCTTGTATTTAGGTATCTTCTATGTTCGTGATCGGTAGATGATTAGAGAGAATGTCGTATTACATATGAAATAGTAGGTAATTATTACAGGTGAACTGTAGTACCTAGAATATCCTTGAAAGGGTAGTGAACTAGCTTTGTATTTTTAATGAAATGTCGATGTTTTATGCCGATATATTGTCGGAATTAAATGAAGAAAAATGAAATGTTGCACTGTAATGGTAACTGAATGTTATTTATCGTCTGGCATGTGCATGTTTATCGGGAACGGCGGTTTCTACTTGAACAATCGTACCAATCTACATTCATATGACAAAAACAAAATAGCCTCAACAATCATTCATCGCCTCAATTCATAGACCTATAACAAAAATGGCGGTAAACAATTTTTGTTTTCTTTTCCAGGATCGTAAAAAATACTCCGTCATTGTTAAAAATCATAAGAATCAATCAATTTTCTTTTCAGAACAAAGCAGGATATAAGTCGCCTTTGACTCATTTCTGACTTACAACAATAATATTTTCCAAGGGCTTTTTTGATTATGAACCCCAGGATTGTAACTTTCGTAACTTCTGATAGTAAGAATAAAAATATGCAAAAGTATTACAGTCCTAAATTTTGCAAATGCAGATCAACGTTAACCTCAGTTATCAATAAAAATTAGTCAAACATTTCGCGTAATGTATTATAGCACATATCACCTTTATGTCTCACTTTTAAATTGTCTACATAATTGCACAAGAATCATCGACAGATGTTGGTTCTTTTTAAATTTACAGTTTTGTTAACTTCTATTTTATACTTTTCACACTACAACACCAGTTCTCGAGTCTGTAGATCTTATAACGTTTTTGTGTAAGACGAATAACTCTGTTCTCATAAAGACGACAGTAATATTATCGTTATTACGACTATTTGCTGTCATTTTGTAATGTCACTTGACGTGGCCAGGAAGCATGTAACATCACGCTTCATATAATTTCCCATTTTTATATAGGGCGCAGTCGACAGACTTCAAACATCCGTAACGCCGTTTCGCAATACAAGCGTGGGATCGTTCAGCGGCGCGTGCTTAATTGTGACACGTTAAGACCGCGAATGTGACTACGCGAGAATACGAAGCACTCTCCTCGTACAGCCGTTCGAGCGAGACCACGGGCTGACGAGTGCAATCGTTTGTGTCATTCGATTTACCGTAACTCGACGACGGGAACGACCGTGAATGGCATTAAAACGCGTCGCTCACACACGATCGAGGACCTCGTTTCGAGCCCTGAAGTACCGTTCGGAATTCTTTCCTGTGATTAGCGTCGCTACGCGTTATCACGGACACGTCTTGAACATTAAGGGTTGCTTATACTATCCGTTCAGACACGGAACAGTTATGGGATAGTTTCGTTCAGACGGATATTTTTTAATTCTTTTAGTGCCGACCGAAAAAAGTTAAATCTGAGCGAAAAGCGCCGAATCAGACTGATGTAGTTTGGTAAGATTTGAGAACAAAATTAGAAAAATGTAGTATTAAATGATAATTAAAAAATTTAGGAAGGGACATATTAAGAAATAAAGAGAAAATTCATTAATGATTAGAGGAAGTGGTCCAAATATAGGGTAGGGTTATAAATATGAGCTAGTTGAAAATGTAGGACCATGTTACTGGCTTCACCTTATCAGGTAATTTCACAAATAGTCGAATCTGGGTCATCTTTTTCACCAGAGCTGAAAGCTTCGAATAAATACGACCGTTCTGATGATTGGAGATCCGGCTGAAAGCTGATTGAAATTGTTTCGATACGCGAAACGTTTAATCGTCGACGCTTGATTACAAATATTTTCCGATGTATCGTTTATTAAAACGGAACCCAAAATTTCTGTCAACTTAATTAAGCCGAAACGCGTAACGCATCACGTTTCCGTCGAAACGAGTGTACGCGAATTCATGTTAACCGGTTTGACGAAGTTATCGAAAACACGCGAACGTATTTCTGTTAACGGTGTTACCTTACATAATTACACGGCGGAAGTGGTACCTTCGATCGGCTCGAACGACGATAGGGACCGTGAAATGTTTTGTAATCGATTTATCGAAGCAGCCCACGAAGACAAAGACCAGCAACGGAATACGAACAAAAAGAGGGGCCTCTGGATGGACCTTCCGTTACGAGGATGCGTCGGTAATTGCTGACGTCCATGAATCGACAGTTCCATTATAAAAGGAGCTTTTTGAACGACCGCACCAGTTAACATCGCTCGTTGCGTTCGTCTTTCGCTCAACGTATATTGAAATATTCGAGTCCTCGAAAACGGGGCCGAGAACGTTTTATTTTAGTCGTGAGAGTCGACGAAATTAATCAATGTTAATTAAGAATATTCTCTTCTTAATACTTCCTTTGTAAAATTTCTGTTCATGATTCATCTAACTACAACCTGTCGTACATGGTTGCCCGAGTACCCCGGTTATCCAGCAAGCATATAAATAAGCTTGAAACTTTAATATTCAAAATTTCTTCCAGAAATTTATCATTTTGAAAACGTAAACCGACTTAAAAATATCCAAAGAATGGTGAATCGATTTCGACTTTGCGATATTTTTCACAAGAACGTACCTAGAAAATTGTTAAACGAAATACAGGAATGGTTTGTCGCCTATAAAGGTTAAACTCTGTTGATTAAACAATTTCGAAATGATATTCTTTGCGCGCTCATCGACTAAAATTTTCCTCGTTCTCGTCATTATGCTCGCGTAATTTCCTCCGTTCAAGCACCTCAAAATATTCGAGTGTTCGTGGATGCGCACGCGCACGTCCTATTACCTCGTAAAATTACCTTCCGCGAGGCGAGCTTCTTACAACCGGTGGTTTACTTTTCCGCGTCTCCGCGCTGCGGAAAATTGAGCCGCGGGCTGTTCTCAGGTTGGGCCGAGGGCGAATTCACGCGCGGGCCGCCCGCTTAGACGCCGTTAATGTCGTTTTAACGCGTCGACGAAAAGTTATTGTTGGAGCGCATCCGCTGGTGAAGCTGCTTTCAGATGCACGAAGAGAGCACACGGTCGCCAGTAGACAGCTCAGACGCGAGTTCCCGCGTGTAATTAGAGGCTGCGGGTAGTATACTTCGAGGCAGGTGTCCTACGGAACGGTGCTGGAATAGTCAGCTAAGAGAAGACCGCGATCTTAGGGAGTTATCTCGGAGGTCGAAGGTATGAAATCGGAGAATAAAACTCATGAATTCACTATTGTTGGATGACCATCCTTCTGGCTCACTGAAGGTCTTAACTGATAAATCTACTACGTTAAAAAAGAAATGATGGTGGAATAAGATACGTAAGAATGACAAGATGATGAAACTTATTTTAGATTTGGTAGGATAAAAGGAATACGAAAATAATTAGAAATTCCTGTCACCTAACCGTTCGAAGCGGTATGGAATAAATACACGTTGAATACTGATTAAATGTGATGAACAAATATTGGCGTTTTGCAATGCGGATTACGCAGTAACAAGCCATCTATTTGTCTCCCTAACGAGGTGATTTCAATGACGATCAGTCACCGACGGAGACAGAGATAGAAAGAAAGAGGGAGAAAGCTTTCAACCCCCCGGATCAGCCATCCCTTCCTCCATCCCACCTTTAACCCGTTTATTCCTTGCCCGCGTGTCTCCTTCTTTCCACTCGTTTGCTCCTCTTCGTCTTCCGGCGTGCTCCATTCTCATTTCCTCCGGCTCCGCTTCGAGTCCCCTCTCTTTTATAATTTTCTTCCCTCAACTCGAGCCAAGCGAGATCCTATAAGTCGCAATAGGAGAGTCTATTACGAGGAGGATCACTTCTGTAATTTGAAAACTCGTTTGATAAGCTTCCCCAGCCCCCTGCGCGCTTCTCCGTCTCGGGTTTTTTCCTTCCCCGCCGCCGTAACATCCATCCCGCGCCACCTACGCTCGGCCTCCCCCCTCCTCGGAATCGCTCGCAATTCCACGCCAATCTATCGTCTGGAAGCTGGGTTCCTTCCGACGAACGGCCACTCGGTACTTCAAGGTTGAATCCACCCAGGCGCCCCCATAGTTTCAAATATAAACGTGTAATTCCGACGAAGCGTAACGACTGTAACTGAACCCTCCCGGGTCGATCTTCTAAGAAACCTACACCGATCTTCTAAGAGACTTACCCATTCCACCCTCGATGAAAGATTCTTCCGTGTTCTCACTGGCGGTAACGCAACCGAATTTTGAGTCACCGTATCAAGCTTGTTGTATATGTTTTAGAAATATTGCTACTTCGCAACTCCAACACTGAACTCATCAGTATTGGACAAGATAAATGCGATTATCCCCATTTCTTGGGCCTGCTACAGCTATGATCGCCATTGATTTACTTCCTCACAAAACTAACTTCTAGTAATTCATGTGCCTCGACGTACACGCAAATGTTCACCACATTAAATCTCCAGAACATTGACCGTAAGCTATTCCAAACCTGAGGATAGAACAAAGTCTATTCGTCGCGTCTGTCTTCGATAACTGGACAGACAGTTCGAAGTTCCAATACTAACTTCCCTTCGAGTCGACTGTGCACACCCGTGTTCAGAAACAGAAAGCAATCCGTGTCGTGAACCAAACCACCCTGGAAGGGAAGAGGAGGGACCAGGTTCATCAAAATTCCGTGGCTTGTGGTTCGTTCGCGCTATCGGATGTTTGCCGAAATCACTATGAAAACTCAGTCGTCGTCGAACTTGCTCGCAGGTGGGGTCCATCAACAGAAAAGAGGAAAACTCTCGAGATCCCCGTTGTTCTTGGGAATCAATTATTTAAATTGTTCACGTTGGGGGTGGCGAAGGGCACGGTCGGTAGGAGCGTGATAAATTAAACGTCGCACCCCTAGGGATGTCGTTCGGAGGCGTTCGATCCTCCGAAGTATCGATTCCAAGGATTCGGGGCAGGGCGGTGTATCGAAGCGGATGGGCTGATCGCGCTTGAGCGGAACATTCCAAACGCGCGCACTACACGGTGCCTAATCTCGGTCACCGGTGGCTAGGTTGTTCATTTCCCTGCAATTTCGATTTCACGACCGAGTCAATTTTGCCCTCCGTTGCTCCCCCACCTCACGGTCCACCCCCTCTTTGCCGCTCTATTTCCTGAAACGGAACCGTATAAATACGTGCACGCGCCCTTTGTGTTTGTCTGTTTATCTCGGTGTACAGATGGGTCCGCCCGAAAGCGAGACCGTGGGAGCCGAGTGAACTCGTTTCACGCTCGCGCGAACATTATTGAGAGAGTGGTTAAGAGACTCGATTCCGGACCATGATCCCCCTCCCCTCCACACTTGTTTCTTTCTTTTTTTTTTCTTTCCAGACCGTGCCCCGTTGAAACGTGATCGGAGCGTTCGATTTTTCACTTACGAGAGGATTAATTCGCTCGACTTTCACGGGCATCCTGCGGAAACATCGCGATGCATTTTTCATCCGTATGACGTACACGCCTGTCTAGCGTGAATTGTTCCCCTTCGCGATGCCGGTGAACCGTTCAGGTTGCAAGCTCGGTGTTTACACGCCTAGTCGACCTGCCGAGAGGAGAAACTGGGACGGGATGCGAATACGCGTTAATCGGCTGCGAACTTCGAACATAATTTCTTCGGATGACGGATACGATGCGAAGGTAGAAAGTAATTTACATGATGTAAGGATGTATAGAATACTGAATGGTTTAGGCAAATGTAAGGATTTGTACCGAATCGATGTTCTAGCAGAGGAAGTTTCGGAATTAGCGAATAACTCGGCCAATTCGTAACAATTTCACTGTTAAAAAATTGAAGAATAAAAGTGAAAGCTTCAATAATATCCTCGGAAGACTAGAAACTTTTCATTCAATAATACATATGAAAAAACCCCAAACTTTATGTATTTTTAAACACCGCCGATGCTGGTACCTATACCCTCTTACTCTTAAGTAATCTAATCCAGATCCTTCAAATGTCACATTAAGACGACGGTAAAATCTATTCATCAAATATTGTATTAATTAATTCCATTAAAATATTTTCGAATTCCAAGATCTTACCAGATGCTCTCTAAAATTAGCAGAACGAACATGACAGTATAATTTCCATTATTCAACTCAACCATTTTTCCCGCGTAATTTGAATTTCCAAAGTGAACAGCGTCGCGCGGTTCGCAAGCACGAATCATCGTTTCGCCTGTCAGTTTGACGTCCCCCGTCCGAGCGCAAACGGCAAATTCCCCAAAGAAGAAATGTGTTGTCCCGAAACGAGCTGCGACGACAGTCCCCGTCAGATTTAAGATAATCCCCGTCCTCAGCCCTCCCTCCTACCGTTCGTTAAACGACGTCTATTTATTCGTCGTCGCGGCGAGGGAACAGACCTCGTGAATCACCCTAATTAGCGTGTTCGGCGGATACAATTCGAGAGGCAAAGCTGACATGCCGTAACTAACGAGTCGTCCCCCTTCGTCAATTATCCGGGACTTAATTCGTGACGGGGCCCCGCCCACGAGACCAGGGGGGGTTGGGAAGGGGATGGATCAGAAATGAAAATTACGGGAGCACCTGTTCTCTCGGACCCGGGTCCCTCGTGCAGGTAACGCGGAAGTTTGCCACGGAAGAGGTAGGGGAGGGAGCGTGTTACACCAGATTCGCTGTACCCGACGCCATTTTCGGAATGCCTCTCGTCTCCGGAAGCTGTCGCGCCAATAAATCAAGAGACATCTGCGACTTCTGAGACACCTTACTGCGAGCAACGCCGTCACGTACACGGAACCTCCTCTTTTGCTTCCTTCTAGCCATTCCCCCCAACCGCTCGTCGTCGTCCTCGTCCTATTCGTTCGACCATCCCTTTCTTTCCACCTCTGTCCATTCCAACCCTTTTTCTCCTTTCGGCCATTTTTCTTCAACCTACACTCTTTCTCCCAGTTCCCGCTGACGATTCCAACCCTCCTCCTCGCTCTACTTTTCCATCTACCTCTCTCGTTTCGCTATTTTTCTTTTCGTCTTTCCCTCCTTTCCACACTCGCCCACTCTCATCACCCCGCCCGTTACTCCTCACCAACGGTCGAAACTAATATTATAGCCTTCCCTCTGGCCAGCATACTTTTACGAGAGGTAAACCTCCGGATACTGCTACCCGATTGGAACTCGAGCTCCGGCGAGATATCGAAAAGAAGTTTCGAGAAAAGCTTCTGATGTACTTCAGGTGTATGTGATTGGTGGCCAAGAACCATCGGTGGATACTTTTGAAAAGTAATTTTTTCTGTTCCATTGTCGTTTCGCGCAGCCCCGAGCTTCGTGACGATCGATCGATTTGCTCGCGGTGAGCGGTTAACACTTTGACGGCCGCAAGTTTCGTGCAAGTACTCAAAGTCCTCTATGGTCGGCATCTCTCGCGTAGGTCCTACCCCCAGGCACTTCACGCAGAGTCGTTGATAGGTTAATTACGATATACACTTGTTGAGAGGAACATCGAAGCTACAATTATTTAAACATTATGGTATATGGTTAAATTTTTGCGTAATATTTAATGTTGCAGTATAATTTGAAATACGACCAACAACCACTGTTAACAAAACGCATACATTTTCAACGATTTATGACTAAAAACAAAATAAAGTGTGTCTGGTTACGTACAGCCTTTTTCACTGTGGCAGTTGATGTGTTAATAAAGGGTGTCTCAGCAAGAACTTGAATTTCGAATCGTGCGCCATTTTCGTCTGTCAAATGGCTAGTCATTTATGACTCTGAAGATATCAGTAATAAAATACAAAAAAAACAATTAAATTAATGTGTATTTTAATTTATTTAAAATTCAAGTTCTTGCTGAGATACCCTTTATTTTTGCCCCTCCCCCCCCTGTCTGATAACCTGGATAAGCCCATGACTCAGACCTTGTACAACCCTATCAGCAGACCAAAGTGATGTTTACGTAACAGCGCCTGTCAAAGTGTTAAACCGATTGGTCTTCCGACGATCACTTTTTGGACTCATAGTCCCGCGACTCGATAGTTCAAATGTCTTGCCACAAGCAACTAGACTTTTCATTCTCAACCCCGAATGTTGGGTAGCTATACCGATACGGATATCCAATTTGGGCTATGTTCGTCGACTCGCGGAACTTCCGCGGCGGATATCGCGTTACAATTACGAATATTTGAGGGAAGTTCACATGATTGCGCTCAGGAGCAGATTACTCCGACGGTGTTCTTTCTTCGAGGCAGGGATGGAGGAATGGGCGTACCTCGTATCTAGGAAACTCGTTGTTCAATCTCCTATGAGAGGAGGCTGTTCAACGAGTTTAGATTGAAACTGCCTGCCCGATCGTCGCTTTATATCGATAAAACGTACATGTGCACGGCAATCTTGCCGTACCATATCTCCGTCACTAATGATCAATTTACCTTACCGGCTTTAGCCGGGAGACGAATTTGACTCGGGAACTCGGTGAACAGGAGGGGGGAGGGGAAGGATGGCCATGGGAAGGGGAAATTGAAATCGTTTAATCCAAAGTATATTCTCCTCCGGCCCCTGTACGTCTTGTAACTATCTACGCTCGTTGCCTCAACTTTGAACCGTCGAAGTTCGCCCGCGCATCTCCGCTCGCTTCGTGCTTCGCGACACGGCGAATCCTTGCAATCTTCCAAGGTAGCTAGATGGGCAGAGGAGGAGCAGGGGAGGGATTCTGCATTATACTTGACGAAACTTCCCACACTTTTATTGGCGGGACGAGCGGTAACGCCGGACGGTAACTAATTAAGAATCACCGGGGTCGTTCTGATTAAAGGAGCCACGCCATCCTCCTCTTTTCTTGTTGCCCTGAAAGAAACCAGTCGTTTTCGCTGATGCAATTAAATCTCCTCGTCGAATACGGAACGAGCGCCGTGGGGGTTGTAACCGTGGACGAAAGAAGGGGGGCGAGCCTGTGTTACTTGCAACGATACCATGAATTTCACTAAAGAAACATTTATTACGACTGCAATCTTGTTTTATCGCAATACAGTCTGGTCAACAGTTATTGGATTGAAGGATCCCTTTTGAGGCCACGAAATAAATTCTGAAGCGGAGGTATTTGCGATGAAGGACATGAAATTTTAAGTTGACGTTCTCGCGTGTTGTAACATTTGTAGTTTCACGATATTAACTGTTTGTAATTTGAACGGAACTTTTAGGTTTTCGAATTATACTAAACCGAATCTTGTTGATGCAACGAGGATGTTGAAGAATGAAAGATTTTCCAATATTAGTCTCCACGAAAAAGTCCGTCAATCAACGACACAATTCGCTTAGGAGACTAATCTACAGAATCAATAACTTGCCTCCAAATTCAAGAGTCGTTAAATTTAATCATACCGTAGTTTTCAGAAATAGTTTTCAGGATAACGTCCACCGAACTACACTTTCTTCGTCCTCTAAACTAACATAACCAACATAAAATCATAGGGAGCCACATGCACGAAAGAACAAACAGCAAAGAAAGTAATTCAGGCTGAAAACCCGTGGAGAACAACAGACAATCATCAATGGGCAACAATCGCGGCAAAGCAATATTATTCGAGCCGTACCTTCCAGTTAAAGCGGATTTGCCAAGTACCGGGAGCGACCGCCCGGTTGTTTATTTCGAGGAGCGAGGTTACGACCGGCAATTAACGGAATGTTCTGTAATACGAATGTAAACAGTCCAGGCGTTTCGGGTGTAACGCCGCCGTGGAGATATACACCCGTGGCTGAGCGCGCTGGCGCTCTAGCGCGTTCGCTCTTCAATTTCGCATCGGTTTGCGAACACACGTTCTCTATAGCTGTGGACCGGGCTATAAACGCTCAACCTCCGTGCACAGACACAGAAACAGAAGGTACCCTGGCGATTTGTGTAGATTTTACGAGATAGCGGTCGAAACCTTGGCTGGCTTAGAGATCGCGCCGGTAAACCAAGTCACGGCACCGCGGGAGAGCTTCCCCCGTAAATCCCGGGCTCCTCGACCCACAGATTGATTTGACAAAATCAATTCTAGTACCAGGATAGCAGCACCGTGGATGCAGCTTTATACGAGGTCCACGGTGTCTTATACGACACACCGATCCCGATATACGGCGTCCGAGACAACGGGAACAGTTACGAGGAGCCATCACAGGAAGACTCCACCCCTTCACCCTTGTCCTCAACTTCTTCGTTTCCCCGTGGATTAGAATCGCAACGACTGGGCGCGGGGAATTCGGCGCAGTGCTATACTGGCATCGTCTATCAGGAAATAAGATATCGATTAGTGCCACGAGAAATTCCGCTCTGCGACGAGGAAATGAGCGTTGATCGAGATTTTGCCCCGTGACACTGTCGATGCACGGTGTACTTCGGTTCAGTGAGAAAATGGTCTGGTCTATTCATATTTTGCCGTGGGCTTTTTCAAGAATTTACCGGTTTATAATACAATGGTTACCCCGATTACTGAACATAGGCGAGAGGTGTTCCTTGAGGCGTATATTTACAAGAATACAGTGATTTCTCGATGAATGCGACAACAGCAACGAGCACGAGGAATCACCTCCGTTTCGATTGTACCACGATTTTAAATATACACGGTATACACGTTGGTTTCTTTAGCGAACGAAATGAACGTAAAATGAGGGTGCAAATTTCCATCTGGTTAACTGAATGGAAAAGACGGACGCGTTGTTCGACGTGTCACAGGTAAATTGCGCGACCATCGGTCAGACCCTGCAACAAATTCGTTCTGTCGAATCAGCCAGTTCAAAAGTATACCCACTGGAGCGACAGCAGACTGCACACCATGGGAAATCAATTGCTGCCTTTTCCAAGCGACTCGAGAATCTTCCCCCTAGCCCAGATCTTCTGAATAAATATAACACCCGTCCGCTCGTGACGGGCAAACCAGGCGGCGATCTTCGCACAAAAGACGTATCAACGAAATAAATCATGCACCCCCCGCCCAATGGACACGGGCACTTCCCCATTTACGCGCGTCCGACCGAGTTCTCGCTCGCGACACCGTGTATGCATCGTGCCTTTGTATTTTTACGGTTGTGCATCGACAATTTCATTCTGGATTCTGACGATGGATTCGAACTCGATTTGTCGTTCCGTGTTTCATTGCTCTGTTACAACGTTTCTTTCTGTGCTTTTTCTTTATTTTTGCTGCGAAACGTTCCAATTTGTCCCCAGGAACAGTTTCATGGTGTCACGCGAGCGGTAATAAAAATGTACGTGTGTAATGTAAGACGGTTTTTATGCAGAACATGTGTCAGAGGTATAGAGAGGGTGGAATATGTCATAGATGGTTCGGGTAAATTCTATCAATGTCTGTGATAGAACTGCAAATGCAGTTCTGGTGTAGCGATCCTTCAACGTCGAAGTGAAGGGTGCTTTGATTCTGGGACACCAAAAAGTTTTTAATTTTCCATCTCTAAATTCTAATTTTTCGAAGAACAGGTGCAGAAGTTTATATTCCGAGTTATGGAAACTTATTTTATACAATCAAGTATAAATTAAGTAATACAACCGATAGAAAGTCTTCAGTCGGACGATTAAATACGACCCCTGGAGAGATTACTAACATACATATACAATATACAGGGTATCCTAGTTGAAAGGGGCCACCTAAATATCTCTTTCCTTTTTAACGATATGAGAAATATTCGTGGCACAATTTAAATGATTTCAAAGAAGGACTACCATCGAAAATAAATTTTTTTAAGGTAATATTTTCCATGTTAATACAACAGAAGTTCGAAAATGCGGAACCAATAAAGGGGCAAACGCAACGATGCAAATACTTGTCGCTGCACCTGAACCAACGGAGATCAAAGAGTAGACATTTATATGCAGCTTCGTGAACCGTTTGTCCGGGGAGTTATTGCACGAGTGGACAGAGCCTTAATCTGTTAATGCCCGGCGGGAACGGTTAAGTCGCGCGTAGTTATAGCCCCCCCAGTTTTTGCTCGCCCTTCTTCGCAACCCCCGACACGCCGGACTCGGTGACTCGTCGACCCTGTCGCGTTATTGCGCCGGGGGATATTAAATTATTGGCGCGTGTATACATCGACCACCCGTAATATCAAGTGCTTTTGGAATCGTATGAATATTAATGGGGCGACGTTAACCGTCCACGGGACCAGGGGAGAACGGCTGATCCGCATGGATTACGCGATCCGCACGGCCGTACGCTCGAGACAGGGGGATACGTAGCTTTTTTTCGATAGCCAGAGTTCTTCTCTGCTTCGTTCCTCTCTGTCCCTTCTCCTAACTCTTAGCGGACAAAAATCCCGTACACACTGTACAAAAAAATAGTAACGAACCCCCGTAATAATCCACGGTCGGAAAACCGTGAAAAAAGAAGAAACGACAGGGGCGAATAAGTGGAGGGAAGAATGAAAACGAACGCTTCAATTTACTTAATGGACATCGAAAAACTGATTTCGCTGACAGACATCGCGCGAGCGACGATGATTCATGGTGGAAAAAGTACACACAAGAGGAATTTTCTGTCTTGAACCAAGCGAACGGAAGGGATCGCGTTACATTGGATTCATCGAAGTCACGTTTTTATTCGCCCTCGGTTAGATTAACTTCGATACGAAGTCGCAAAAAATTGTCGAGGATACTTCAAGGAGGTGTGGGACACCTTGATCGATCATCTTTGACATTTTTGTTCGACCGTGGTAGACCTAGAGAGTAGTCTCTTTCTCTCTCGAAGAAAACGGGCAGCATCTAATGGACTTTCAGGGAAGCGACGTTGGCACGCGATGCGATTAAGAAGCAGCCGTCCGACGTTTATCCGAAATTAGATCGTTAATCGCCCGGACGAGGCAGCGATTGTCGAGTTTATTACGGCCGGGAGCTCTCAACGGTTGCCCCCACGGTGATCGAGCGAATGATCATCTCGATCGTGAGTTCCCTCGTTTCGATGATTCGGGACCATTAAATGCCTTGTTTGGTTCTTGCTTATTTTTATTCTAAACTTCTCAAAATTTTCATTCTAAACAAAAATTTAATATTTATTGCCAAATTCTCCAAATAATAAGCTTGTAGGCTCCTGAATTTCCGTAAGCACGTATAATTTTGGTTTCCACTGATCTTCACTCTTACCAATTGTTACGAAAACAAAACACACTACACTCTATTGATTAATAATGTCCTTTCATCTATGTGCAGATTACCTAAAATCCTCTCACTAGGATAATCGGCTCATCTGTGATCTGTAAAATTTCCTTATAAAACTCTACCTGTTATATTAAAAAAGTTTTTGCAACAGGATATATTCCTATTGGTGACTTGCAAAATTTCACAAATAATATTAGTTCAATTGTACAAGATGCGGTCAAAGAATATTGCAAGTTCTCTAACAATTTGTATAAAGCTATCACCAAAGTCTGGTATATCAGTTATCAGTCCCATTGCGTCAACCCAGTTTACTATGAAAAGCTGCATAAAACTATTTCGCAAAGGCGAAACGCGATGAAACGACGCGTATGCATTTCCGTATACTCCTCCATTCAGAGACGCGCCTCCCTCCCCGACTAGCGGAGTCCTCGAGAAGTTCACCGGTGCAGCTTCGTGAATTTCGCAGAGTTCAAATGCACCCACGTTTTGATTACCCATAAACTTCTGTGCCCGCGACTACGGCAGACTCTCGTTGGAAAAAAAAAAGAAATCTACCGCGGCGAGGGAAATTGCTCGCGAGAAACCGCGGGGAATCGCGAAAAACGGTATCCACCGTCGACAAGCATCACGGTCCGAAAAATTCGCGTCGTTTCTTCTGCTCGTCGCGTCAGCTCCGGCCGTGTTCGTCCCATGCAAAATTCGAGAACTTCACGGTAGATCCACGCGATATTTACCCGGCGATATGTCCCCGCGAAACGTTTTTCCTTCCTCCCTTGCCCGGGGGTCTCGTGCATTTTTCATTTCCTGTTTCTTCGTCCATTAAATTCCCGGTCTCGCGAATAAAAAAAACAATTGAAAACCACGCGTCAGTAAATGATTAACGGGGTCGTGGTAGGTCGCTACGTGACCGACGATGCACCGTCTGCATAAATTAACTGTATTCCGCCGGGGGTGGAAGGGGGAGCGTGTGACATTTTTTCGGTCGAGTTCGCCCGCCGAAACGAATCACTCGTTATAATCGAATCACCGGAGAAACCGTCGTGCCGTGATAAATATGTATACGCGCATAACGAGTCCGTTTAATCATTCCCGTCGATCGTTTCGGGTGTCTTTCGTTCCGTGAAAAGGTCTGACACGGATGATCGACCGTTGTGTTTTACGATCGAACGACGACGCATCATCGCGAATTTACATTCGCGCATTTTAGAGCTCACTGTGTATGTGTGTGTAAGCTTCCATCGGTGTCGACAATCCGTTGCGGCGTGACTAATGAATGGAATCGCTCGGATTGGTCTACCGACTGCTATCTACATACGTTATAAGTATCCCAGAAATTCTTTGAAATCGTGGCAAATCCCCACCCGTACTCGAGATGCAATTTAGCCCACGTTGGGAAGATTTCATTTCCTCTTCTTGTACCTCCCTTCGGAAAACGGAAGACCTACAGACTAGCCCGAACTACGCGAAACATTACCCTCGTCGTATATGCAAATTACCGTGGTGAGAACGAAGTCGAGGGTGAGATGCGTATCCTTATTAAACCGCGAGAGAGAGAAAAAAGAAAAGCCCTAGGTGGCAAAGATGAAAGGGAGAGGACAGGACGTGTAGAAAGTGTGGGTAAAAACGCAGAAAGAGAGAGGAAAGCCAGTGGTGTTATCGCCCGTTTTCTGACTCGCAAAATACATCCATCGGCCCCCCACCGTCGAACGATATGTGTTTTTTTCTTAAGCACGATACAAAATCGCTCGACCGTGTCGGCTGTTTGCGTGCAGGTGCTTTGATGCCCGATTGTTCGGAATACCAAGGACCGTTTGATTAAAAAGAGATTCGCCGCTGTGGTTCGCCGAACGCGAGCACACGGGTGGCGGGAGAGGGACGGCTTTGTGCATCTCGTATTCGGTCAGGATTACAGTCATATGCGGCGCGAGAACTTGGCAAACACGTCTGTCAAAACGCTTCTTCTTTTTTTTTTTCACTCTACTTCCACTTTTATTGAACGAGCCCGTGGCCGGATTGCAATTGGCGACCGGCCCCCCGATTCACTACTTTCCGTCTCTGTCGCTGTTCGTTCCACTAGCAAAACCTCTACCGTAGAGCTAGCCTGAATCTCGATCGTTTCCCGTTTCTACCGCGGCGATCCAACCGAAATACATTTCGATTCCGCCTAGAGACGGCGAATCGCCGACTCTTGAAAATTTAACGGGAGCTCGTAAAACACGGCCTCGCTCGACGCGCAGAGAATCCTCTAACAACGGACACGGTAGAGAGAGATGGTGTAAGGAGCATGTTACGCAGCGAACATTATGTTATACCTGTGTTTAAATTTTATTGCCTCGCGGATGTGCCACGCTGGTATCCACGGATCGAACAGACAGAGTTTGTAAACTGCTGGGCGATTTGTTTACGAGAAATTCCGACCCAAATGAACGACACGGTATCCCTCAACTATTCCGGAACAATCGTTGTTTTCTCTTTCTGTTCGTGAAAATGGTTGGAAAGTCTGAGAGGAAAAAATTTTGTTCCCCTCTCGACCGCGTGGTGGAGTGTGTTATTAATTGGCCGGTGTCGCCTGGAGTTTCAACGACGGCGTTTGTGGCCGTCTGATGGGGAAACAGCAATAATGCGATCGTATAAGTTGTATAGTCTTCCATCGTGACCGGTCTAACGCGAGGCTTCGATATGACCGAAGTTTGCCTTGGTAATAGATCAAAGACGTGATCGCAATCGTTGCACGATATAAAATTCTACGGTGGATAGCAGCAGCTTGGAGAAATTGAGTACTTATTGCAGAGACAATTAAATTACCGATTAATGTTTACTAAAGTATGTTCACTTCCTTAATTGTATTCTATTAAACGGTGAAGATAACTATGGTTCGAGAACATCTTGTGTAACGTGGTACTGACAAATTTCTCCATAGTATATTCAGAAGATCACATAGCTGTATATTTTGTCTGTCTGGGTCAAGGATAAATTACATGATATTGAAAAGAGATCGCTAAAAGTCCTTCCTCCAGGAGATGTCACAAGGAAGCGAAATTAGACATGTCATTTTACATAGTATTTCTTATTAACTCACCCTATATTTTCAACGATTCATAACTGAAAAAACAGAATATACTGTGTCTGGTTACGTACGAACTTTTTCACTGTGCCAGTCAATGTGTTAAACCAAACAGGCCCTAGAATCACCTGCTGAGTCCGCGAGCATACAAGCCTGTCGGTTTAATCACGGAACAGCGTGTCCGTACGCGGCCAATTGTTCGCCGCGATCAGTCTGTTCGCGCCAAGGGCCTAACCTTCCCGATTACATCGTCACGATACGGTACGCGCAGAAATTATTTACACGGTGTTTTCCATCCGATTTCGAGCACCTACACGCCCCCCACCCATCCTGACGATCATCCCGACATGGGGGGTGGAAGCGTCAGGGGTGGGAGGTAGAGTAAGAAAATTCTTGTCCATCCGCGGGGCGGGTCACGTCACATCGCGTGTGCCAGCACGTATAACAGATCCATCGCGGGGCCTCACGGGAATATATATCCTCGCGAAATTGTATTATGCGTCGAGATGAGTTAGGCGGCTGCCGCGAGAGGCGTCCTTCAAAGTGTTCCATCACGCGACTCTCAGACAACGAAATGGAAAAGTGTAAGAACGGCGAGATCGCGTCGGTGGTGTCGAGTTAACATCGTAATAGAGAGTAAAATTGAAGAAGGCAAATTACGAGGCGGCTTGAACGAGATCTCGAACCCAGGCCGCGTTATAATGCGCTCGAGCTTTTCCCACGCGAACAACGGAGAGTGGCTCATAACACGGGGAATGCGGCTCGCGCACTAGTACCGAGAGACCTGAAACCAATTACTGGTTACGCTCTTTCTTCCTGTCTAGAACTATCGGTTCTTGCCCCCACTCCACACGGCACCGTACCTACTGGGTCTCGCCACCGCGAGTTTCAATGCTTCGGCAAAGGGAACGACCGTATCGTAACAACGTGTCGCGGTTGGAATCGAGCGGAAAGTCCGAGGAAATTGAGAGATTAAAATAGTAGGTGGGCGATACACTCTTACAGGGGGGGAAATGTCCAGATCTGGGTTAAGGGTCGGTCAGAGAGCATTAAACGGATCGAACAAAGAGTCCGTCGGTGGGACGTTTCCAATCTAGCTGCAATCGGAATCGCGCGGGGAGATTTTGTACGACAGGAGAGATGATGGAGAACGATCCATTGAAAATATTCGTTTTTGTTAATCTATTAACGAAGCTTTTCATCTATTAATCTTCGTTAATAGATTGAAAAAGACGAATCGAACCATTTGTCAATGTTTGGCTCTTGCTGGTGGCTTCGATCGAAGTGGTACTCAAGGTGAGTTTTTCTTTATTGTGTAGGCATATTAGTAGAAAAGAGTATGGGGATGAATTCATGTGTATTATCATTTGGTATTTCCAATGAAAAACACTACACAGATTAGGAATATGTAAATGTAAACAAAGCACGTTGTATTACATATTGTTGTATTTATTCGAATTGTACACCGCGTTCACGAAAGTGGCAAGATTAAATTACTAATTGATATTCGAGTTGCATGTACATAACGTATTGCAATCACAGAAACTTTCTTAAATTAAAGAAACCCAGATTAGAGCAAACAGACCCAGATACCACTGTCTCTACGAACATTAAAAACGTCCAATTAATGACAATGTCCCCTAAACAATAATGATATCAGACTTTCAGCAATTTCGTACTATCTTGTAACATTTACTGCACATTCGATAAGTGTCCTAATAATTATGAGCGGGAATGGTAAGCTGAAATTAATGTTTGGCTTGCGAATCATAGTTGCCAAGACAAAGTACAATAAGTCACGAGAGTAATTGATTCTTCCAGTTCAAAGTTTCGATTCATCCGAAGCAAATGATTTCGCAAATACAGAAGAATCGCGCGAACAATTACTTATCGCACGCTTCGTCGATCTTGATTAACGCCAGCGAGCTTGATTACGAACCATTCGCGCGACCGTCCGTGTCGATTGGGTAAATATTTTCGATCGGAGGGAATAAAATAACAATTCATTAAACGTGTAACGTGGATCGGGTGAAAAATGTCGAATTCTCCGACGGCGTGAGCAAATAGGTGCCGGTCGCGTGCAATAAAGTATTATATTGTAGGTAGAAGTCACGAGAGGATGGCGCATTTGTAATTTAAATAACTGGAACAATTGCAATATCGTGCACGGGATAAAGTCCATCGGTGTTCTCTCCAGGCGTGTCGCCTTTGCCCGGTGAAACGCGACACGTTCGTTCCGGCTGGCTAAATGAATCGTTGTTACCTATCGCGATTAATTGCGATTCTTCAAATATTCCCGGCCCCCGTCATAAAAATTCGCAGGCGTTGATTAAAATCATCCGCCCCAGCGAGAATAATCGAATCAATATCGAACGCTCAGTTAACATTTACACTGAATTTGGATTTTTTCGACCACGTAAAATTATAACACGCTGATCGTTCTGTATAAACTTTTTCACCGTTGTATTTATATTCCTTCATTCAACAAAGACCAAAAAGGAAGGCAAATGTTTGCCAGTAAAAACGTTCAGCTGGAAAATAAACGAGCAGATCGGCGTGTGTCCGTCGATCGAACGTCGAGATCGTTTCGAATGATCGGCGAGGAAGCATCTGATTTATCGAGAGAGATTTAACTTACGTGGAAATTGCTTGATAAGAGGTAATTAATAGCACCTTTAGGACAGTTTCTCGATAATTATGGTCACACAGACGGGAAAGGAAGCTTAACGTTCGTTAGCTGCAAAGACTGAGTTTAATGATTTTTCACGGGAAAAGAGGAATGACCGGCCGTTTCCCGGATACCTCACGACGAAAACACTCGACGCCAGCTACACGATGGAAATCGTTGGAGCAAATTGTAGGAACACCGTCAAACGATACACGATGAAATTATTCAACTCTTCGAATAAATCCCTCGGTGGCCGTCTCTTAATCTTTCCGAAAGATCTCGATTCCAATTTCTGAAAGTTTCCCTCCATTTCCGAGGACCGATAAAATCGGTACAACCTTCTGTAGACTTACCAACGAAGGAACTTCTCCGGTGCAAAGTCGAAAATTCAATTAGGAACTTGATTACCTTTGCTTCGTTTCGTAAAACTCGCGATAATTGAAATAACTAACAAGGCAGCACGAAGCGTTCGATATCCGAAGAACTTGACCGTCGTCGGTTCAACTTCAAGCACAAATGAAATTGTAAATAAAAATAGGGATTTTAAATTGAAATAACTAGTAAGGCACGAGGCGTTCGATATCCGAGGAACTTTCTTCGAAAAAATTTTCCGGCGTGTAAACCCTCGCGAGATTTTGTAATTTTCCAGAGACGCTGCGTACACGACTTGGCTTTTCACGTTTCGATAACGTGTCCGCGATAGGCGAAGTTTCCATTGTGGCCGCGGAGCCGTGCTCTCTCGGTGTCACGGATCCACCAGCGTGCGTTACGGGACCATTTCAAGGCATTATGATTGCGGAAAGCTCACAGCGACGCGGCGTTGTTGCACTTTGCATGAGAGATTAGACAACGGGAGGGAAGCGGAACGTTTCAACGAGCCGCATTGCCACCTGCGCGACAACTTCTACTGCAGCTCTTGCCTAATGCAAAGTCTTTGTACTTTCGAATTCATTTCGTCGTCGATCCATTTCAATTTGGGTATTCACAAGATCGACGGGTCGTCCGAAGTTATAGTGATTATACAGAACAGGTGTGAAACTTTGACGGATTGTTGGAGAAGTGATACGAATTACGAGTGAAATTTGTTTTATAATTGTGAAGCTTGTTTTCTATTCGGATACAGTTACAATATTTGATAATTTTGTCAGTCTCATAGTGAAATCATATGTTTCGAACGAAGTGATTTGTGTGGAATTAACGCGAAACAAAAGAATATACATGTACACTCCTGCCCATAAATCACCAAAACATTTATTCTGGTAAGCGTAGAATATGAAAGTGTTAGGTTTAAACAGTTACTTAAATTCTGAAACAAACGAACTCTATTAATTTTGTTTTAAATTATATTCTATGTTGTGAACAATCTTAAAAATCTGTTTAATTGGTATGCTCATTTCACTCAGGAATATTCATTCAAATGGATTGTGGCACTTTGACAGTTCAGTTTTTCAAATAATCCTCCGCCGATTCCACTCAAATCACTTCCGCTATTTGATTATATTTTTCCACATGTTCTTGCTATTAGCATTCTTAGATATCAGTGCTGAAATTCCTGAATAGTATTAGAAAATTTACAGTTGATTCTCATTTTGTAATTATTATTAAATATTTCTGAAAAAAGTTAGACGTATGTTCGAAATCGCTATGTTACCGAACAATCTAATAAATTAGTGAAATTGCTTCAAAAATGTATTCCTTAAATGGGAGTACGGGAATGACACCAAAATTCATGTTCATCCTGAATCAAATACACAAGAGTATAAATTATTCAAAACAATTTTAAACCGCTGTGAATACTTTTAAGTTTTGAGAATAGGAATGATTTTCGATAGATTGATTTCCCAGTCAAGCTACCACAGCTTTTCACATTAATCCCGAGTGACCCTGTATATACGCAACAATTAAAAGGAAATCATAATTTCTCGAGAAGCGAGACATAAATGCAACACAAGACACCTGTCAACGCGACTCATAAATGTCACTCCATCCCAGAATCCTCTCCGATTAACAACATTTAATTCCTCTGAATTTATAATTAAAGGACACTTTCCATCGTCAGACCAAACAATTTCGTTATTAAAGGAATTCCGCTCTATTTGCAGCTCGGCCGCGAATAAGCGAGTCAAAGTCGGTAAATTATTCAAGTTGCATCCGAGCTCCCAAGTGAACGCGAATTTTACACAGTTTCGAGCGTGGCTGCAGGCTGCAGGACGGTTTTACAATCTCATCACAGTTGCAACGTATCAATTTACTCTGCCGTCCATGCTCCACAACCGCAATTCTTTTTTATAAAATCGACTATATGCCGACATTTGTCCGGTTCGAAATTCGGCAAATTTTTTCAGATAGCACACCCAGACGAAAAAATAAAGTGAGGAACAGTGTCGAAAAATTACGATCACCAAATCATTGAACAACCAAAGCTTCGGGCAAATTTTTCTGGACGAACGATACGAACCACGAGTAACCTATAACGAAATTGTATTTCGTGTTCACTAGCAACATCGAACAGCGCCGATCGGTCTACACATCATTCGAATGGGAATTCATCGAACGATTTTTCATTCTCGTTCTCGAGATATTTAAAAAAAATCGTAAGCCCATTCGGGGGTCTTCTTCTTTGTTGCTGCGTCGTGAAAGGAACGGTTGAACATTTGTAACCGCGAGACCATGCATCGCCACGGTCAACTCAATTACAGCCATTTAAATGGAAACACGATGAAACACGGCCTTTCACGCTATAAATAATACAGCTCGGTATCGTTGTTCCACGTCTGGGAGTGTGTAATACTGCTTTCGTGGTCGTGGCCCGCAACCTGGAATGGCCACTGCGATAATTACAGAGTCACGAGCTCCCGTATAGAGAAACGGAGGCGCGGCGAACGGCTACGGGCTAACGCACGATATATCAGCAGCAAAGTTTCCTAGCGTCGAGTACTTCGAGTAAAAATCGGTTACGTAACGCAAGGGCAGATCCAGAGAGGGGCAATCGTCCCCTCCAAGAGTAATGAAATATAAAAATATTATTTCGCACTCTGAAAAACTTATTAAGTACATTCTGAATTTTTTATAATGTATAAATGAATAATGTGAACTTAATCATTTAGGTTATAGTAACTTGTAAAAAAATTTTCTTTTGTACATTTTACTCTTATATACTTTTGCACATTTCACCCCCACCCCCAAGGAACGCTTCTGGATCCGCCACTGACGTAACGAGGCCGAGGCGTTTCAATAAACATCCAATAATCGACGATCATACCGACGCGGAACAGGGCAGGGAAAAAAAAACGAGAGAGAACGGTGGTTCGCGCGTGTAAATCAGAAGGGACGCGTCCCAATTCCGTGCTTCGAGGAATGATTTGTGCGAAACCGTGGTCGTCGCTTCGAATAAAATGTTGCAGAAACGACTGTCGACGACGGAATGTACATCAATTTCGCGCTTTGTTCGTTCTCCCCTTTCCCCGTGCCGCCTGTCCAGGGAGTCGCGCCATGAATCGGCGCTGGGGCCGTTTAAACGATTAACGAACGAAACTAATGAAGAGTGGACTTCCGAAAAGGGTTGGGGAGGACCAGACGCGTTTCTTCGTTAAAACGGGAATTTTTGGGACGGAAAGTTCGTACATTGAATGAATTGATTGCTGGGAAAATTGTTGCAACGACCTGTATGGAATTCAAATATTTTTCAAGTAATAACAAATCAAATATAAGTCGAGAGTATTTTAGAAATAAAAAAAATATTCCTGTTATTTAGTATACTAGAGAAACGATTAAGATGTATTTAAATTACTGACGAACTTTTTTGTCTTTGAACATTTTTTCAGGAAAACAACGAGATTGAGTGTATAAATAGCTCCAAGAAAAACGGAATTAACCCTTGCCCTGCGGACTGCTCGGAAGCAGAGCTGTGTACGATGTTCTATGTTAAAAATTTGATGAAAATCCAGTTGTTTGTACAAATTTTATAAAATGTAACAACTGTAGTTATCGCAGAAGCAGCGTACGATGAATGCAAAGCAATGCCAGATTCAATAATGGTGATTTCCGAATTTCCTGTTACAACAAATGCAGAACACTTGAAAGCGATGTTCGCTATCAAATGATAAATAATTGCAATGCAGAAATAATCTCTTTTTAAGGATTATGTCAAACTATTCTTGTTTCGAATTCTTTTAAAAAATAATAATTACAGTTTTCTACAATAAATATGCACCAGATAATAGAGACTTCCACAGCGCATTTGATAACATGGAACACACTTCTGCAATGGACATGTGACATAAAGTCAATAAGAAATTTCATATAAATATGTAGCGATACTTGGTATTCTTTTCCATTAATAGATATTTATGTGTGTCTGTAAAGTCTCACCTCTATAAAAAGTTTACAAAATTGAGACGTTTATGAAACTTTTCTCAATGTTTCTATATTACCCGTTGATTTAAATGGACCACTACAGTGAATCCCATACTTTATGAATCACCATATACATTACCCAGAACATAATCCTTATTACTGTCATCTATGAACTTTTATTAATTATAAGAAGGTGGTTCGAGTGCAAACTGAAATATCATTGGAAACCTCATACAATTTGAAAAGACGTTAAAATCAAATAATCCCTCGCAGTTAGGATCGACTGTTTGTTTTTATACGAATAATTGTTCAGACTTGAATCACGTAGAAATCCATACAATCAGAATTAAACAAGACCGAAAGAGAAGAAAGTATATTATAGATCGTGAATCGAGATTGGAATCCGGATACTTCGTTTCATGGACGATCGCGCGAATAAGTTGAATTGCTCGAGCATCCCGTCCAACATTAATATCCGAAAAGTGTCTGTCTGTCACCCGCAATAAGTTTGCAGAAAAGTGCCGATTAAACTTATTCCATTAACCCAACGCGATTTCTGCGAGTATCGGGACGTAATAGACAGTATTCGATAACGACCACGACCATACAGACGCGAGTGGCTCGTGTTTGGAGTCGCGCGGGTTTTCCCGCGTTAAGTGCGCGCACGTCTGTGTTAATAGGAATTCGACAAGTACGGAGCGGCTCCCGCTGAATGTAAATTAGCTGGTTTCGCCGCCCCCTCCCCGAGGACGTTTGTAAACCGTGGAAATCATCGACGGGACGGAAGGACGCCAAGAAACTTCTTCTTGGCATACGCGATAAGGAAAGTAACGTGAACCGCGGGAAACGATATGGGGACGAATACAAATACGACGGTGAATCCCCGGCAGACCCAGCGATTGATTCGACCAATCGGCTGGATTGGATACGCGACAGCGGAAGTTTTCGTTCGTCGGCGAATTTGGTAACTCGCGGGGCGTGGAAACGACCTAAGCATTGAAACTTTTTATTTCATCCCCTTTTGGCCGATTGTTATTTGCGGAAGACTTTTTTGCGGAGATATTTAGAGAGTCGAAGCCTTCATTGCTTTCTTGGAGGAATGTTCGTAAAGTTAGAAGGAAAAGTTGTCAGCAGTCTGAATGATACAGAATCAATACTATCGATTCCAGCCAAAAAGTTATATTCCATCGAATAGTACAAAAAATGGAATTATCAAATATAATCGCTGCCCCGTTTGGTAGTTGACAAATGTATCGATACCAAATTGATATCTTTCGAAATTCTGTTGTAGATACTAGAAGAGAGACTTTTTATCCATTGAACAAAAGAGATGTGAAAATATTTACCGTAGGAAGAATTTGTAGTGGTTCCACAATTTCATTAGTTTGGCGTACTGGATCAATCCTGAAAAAATGTATCGGATTGTTTGTAGTACCCGTGTACAGGTTCTTTCGGAACAATATCGGACAGATATCTATATACTGGGAACATATTCATATCCATTCGATTGGACTTCGTTTGGTATCAAACGGATATCGATACTTCGACGAACTAGCAAACCGATATAGTCTCGGTATAGTACATGTGTTCGTTTGGAATCGATGCAAAAAGTATCAATGTCGAATGTTGATACCAAGTACCTAAAAATGCGCTACCTTGCGAAACTTCCCATTGAGTACTTTGTTATGGAATTTCTTGAATATCGACAATATGAATTAGTATCGGTCCGATCATTAGAAATATTTTTACCACCATCCGAGAATATTTCCTTTCTTTCATATTAATTTAATGATATAATAAGGTAGCAAACTTTACGAAGAGGTTTAGGTTAAAAGCATGCCTCTTCAAGATCCTTCTTTCTTTTACAACGGTTCTCAAAACTCTGGAAATGTTGAAAACAACGTTGGGGCTGGTTCGAGTTCACAAAAGGAGCTGTCGTTTATGGCTTCGCTGACAATGAGTTTGCTACCTCACTTTATTGTTACCATCGACTATGTAGATCTTGTGATTTGTGAGTATTTAGCTTGTACTTAATTGTGACAATGAATTTGTTACCACACTGTACATCGACTACGTAGATATTTTGTGTTTTATGAGTACTTCACTTGTATTCAATTATGACAATGAGTTGTTACCACACTGTACCATTACCATCGAGTATGTAAATCTTGTGCTTTATCATATATTCTCCATGTGTTCTACGAGCGGCAGTAGATTTTTAGAGGATCATTCCTGTCTACGTTCTGTCCGTGTGCCAAAATGAAACGTTCCTGCCCTTTATACGCGGAAGAAAAGCGACCGTTCCCTCAAAATCTCTTGTTTCGCCACCGTCTGTTTTATGTCCTCCAGCTTGAAGTGTTTTTTATCTGTAGTCGGGATTCCTGTTCTGTCGATACCAGCGTCGCGCCTTGTAAAACGACGCAACGGAGTTGGCATCTATTGATCAAATGATCACAATAGGGATCACAATGGGGTGAAGAGCGTGGCGCCGCGGGGATGCAATGCGTTGCTCCCGATTCAATTTTCCTGTGTGTAAATTGCCGGCCGTGGTGGCCTCTAAAGGCGCGCGGCATTCCCGGGACCGTACACGCGCGTTCATGTAAACGCGAGCATATCCGAGGGCACGTGAAACCGAAGCCAGGCGGGCGCGCGTCCACTAAAAAGCTGACCCGTACACACTCGCGGCGGCCCCGACACTGCGGATCAATATACCCCGCGTCGATGCTAGATGACCACAAATCGATACTTCCCTGTCACGATGCTCGACATGTTTCGACTGTTACACAACTCGTTTCCAATATTCTCGTTGGCCTCGACGGGCACGGCTTTTTTTCACTCTTGTAGTCGCGTGTTTTCGCTTTCCAACTTCTCCTGTCTCGTAACTCACTCTTCAGAATTTCATCCTCTTATCTTGCACAGATACATCCCAAGTGATACGTTCGTATTTATTCTTTGCATCGTCACTGAAGTAATTACGTATAGCATTGCAACGTGGTAATCTTGGCACTGACAACATTTTCGTAATATTCATTAATTGCGCGATTCTTTGTATTTTATAACACATAATTGCAGGAAAAGCTATTGTTTAATAGACTGATAACTACCCTACGCGTTTACTGGCCACAGGAGCTGTAGGTTTTAAGCTTGTCGCGTAGCTATCGCCGCGTTTCGATAAGAGAGTTATAATTAAATTATTCGGTGAATGTAATAACGAGACATTTTTACCCGAGGAAGTCAAAGTATGATTTTCCTTGAACAACCTCTACAACTGAGAGAAAATTAATATTTCAAATGGCAGTGCAAAAAATGGCAAATAAACCATTTGGCGTACAAATACGCTTACGTCGCCGGTGACCAGTGATGCAGACGGTACTGGTACTCTTACGGTCGTCAATGAGTTTAGAAAATGCTTGTGGAACGTTCTCAGAGATGTTTCTTTCATCCTGTTTTAACCCTTCGTCGACTATGAATCGCTAGTACCGTTTAAACTAAACTAGCTAAGAACGGAAACGGGCATAGCCCCTGAATTGATGAATGCGGTCGATGAAAAATATTGACGTGGTCGCTGAAGTTACATGTGTATGCCACAAAGTCACAAATTTCTTAGAATCGACTAAATGAATGCATTTTTATCAATACCAGAGCAGCGGATCCTGTCACGCAGAGCGTCCAACTACAAGCACTTCGTCCACAAAGGGTCAGTATTCCCGAAAACGTACTCATTAATTTCCACAATTCTAAGTTACCCTGAATTCTAGCAATACCAGCGCTTGGGAAGACTTCCCTATGATACAGCTTGAAATAATATGGTTAATGATTTTTGGTATAGAACAATCACACGCAGCCCATCTATACCTACAAATTAAATATTCCCTGATCTATCGAACCCTATACTCCAAAAATCAGTATCGTTAGCTCCATCACTTCAAGTCCTATCCCTACGCGAAAACCCATATTTAAATATAAGTAATCTCTCTCGTGGAACTGTTCTAGTTAGTCTCTCTCTCTCTCTCTCTCTCTCTCTCTCTCTCTCTACTTCACTTCGATCAATTTCCCAGTTCTGTTCCTCCGAGAACTCTCTCTGTCTTCCCACATTCTAGCCTCTTCTCTGACATTTTACCCTACATACGCGGCCGCGTCTAATCGCCCCCAAGAAATTCAATTTCGACGATACTGATGACTGGCCTAACCCTATCTTCCACCCTCTCTCTACTTCACCACGTACTAGACGCACCGGCATCCGGCTCAGAAACGTGGCACCTCCCCCTCCTTTCCATACTTTCCAGCCTCCCACCACATAGCAGCCGAGGGATCCGCAGCCCAGGATCGATGTATCCGCGTTCCAGGAAGCTCGCATCCTCGTGTACGGGGATCCGAACAACCTCGATCCGGATTCTTTCCCCGTGATCGAGCCTGAGTTATGGCTGTATGATATATTTTCGGATGGTTTAGCACCGGCTTCGCTGTCGCGTTTACTCCCGATACGCCATTACATTCGACAAATGTTTGACAACCGACATTTCGAGTAATCTTCTCGAGTCGACATCGAAGACGGAAGCGACGAAGAATAATCGATTCTTTAATTCGGAGGCAGCGGTTCCCAAGAGGGAGTGACATAAACGTCATCATTGCCTTAAAGCTGCATTTCTTAGCTTCAATACGAAGTTGGAATGACATAGCAACTGTTGTGTGGTTGCCTAACTTAAATTTATTTAAAAATTTAACTTAGTTTCTAGATCTAAGTAGGAGCCAACTGGTATAAATGCAAATGTAATCCCTTAACTAGTCGAGTGGTTGTATAATACTTTAGGGTATACATGTACCCTATAATAGGTAGCTCTCTCAGTCTCAGTTTGCCGTTCCCTTCCGAAGGACTGAATTTGACAATTTCGCGTTTCTGTTTCGTTCAGACTAACAGAAAAATCAACCAACGAATGGTTTAGCTACTTCAAACTACTTCAAATTACCCAACACAAATTCACTGCCTACACTAAATCCCAGTTAAAATGAACGATCGCTCGCAGATTGGACTCCAGTACGCGGGGGTACATGATACGTTAATTTCTATTAGGAAGCCATTACAGACACCGAATTCTTCGTTTCCTCAAGCAGATGCTTATAATTTCTCCAAGCCATAAACGATATTAAAGAAATAAGCTACCAAGCGCGTATAGAAAATTTTAAACTCGTCTCAGCTTCTTTACCCTCAACAACACAGTGCATTCTATTATACTTAACATTCACTGTAGAAAGTTCCTGTGATCGACAACATTCTCCACGAAATTAATCAAAATTTCGTCCTGTCTTACACACGTAGCCGAAGTCTAAACGCAATTTTCCGTTTGCGACACTGAACCTCGTTAAGTATGAACGAGTGCCACGAAATCTCGTCCGACAGGTTTGTTCCACGACTGTCCAACTTCAGCCAGCGAACTTAAAGCCAGTTTGTAGGTCGCTCCACCGCCCGAAAGACCGTAATTAGAATAATAATTGGTTTCGCGACATTTGGCCTGGATTCGAGGTCGGGGCGACACTGCACCGTTCTCTCTCTCTCTCTCTCTCTCTTTCTCTGCGTACAATCGAATCCGCAGCACGGCGGACAAGATTAAATGGCGGCTATGTTCCGGTGGTGCGGGATTCGCCAATAATAGTGTTCGACGGAAACGGCGTACCGAGAACGAACCCGTCGGCGTCGTCGTTCCAGCCTACGTTTCAACCCCGAGCGATACACACACACACATACCCACACGACAAACGGTTCCCCTCGAAATCTTTCGTGGGTTCACACACGATCTAACCGTGTTTCTAGCCACCTCGCTTGTGCCACTTGCTCGGGGTAAGTACTTACCAGTGTTAGGCACTTGCCAAGATCTGTTCGGTTCGTGTTAGGCTTAGTGCATGTGCACGGGACTGCACGGAGTGGGTATTAACGGGAGTATCGGGTCGGTGCACGTGCGTAATTACTCCTTCGTTGCTCGTTTCAGTTAGTGCCGTTTGCGAACGAGCTTGGTTATCTACCTGTGATTCCTCACACCTTCGGTGTCTTTCGTTCCTCCACTCCGATCGTGCGCAAGTGGTTTGTATTATTCGAGGACATCTCACTTCTGTAGAGACTTATCCGGCTGATACGTAATTACTATTGATCAGACTTTGTATTTCGTTGGGGACAATGCGAAAATTGACGTGAAACGCGTATAAAAATCAACTGTGTTCCTCTGTCTTTGTACAGGACGGGATAAAATTCGTGGCATAAATCGGAGGTGGTACGGCTCAAGATAAGATGAAAATCAGGAATAACGAAATTGTATTAGAGGCTTCTATTTCGAGAAAATCAAATTTTGAAGTTAATGTGAGACGCGAGTATATTCGTCATGGTAGTAAGTAGACATGTAATGCAATGAATAGACACGTTAGACAAGTCTTATTCAATTGTAGGGGAATCTAGCAGATGTTTAAATTCAATTATCTTGAAAACGAAACGTCAAACGTAATTTCGTTATTCTTGGTTCTCGTCTTATTTTAAGTTGTACTATCTCCCTAAACTCATTTGTACCACGAATTTGGGCACACAAAATGATGTTTAGCAGTTTATACGTTAATTCTGACATATATGTATCGAATATTTCGATATGGGTCATGAATAACAGATGGTGGGTTGATTGAAGATTGAAAGTAGGACGCATCAGAAATCTCTGTAAAGGTTTCAAATTCCAGTAATGTCACCTATAATCGGCACCAAATGCTTCGGCTAATGTTAGACACTCCCCGGATGACAAATTAAGTTTCTCTCAGCTATCCTTACTATCATTCCCATTTTTCAAGTGTACGTACAGACCCATTTGGCTTCCTTCAATGGTCCTGTAATTTCGTTTTTACTACTCCCATAAAAATGTTCGTATTGTCAGCACTTTTATCTCCGTTTCCTTTCTATTAGCTTCTGGTGAAATAAACGAGGTAAATTCAAATCGTGGTCAAGATTTTAGATAAAATACTGAAGTTTCACTCATGAAATATATGATCATCGAAATATCTGGTCCCTAGTACAGTCTTCATTATTTCATTCAGTTACAAGAAACCTTTGGTTATCCTTAAGTCTTTTTAAATGGTCTTATATATTCTTTAATGGATTAGTCGTTGCAGCTCATCGTTTTCTACAGAAAAGTATCAAGCTATTTACGCCCAGAAACCATTTATACCAAAAGTATTATACCAATTAATTTAAAAAATATTTCAATTCCAATATTGCGATGTGGTACCGAGTAAATCTCTGCTATCAAGCTGAAGAATGTACGTTTCAACATCAACTGTAAGAATACCACTTCGCAATTTTGAAACTGAAATATCTCCTAGACTAATGGTTCTCTGGCATAAATAAATTAGCTCATAAGGAACGACGTGCTGCGTCGACTAATCTATTAAACAATATACAGTGTGATATAATAATGATAGGACCAGGTAAATGGTGATTCTACGTGAAAAAAATAAGTCGAAAATATGCAATAAAATTATTTTATTTAAGACTGTCCTTTCGAGAAAATCAAATTTGAAAATTAACCTGAAACGAGTGTATTCGTCATGGTCATAAGTAGAAACAGAATGTAACGAAGAGACGCGCTAACCAAGTCCCATTCAATTGCACGCGTTTCCAGTAGATTTTCAAAGTCAATTTTCTCAAAAATGAAGTCTCGTATATCAAACTTTCATTCCATATGTTCAACTAATTTTTTCACGTGGAATCACCTCCTACCCAGTTGTACCACCAAATGGTATGTCCTCTACGCGCTCCCTGCCAAAAAGGTACTCGCATCAAATTGGTTTCACCCTCGAAACCATTGAACTCTTATCTGTAACATTTTTCGTTATAACCAACGCTTTCGAAACCATTCACGGGGATCGATCGAAATGACTCACCCCGTATAACACTTAGGAAACATCGTGTTTTCTTCATACAGATCAGGTGTTTCAATTCCTATATACGTGGCCCGAAACACACGCTCGTCTACATACACACGAGCCTTCTTCATAAATACAACCAGCGCCCGAGTAAATACACATAGGTAGGCGGGTGCACATCTGCATGCGTTTATACGCGCATACCTTAGGTCTAATTCAAGGGGTGGAAGGGGGAGCGGTGCGCGTACTGCTATCTCCGGAATGCGACCTTTCTTCCAAGCACGGTTCATTTACCCCATTCGTAGGTACCGAATCGCGAGGGCGTTACATTCAGCGCGATATTCACTGGTAAGTGTTCATTAAACCCGGTGTTCTACCGTGTGAGTGTTAATAATAGTGGCGGAACAGAGAAGTATATATATAGTATGTACTCGTTCCTTCGAAGAGGCATCGAGTCGAGAGGGTTTCAACAAGAAGGTCGTCGTAGTCGTCGGATAATGGTCCACCTGCTGGCCCGCCATTTTTCAGGGGACATATTTCCATCGCGGCTTTCGGGATCGGGGCCGCAGATAAAGTACGTTTCACGGGTCCCCGGCGTTCGACAATTGATCGGTATCCGGTGTCGTTAGAGAGAAGCCACTTGAGCCAGATTTGTAACGCGAAAAATTTCGCCATCCCCTCCCCCCTTGCTCGGTGGTGACATATGTCCCGGCTCTCGATGTATTCCATGTTCCATCTCCTCCCTCTACCCTCCTCTAACCCCTGCAAGCTTTCAAATTATATGCAAAGTATTCGACGCCGTTCTAGATCCGTCTGTCTTAATTGACACACGTTTCGCGCGTACGCTTTGAAATTCATCCCCCCAACCCTTCGTTCGGCCAATCGACGGGACACGGTGGGAGAAAAGAAGTAGGTGACGAATAATTAAAATGACATTAGAAGCGCATTAACGAGGTATCTTTCGAGCGGAACCAGTTATGTTTCCTGGCCGCGAGTGGACGGTTCGCGATAATTAATACGCGAGCGTACCGACGACGAGCTACCGCCACCCTCACTCTGGTCGTCGAACGAATATACTCTTCCCACTTCGTGTCGATGAATTGCATACCCGGCGCTTCGACAATGTTTGCGATAAAGATGTGTCGCGACTTAATGCCGCAACACCGGGAGCTTCTTTTCATCTCGAACGGGCGACGAGTGTTAACGACGGAACGCAAACACCGCTGCGCTGGTAAATACAGACATTACCGTTCAGAAGTATCCGAATACATATGCGGTGATGCAAAACTGCGAAAAATATTCTACGATATTATTTAGATACCTTTATTGATTTTCAGACCTTTATCCTGCCGAAAGTGAAATGTATTAAATGGTTACAGAAGAACGTAAGTGATGTTTATTAACAAATCATATTGTGAGAAGTTCAGTAAAGATTCTATGAGAGTTGGATAAGAAGTTTGGTTGAATTCCTCGTGATAGTTTCTACTTCATCCCCACCACTGAGTAGGGAAGGCCGTGGAACGTGCCAAGCGCATAATTCATTGCCCCTCCTCCCTCTCCCGCTTTTGTTGTCGAAGGTCGGGCTTCGGGTAAATAATAAATTTATGAGGTGTTGAAACGATTCGCGGTGCACCGTGAAAGTTTCGAAACGCATCTGAATTTCAAACTCTCATGGTGTCTTTACTGTACTATGACCAAAGTTCAATGAAAAAAGGGTACATGTGTAATGTACAAGGTTGTGACAAAAACAGTTTAAGGCATTATTGGTTTACAGTATCCACTGCAATTCTTAAATTCGATATATTGCATTATCACGTAAAGCGTTTCACTTTCTTTTAGTATATATTGGTGACTCGTACGTTCCAATATTCATCAGGCGGATAATAGACGTTCTACTATTAGAATACTAGAGAATGTTGTACAGAATTTCAGTTATTCAGGAATCTATGTTCCATCAATCTGTTGCCAACTGACTGTTTCTTATTCGAATGAGGTTTGTCCAATAATATTTACGTAAACGTACATTTAAAGGTTACTGTGTTCAAATCAATTGAAAAATGTTATTCAATATCGAAGGCTATCCACCGCCTAACAAGTTGCTGTGAAAGGTAAGACGCACGAATAGAAACCTGATCGGCGAACTTCATTTACGTCCGGGACATAAAATCATAGGTGTTACGCGCATTCTTCCTACGCATGATTTCAAAGGAGTAACAGGATATCTCCCTACGCGAGAATTCTTGCGAAAAGAAAGCTACCTGTTCATCGACGTCTGAATTATTACATAGCTGAACGGATTTAGCGAGCGTAGTCACGATCTATTTGCCAAGAGAAATGAAATAAATAAAGGAAAACCATCAAACGAAGTTTACTGCCTGAAGATTAAAATTTGTTTTTCGACGACCAATTTTTTAAAACGACGACTCTATAATGGATGATCAATTTTTCAATGCTACAATTTTAAGATAGATGATATCAGTTCATTAATACTGCGGGTATACGCCGGATAATCAATTTCCGATTGCTAAAAACGTTCATCCAGAGGTCATCCGTAAATTCTTGAAGCGTACAATAAGAATTCCATACTTAAAAGGAAATTTTTCAAGTGACCAATATCTGATCATAACTTAGAACATAAACACAAATAGACAGAAAGCTTAACTGGTGGCTTTTGACGAAGTCGTAAACAATTTCCTGGTCCCGACGTTAGCGGGACCGACATCATCCTCCTTTATCGCTTCGATGACATAATCAATAATGATTAGTCAGCCCTCGAATGGCGACAAGCTAATGTCGCCAGAACGTAATGAGCAATATAGGAATCTATGAATTACTCGTTAATGCGCGATAAATCACGCGGCCCGTCGATATCCACACTTAGAAATCCTTCAAGAACCGTAACCTCCCGCGGAAGAATGGCTCGCTGCTGGCGGTGCAGCAGCCATCGGTCGAAAGATACAAAGTGAAAAATGTGCGGATGCCTCTGACCCGCAGGCAATACCGTTCGAGAGGAACACGATATACGGAGTGATGAAAAACAAGCGACACAATCAACGGTAACTCAATTATGCCGGGACATATCGATAGAAATAAGAATATTTTCAATGAGAATATCAATTTACACGTATATCGTATTAACCCTTTGTCCTCCAAGTACTCCTCCCAGGCACAAGCAATATTTGGCGATCCAATAATAAAACAGAAAAAGCTCGACTGCAAAGGGTTAAATTGGCACAAAAACTTTCTCCTATTTTTGTAAAACACAGTAGAAGGTACAGTTGCATAATTTCAACGTAGTTTCGGTTAATCAAACTAGTCTATAGATTCTTTGCGCTTTATTGTACATATTCTTCAAATAGATTTATTAAATATACCACTATTTTCATTTTTATTCAAAAACCTGCTCATCGGAATAACGTACACCCTCCAGCCGTACACGCCACGGAATATTCTCGACGACTTTTTACAGAAAAATTGTAAAAAATGTTTGTATAGGTACTATTCCTGCATGTTTCTGTTTTCATTGAAAAATTTTGATAGAAACCAGTACCTCTCTCGTTTAGAAATAAATTCCCACAAATTCGTTATATTTTTTACACATCAAGGTGGTTCAACCCTGAAATTAAACTACAAATAGAAATTTCAAAAACAAATGATAAATAAACAATTCTGTGTACAGTGAAGCTCTATAAAAAGACGTCAAACCATTGCACGACCTACAAATTGTTTTCGCCAACAGAGTGCCCAAATTTTCGGCAACATTCCTCTTTTTGGATACTGCGTATATAGCGGACCTCGCTTTGAAAACACTATCTATATGGTTACAGCCTCTGGCAAGGGCGTAGCCAGGTTATCAGTCAGGGTGGACAAAGATATTAACACATCGACTGCCACAGTGAAAAAGGCTGTACCTAACCAGACACACTTTATTTGGTTTTTAGTCATAAATCGTTGAAAATGTATGCGTTTTGTTAATACAGGCTGTTGGTTGTGTTTCAAATTATACTGTAATATTAAATATTACGTAAAAATTTTCTAATTCTGGGAAGGGATGGGGGAAAAAATCCAATTTTTCTTTTTTAGAGTGGGGCAAAAGCCACTTTTTTCGGAGCAAGTGCCTCCCGCTCCACCCTGCCCCCCTGGCTACGCCTATGGCCTCTGGTGACTCCTTTATGCGTACCGGGTAAACCGGAAAACAAAACACACCCGATGGTGCAGTATCTCGAATGATTTTCCCCCCACCGATAGCCGGATTTAAATGTGTACTCTGCCCGGTTGCTGGTACACATTTTCCTATTCGATCTCCTCGCGACGTAGATGTATTTGCAGCACACCATGACGTTTTTTTCCAATCCCCCCGCCTATTACGTTAGAAGCAGTGTCTCGCGGAGACGAGCATTCCTTCCTTTCCAATACGATACTGAACATAGAATATATTTCATCCGGCACCTGTGATCGATCGCGGCCATCGAATTTCCAGGTTATCGGTACGCCTCGGGGCGCGTCGCCCGTTTGGGGGACGGGATCAATCCTCTCGGTCCCATAAAGTCAGAATCGTGTCAATTGAACAGTTAATTTAATGGACGAAATAATATTTTCATTGATCTTTTCGGTGAACGTATTGGTAAATTTAATCCGTGGAATGGAATGAACGGAAGCAGATATAATATGCAAGCTGCGCCTCAGAAATGGAAAATGTCGAAGATGTAACTATTCCCTAAAATAGTAATTTCTATTATATCGACTGCTTCAATATTGGTAGAGATTGACCGTCTTCTCGATTTTGGTGTGACGATAGCAATGCCCTTATCTTCTACTCGGTAATCGTACTATGCTTATATCAGTATTATTCAATTCCTTTTGAATATAATTTCCTTCGACTCTTTATTTCGAATTTCGCAATACGTGATGCAGGAATACATAAATTCAATATAATCCGAAAACAATCCTCTTAAAATTGTATAATACATCGATGAATTTCATTCAATGCGGCCACAGGACGTAATCAACTGTTAAAACCTGAAATTTCGAATACCTGTTGAGCCGCACCGCTTTATCATTTTTACTATCTGCGAACACATTACCGCGGCTTTTGAAATTTTCCACATCACCGAACGCAACCTGCCAGGATTCGTCGATGGTTTGCTCGATGATACGCGCGGTTCGCGTTATGCAAGCGAAAAATAAAATCTGTCCGAACATTATAACATTCATAACATTATAGTTATCTGTGCAAACAGCCTTGCCCCGATGATCGGGACACGATAAAAAAAAAGTTACTGCATTATAATAGCCCGATTTACCTAGCTGCATCGAACCAGTTCCTGGAAGATTAACGCGTCAGGACGAAGAACGCACTGGTCGATTATCGATTGCCGGTTATTCGCGCGACATCTTCGTCGAACTTCACTTTTCACAGAGCTGCCGGCTCCTCCCCCCACCCCCTGGGCCCTTTACTATTCATACTTTTATTACCGTGTAAAAAATGCGACCACCGCCTAAGTTCAGCAATTCCTTTCCCAGTGCACAAATTGAAAATTCTTTATTCATGGAAAAAAAGAAAACGAGAAGAATCGCGGCGCCGAGAACCCGCGAGGGGACCTGCTCATCCTTTTAAAATCCCCCAGGTCATCCGATGTCGGTGTTAAAACGTTTTTCACCGTGGTCATACCACATGTCCTAACGAGGGTAGTTTAACAGGTTCGATAGAATTCAATCGGTCTCGATCGTCTGGATATTCGAGGAAATAATGTGTCGCGGGGTTTCTCAAACTACGGTGCGCATAGCATTGGTGGTACGGGAAAACCTTCTAGGTGGTATGTAAGCTACAGTTGCCAATCGTGCTGTGAAGCAGAGGTTCTCAATCTGGGGTCATATGCTCCAAGGGAGCCTCAGGATATTCCAAGAAATAACAGGTGAAAACAGGGGTCACGGCACAAGATTAGGGAGTCATAGAGAGAAGTGAAGAAAACAGTCACGTTTTCACAAAGTTTTAAGGAACAGGCCACGTAAATTATACTGCAGTGTAATATTCATCTTAATTTGAATTCATAGTACATTGTCGAGCAAATCCAGCTTCCGCTAGGCAAATAGACGGCTTCTACCACTGGGTAAATTTATTGCAAGTTCTGAAATAAATGTTAAACCGCATGTTAATTTGCCATAAATTTTAATCATTCCAGACACCAAGGGTAGCAGGTCTACGCTGCTTTTTCCCTCTAGCGGAGACCGAGTGTACGTGACAGATATTTCAGTGGTACGCGAGAAAGATGGTTCGAGAACCACTGACATATCGGATAATACGGAAATTTCTGGCCACGTTTGCGATGCATTTTGTGTGCGCGGCGTTTGAAATGGAAATATCGAAACGGCAGTTGTAGATTAGTACTAACCCGCGGTTTTATCAACTCCGGATGTACAATTCAATGGATATTGGCCCGTGTAATTCTTTGGGCACATTTCGATATTATTGCGCGTGTAGCAACGGGGGGATGAGTAAAGGGGCGGGACCGCCCGTTTCGGAATTAATACCGATTATGGTTTTTGATCGCGGCCGGAAGCACGCTGTTAAATCACGGTTTAAATCGTGACGGGCCTGGCAATCTTTCGTAAACGGCGATTCATGATAATCGCGCGTGAACGGTAACACAACAGTAAAAACACCATGGTGCACTCACCCGTTTACGAAACATGTAGAGAGGCAGAGAAAGGGAGAATGGTGGGCGAACGAACCCCTGTATTACGTGCATTAATTGTAGATTCTGTATACATTACTTCCGCATCTCACGCTTAAATAATATTTAATACGCGCAAACGGTGGCAGCTGCGCGCGCACGCGCACTCTCTCTCTCTCTCCCGACGGTAATTTATGTTAATTTAATTTCACGCCCTATGAATCCCGAGCTTAATAATTCCATTGATTTATCACAAAACGATATCAACGCTAAAAGCCCCTGGCCTCCTACATCGTCTCGTTTCCCGTCTCGCGTTCATTCCCCCGTACGTTGGATTTATTTAGTGGTTTCAGCCGTACGTTTTTCCTCGACACCCTTGTCGTTCGATATCGCTGAAAAGTTGAAGAGGAAGAGGCAGATCCTAAGGCGCAGATTCTGTTTTAAACGATATCTTTCGGACCGTCACATAGTGGTCCAGAATCAAAATTCAGCAGGTCATACGTTTATTTAGCTCACGCGAACAAAAATGTTGAAATATATAATTTTTATTTTAATAGAAATAGGTAAATGAACAAACTTTTATCAATTTAAGGGATCCTTTTCGATGACATCATCGTTCACTAACAGTGTTCTCAATTTCACCATGAAAGTCCGAATTTTCAGGAAATATTTTCTCTATCTTTTAATGAGATTGATGATACGAAAAAAGTCAAAAATATTGCGTGGAACAATCAATCCATGGTTACTAATAAGTTGATGTGAATTTTTTAGAGATAAAGGAAATTTCTTTTTGACCATTTGAGCTGGTAAATTTTAATTCTGGACAATTGTTCGACACATTGCAGTCTATCACAGTAATAATAACCCTCGTCCGGCGATGACTGAGTCATTTTCGTCAATTTCCAAGAATATTGTCCAACTCATCAGCTTCTGATAACTAAAGTTAGTAGTTGTTTATGTGATTGTAATTCAAATGAAATTGAAACCATTTACGAAGAAATTTGTTCCACAATGCATTTAGAAGGGATGACGCATGAATGTTCAAATAGACTTTTTACAAGTATTTTGCTATTTGCAGTATCATCAGACCTGTGGCCCTACCGATGGTTAAAAATAACATTAGAGATATTATTTATACAGAATAAAAGTCGCTGTACTGCTTTTAAACATAGTGAATAGTGTAGGGGATTTAAATACCTATAAAAATGCAGTTTGCAGAATCGGAAGTCGCTTCCATCACGGAAACTGATCGGGAACTGAGAACAGCGTTCTAGGATCAATACCGATGGAAGATTCATACTTAAAGCTAGAACGGGTAACCAGAGGTTGTAAGACATACATCAAGACGAAAGGAAAATAACATTTCAATCCTGGTGTACTGTTACATCAAGGCTGTCAGACACTTTTACGTGTAATTTAAGTATCCTAATAAATCCTCTATTACCTATTTACCACAATCCAATCCTCAAATTAATACTAAAGCACTCCTAAACGCCCCACCTAACTCCTAACACACGTATCCCATTTTACATTCACTTCCCTGTCATATTCTCTCTCTTTTCCCGTATCATTATCTCTCTAGTCATCATTACATGTCACCTAATGCAACAAAGATATTATTAGTATTAAATAGAAAAAATTAACGATCAATATCAGTCCATAGACCTATAATACCTAAAACCACGCGTTCTAAATATCTCCCATAGTCAAGCCGTGTAAAAAATTAGAAAGAGTTAACTGGTGTACGGTCACCAACCTGTCTTTTCCTAACGACGTGTGGTACGATAAAGAAGTTTTCGGTGCCTGTGAAACAGGGAGAATTAGAGGACGTGAAGAGGAATAAATGTCAAACGAAGGTAAAATGGTGACCTAAAGCATATTATATGTTTCTAATACTTGACTGCCTATCGGCCAAATGCGCGGTCTAGGTATTATACGTCTATGTATCAGCCTGAATCCGTGTTTATCATGCGTCGGTGATACGCGGAGGGATAGCCAGTTGCGATATATCCACCCCTCGAAAACCGGCAACAGGCATTTAGAAACATACGAAACGCGGTTCACCGCGGTTACTAATTAATTTCGAGCGGCAAGCTGGCGATTAACTCAGCGGGTAATATCATCTGGTGGGTTAGTACGCTCAGTAGCGGCCGCGAACGCATACGGATTGACAAATATGTGCGATCAAGTGAACGTGACAAACAGAGTCTCGCAGAAAGTTAAGCGACAGCTCGCCACGCGCGACAAAAGCTGCCCTCTCGAACAGGGGCCTGGTGATAATAGATTATTAGCGACCGTGAAGATTCGTACGAGGGCATACCACTTCGGTAACAATTTCAATAGTTTCGTCGCGGTGCAAACTTCATTACCGTTTACTAATTCGAGGAACCTCCTCCCTCACGCCGGAAATCCAGCCGCGTGACCAACGTACCCCCGACGATCTAGACACTATGCGCAATAATTGAGCTTAGAGCATTAATGATTGTAAGTGGATTTTTAATAAATTTTGATTAACGTCACAGGGAGATGGCTTCAACTACAAGCTGTTAATAGAAATGTGGACTATCTGACCAATCTTCAAACTCGATTTTCTCGAAAAGGAACCCTCGGACAAAAAAATGTTACATCGGAATTTTGTCATCTTTTTTCACATAATAAATTTCTTTTCTTTGCTCATTGACATATAATTGGAGCTCCTTAACGCGTATCTTCTATTTCATTATGCACAATAAATATGGTAGCTACGTTGAACATAAAAAAGGAAGAAAAGATGAGAAATAGAAAAAGAAACTGTATTGTTGGAGATACAATCTAGTACACGGTATAGATGGTGCAAAAAACAAAATTCAGCATAGGTATGACAGCTGTTACGAATACTTAAACCTGATTGTTATTACACAATAACATTGTTATACTTGATATGATAGTCAGAACTGAATAATGTGTATATCTTACATACGTATATACTACACGTAATTCCATCTGGAGAGATTGGGTTTGGTCGTTCAAATTTGTAACAGCTGATCGATTTTGTTCTGGACATAGCTGCTTAGATCCCTATCATGTTCTCGTATAATACCTGTATAGAACTCGTTTTCTAATCAAGGGCCATATAAGAAACTACTGCTAACGAAGTAATGAAACAATTCCCAAGGTAGCAGTTCTTTCACGTATTACCTTCACAAATCAGTAAACTGGTTTTTCTAGCTCGACGTTCTACTGGAAGTCATTAAAACGGGCAAGCTCGATGAATTTCTCAAGTAATTCTCACCGACCTGGCTCGTTACTTTTCAAAAACCCTGACAAAAAAAAATTATGGCGACGAAAGTAACCACAAATGCCACGGCACCGGTGCACGTTTTCGCATTTCGACGAAAGGTTTTATTTACGTTTAAAGTGGCTCCCGTGTTTTCAGCGTTGCCAGAACCTCTAACGATGAATTGTACGTTGTGTGGTACAATGCTCCTGTTTTTGGAGTGTGAAGAATGTGACGAAATTAATTGATAAAAAAAACTGTTACACATTCGATTATACCCTTGCGCGCGTGTTGTTTAGTTTCGACAACTATATCAGAATAGACTCATTGTTAGCACGAGTGATCGTGACTTTTCTTTGATTTTCGATACTGCCGATTATTAAGAATTTCTGCAGGTACCCTAATCTTCCGAAACGTGTTTTCTTGGATATGAAACGAACGAATGTGAGCGTCTATGGCTTACGTGTGTGTGGAATTTCACCCTTAAAAGCTACCATAGCTGAATTTCACCCCATACGAGTTTTATTTTGATACTATTAACAACATAACTGGTAACACTGTCTTTTTAGATATTTATTCATATTATCAATAGTAATAATAGTATCATAAAATAAATCGGTTTTCTCTCATATTTTGCAATAAACGTAACAAAGCTGGTTTGGAATTTTATGGAAGTCAGTGTATGACGCCGAACGAGTGATTCAATACCCTAACGGCACGGATAAAATAAAAAATAAAAAATTGTTCGACTGTATCATGTTCACTTAACCTCTGTGTACTATTCAATACATTCTGGCATTTCTATCTCTCGAATGAAACTTTGTTCAGGCTACAATCGAATTATAGAAATGCATCTACGGATCACTCGATCGTTGTACACACAAACTACTGGTACCAAACTAATTTACAAATTTTTTCGATAAAGAATACAATAATAAAAACTAAAATTTGAGTCTGGGTAAATTTGACTCGAACAGTGTACGAGTATTAAGTAAGCTGCTACCCTACATTCTAGGTATAGAAACATCACGAAAGCCATTGACCAAAATCATCCCTCGTATTTGCCCAACGAGACCGTTGAGGAATTCCGTATCGCATTTCCTGCGTCTCTTGTTTACCACCGCGAAAAAATGTCCCGGGCGAGTGTTTTCCTCTGCCAGCCGGCGTACTTTTCAATTATCGGAAAAGCTTCTGCGTGCGGGCGGGCGCTGGCTCTAGTTTCTATCAATCGGATGCGTAATACTAGAATGATTATTCCGAGCACAGTGATTCTCGATGTTCCGTACGCTCGCGATCATTGTCCACGTCGTGCCGAATTTATTTCCATTTTCCTTGGCGAAACGGACCAAACCCGATATGATTATAATTCAAAATCCTTTCAACCCCCTATCGAATAGCATTTCAAAGCACTACGCAGTTCCCAATAGAAAATTAGTTTCCCACCGGGAAGCACGAACGGAAAGCGGGTTACCTTCGCTGGAAGTAATTAAAAATCTCGAGCAATCTGCAGGCTTCGCGTGAAACCGCGAACCGCGTGGTGACTTCGTTGAACCGTAAACGCCCGTGATCTTCCCGCGGGAACGGTGACGAAAGAAAAAAAACACAGTGTTTACGATACACCGTGCCGAGCAAAGCACGCAAGGTATCTCAAACAAAATCTTCTGGTTTAGTATAAATTCGTCAAGCAATAAAGTTATTATAACACTCGTTGAATCCTGTCGTATACACAAAAGGAAAGATAGTGAAAGCACTTCGTGCACGTATTTGAAAAAAAAAAACGACAGAGGTTAACAAGGGTATATTTGGTATCATGGTCAGATGGTTAAGTGACTCACCGAAAAAACCACCGGCTGCCGCTGCCTTGAAGACGACCCATAACAGGTAGGTGTAGATAATCCGTCCCCACAGCCGCCAATCCATGGTGTTCACGAGTTTCGTCCGCCCCGGTTGCGGGCGGCTCGGTAATCGACCCCTAATCTAATTCGATCAGCGTTGGATAATCAGGAACACACTGATATATGTATTATAGAATCGATGTGTCCGTTCATGCGTCGGTCCTTTCTCCCACGACCACCGGTCGAAAACTGGACCCGTCACGTCTCTCTGCTGATCGTCTGTCCGTGAACGATTCGCACAGTATCATTGAAAACCACGCGACGATCAAAACTCCCGATACAACCACCCCTCTCTCTTATCCCTTATCGTTCCACTCGCGTGTCTCGTTCACCGTCGACATTCACGGATCATCGCGAAGCATAGTCGAGCACCAGTCCCGCACGGAACAGAATCGTTGTTTCCTTTTTTTTTTTCCTTTTTATACCACGCGTGTCACGATGCGACCGATTACAGCCATGGGTAATATACAGCAGCAAGTTTCGTTACACTTACGATCGAACGGGATGGTAACGACAACGATTATCGAGCAGTAAATCGCGATTAATCGCGAACACGCATATGCAAACTCCCCAAGTAGAGTAACGTATTTCGAGGAGTAGCGGACGATTCTTGCCGTATCGAAGAGAAAACAAAAGAAAAACCAAATAGATCGAAACTTTAACCCTGCTCGAACGACACACCAGAGCGCGACACTCGCGTACGTGTTGTCCGAATCACGACCGCTCAAATACTGACGGTGCGCCCGCTTTCTCTAGGTATCCCCCTCCCTCTCGCCCGCCCAACCCCCACGGACACTACCGCCACCACCACTACCCTTGAGTGTCTGTATGTGTTTTTTTTTTCTTCTCACCCGCTGGTAGCACCCTCGTCGCCGTGGTCCCGGGCTTCTCGGTCACTCGCACCCGTTTACGTATCACTGGGTTAGAACCGATGGCCTACCCTAATGACACCCCACCACCGTCGCCCGCGTCCTCGATATGCCTTATCGGACCGGAGCGATGTGTTGCGCCGGAGAATCGGCTCCTTTACAGGAAACGTAGTTCAACCCGCTATTTCTGGAACGAGTCTACGAGCAGCCCAAGCGATACATGGTTGGCGTGCACTGGTCACCGGGCCCGGCCCCCTGTACGGGCAATTAATCAAGCGTTTAAGCGGTTTCTTGCGACCGGCAGCCAGTTACGATCCACGGAAAAGGAGCCTCCTGTACGGAGAGGAGCTTCCTCGAATCTCGTACCTGCCACGAATCGATCTAGTACACGGGGTTTCGGAACGATTCACGGAGAGTAAACTTCTGTATCGGTGGATTAGTCTTCGAAATCAATCGGAACTTCACTGGGTTCGTAGACACTAGGTTCGTTTTTGGACACTGAAGCGAATGGTTTAGGATACACACGCAACACACATAAGCAACATGATGACACAACATTCAAGAAGCAGAATACAGTTCTCGTAAAATCCTATACCATCGGCGATCGATCAGAATGATACGTCTCCAGAAACTGGGACCGTGGTTCGAAGGAGCGAATCTTCGTAGAATGTTCCAAGAGGGACGAAGCAAGAAAGGATCCGCTCGCCTGACTGATCCTTCTCTAGATCCTTCTCCTAGAACTGCAGATGATTCGCCATGGTGCTTCGGCACGGTACACGTTACGACTTCTCCGGGGAAAAGTTTCGCGGCGTCGACCCCGTGAAAGAAGTTCTCCAGCCCCACAGAGTGCTTTCTGTCGGACTTTCGCGTTCGCTCGCCTCACAGCCGGAACATAATCAAAATGTTCACACTCTGACGGATCCCTGTCTGTGCTTCTTAACGCTGTCTCTCGTATCTCGTCGACGAAAACATGACCGAACGAACAACACCTTGCTGCGATCTTCTCCAGTGTCCTGTTCCGTGTTTGTAAGATCGTTTGGCTCGCCACGGTCCAACAAGTATCGAGAATCCTTGGACACGGTTGGTGCTACTCCTACGGTCGTGATACCGCACGGCGAACGGCGCAAGGATCTTGTTGCTCTCAGCCGACGTCCTTCGATTCGAGCAGCAACACGTCTGTCGCGCGAGCACTGAAACCCAAGGCAGAGGAGACTGGTAGCCCAGGCCGCGAATAAGGTCGAACCACCCGTCGGATGGTTTCGCCAACGCGCGCGAAGAGGATAAGGGAGAAGGACCGCGCGCAACGCGAGGTGGAAAGGGACACAAACACAGGCTTCGCGACTGGAATCACAGGAGGAACGAAGGAGGAGGAAGGGGCGAAGTCAAGCGGAGGAGCCGGTCGTCGAACCGGTTTCCACGCAAGAGATCGCAACGGGCCAATTGGAAATACCACTGACAATGAGTCCACCGTCGTCGGCCTCTTTACGATCTAACCGGCGCGGTGCTCACCCGACGATCGACGGGAGAGTATATCTTTTTCTCTCTCACCACTTGAGTCTAAATCCCGGATAGAACGCTACGATCGGCGAAGACCGAGCCAGTTCCCAACCCACTACCCAGAGTCAACCGATCGTGAATTTTATCGGCCTTCCCCGCGGCGCGGTAATCGTTCCTCCTGAGTGCTCAAGGTCACGAACGGAAGGAGACGCATCGAACCGACCGTGTTCGATCCGTTCCTACCGTCGTTTCTCTATCGAACGCAGAGTCACGGAAGTGTCGTTGACCGAGCCTGGGGGCGGACGAACGATAAAGATAACGTTCGAGGGACGTTCCGGATGGAAATTGATAAAGAGGTAAGACGAGAACGCAGAGGGGTGGGTGCGAAGATCGAGGACAGATATCGAGCAGGTGCGCGCGACTCGATAACTGCACACACGGATCGTTCCGTTTTTACATTTTTACGAGGTCACGGAAACCAAGCTTTTAACCGGAAGAATATATTTTGTTCACCGTTGTTGCGAACGAAATCGAATCGACGAACGATCGACGCGGTTTCGTCTCGCTGCGTGGTTCGATCACTAGTCCAGGTGGGGTATTAAAGGACGATCGATCGACGAACGAATACGTCGATACATTTTTTACAAGATCGACGGGACAAGTACTCGGGGGCCGCGTCGTTTACATTTTTCCCCGTGGGGGTTTCCTCGCGGGGACCGAACAAGTCGAAACTGTCCGCCATCGGGGGCATTCGGTGTCCAATTTTCGATTCGAAATGGCACGCTCGACGCATAAATATTCCATTTTTTTTCTTTCTCTCCTACCCTTCTCTACCGCGCTCCTCGTCACGTTCGTCTCGGTGACCGAACTCGTCGTGGAAATATCGCATCGCGTGGGTCCGTTCGTAATTAACGAGCGCTGCATAAACAGCGTACGTATTATTGATGTTCCAACAGGTCAAATATTTCCGGTAGATTAATAAACATGGCCAAGCCTGTCCGATTAATAACTCGTTTTGCCCTATTCAAACGGGAGGATCGTGAATGAAAAGAGTGTACACGATCGATAGAGGTCATATCTCGTTCCCTGATTCACGATCATTGTCCCACGGGGCAATAGGCGCGAACTACGGTACTGATATAATTAGACGCGCGTGGATCCGCGTTAAGTAGCCCGGCTCGATGCTCATTAACGGGAAGCTAGAGCAAACGTTTGTCCTCTCTAAGTGATATTCATGAAATCCGATTCAAACTCGCCGATCGAAAATGACAAGCGTGCCGGTGTGTGTCGGGTCTGAAGCGTCCCCCTTGTTCACCGTGCAACAGTTTCGAGCGATTAAACCACGGGCGAGTCGCGACCGCGGAAAGTTCGAATGATTAATTTAGCGGGCGAATGGTCGAACAATGGAGACTCTCGGATCATTCACACTTTTTCAGCGAGACAGAGAATTTTACGCTGAAGAAAATAAGCGGGCTCTTTCCAATGGGAGATATGAAAGAAAAAATTGAAGAAAGACAGAAAAGGGAAAGGAAAAAGAGAAAGAAGGTAGAGAATTGAAAAAGGGTCGTTTGGTCAGTCTGTCATTGTGGAATTCTCTCCCAGTCGAGTCTCCCGGTATTCTCGATGGTGTTCTCTCTTACGAACCATACAATAATAAAACATACTATGAAACGGGAGAAGAATTTTCCATCGACGGAGGAAACTGTTCTCACCACGCCGACTGGACAAAATTCTTTATCTCCCGTATGATGTCAAACAGGTCTCGTACCTTCCGGTCCCTGTACGGTTTCCGGCGCGAAGACAGACAGATACAGGATTAGGAACAGACAGAGTTTAAATATCACGCTGCACGCGCGCAGCGATGACCGCCAGGCGCGATAAATACTCGGATCGTGTTTTTTCCGTCTCTTCCTACGCCAGCGGATTCGACGTAATTTCACGCGACACGCCGACGACGCCTCACGTCGATGACCCGTCGCGTTCGTCACGATGACCGGCCCCGCGTGTCCCTCTCTATTTCAATGACATTATTTTCTTTCCCGTTAACGAAAAATAGAACGGACCGAACGGATCCGAACCACGTCTTGTCCCGTTCCCGTTCCGTGCGCGCCTCGACGATCGGTCTCTGAGCGTCGCAACGCTGCACGTCCCACAGAATCACGATCCGCACTGGTACGCCATCGAGCGTTAGGGAAACTTCAGCAACCCACCGACATCCTTCCCCCACTTTTCCAACCACCACCACCACCGCCAACGCCGCCGCCGTTTTCCACTACCACCACCACCACCACCAACACCACCCGGTATCGTTGCTACCACTACGAACGTACTGCACCTCTACGAACGCCAGGGGAATGTGTGTACGGGACATGATACTTATACCAGCAGCACCACCACCACCCTTCAGGGTTCTCCAGCGGCGAACTTTGCGCGCACGCTACCATCAGCCTCATCCGGCGTTGTAGATGTGCGCGAGCGCACCAGGTACCGCTGATCCCCCTCCCCCACAACCGACTTTCACGATTTTCATCCCCCTTCCAACAGTTTTTCTTCGTACTCTTCCTTTCGCCCTTTCGCGTGTTCGTTTATTTTTTTCTTTTATTTTTTTTTCCAGAACCGGCTCCTTTCGCTTCTCACACCCTGCCAACACCGCCACCATCATCCCTTCTACTTTTCGGATTACATCACGCTGCATGACGATTTTGGACGAAAACATTGTCGAGTGGTTGCTCGAGATCCGAGTCTCGAGGATTCCAAGAGTGTTCCCCGCGTGGAAGACCGTGGCTCTACGATCGTCGTGTGTGAAGGTGGAGAGGAAACAAGATTATCTTTGTGGTGTGATACGATGGTCCAATGGATTGTTTGGGCATGATTGGATCCTTTTTTGGATGGACAGTCGGTTTGGTCAGATACGATCACACACGATCGTTTCTTTTTGGGTAGTACCTCTGTGTGGTGAAGTCAGTAGTAGTGATCTTACACTTACTGGTATAATAGTTAAGAATGATTTAGCAAAGTGTCTTAAGTGTTTTAGTAAAATTGAGAGGTGCGTAACAAAAACAAATCTTGTCAAATGTTTCGATTTTTGTAATAACGATAGATTCTACTAGTTCGAAGCGAGTTGACGGCATTTCTTAAAAGCTCTCCATCCTAACTCACAACATCCCCATAAAAACTACGTGTATCCCGATTTATTCTGAAAAGAAACTATTTGTTCTATCATCCTAACAACTCAAACAAAGCAATTTGGCATGTGTGGTTGCGAAGCACTAAAGGCAGTCGCGCTGAAGACTTCGGGACACAATATTACCATAGCAAGAGTACTTGGAATAAATCTGATTATCAAGGATATTAATTCAAACCTATGTCCTTTCATGCAAAAATTCAATCGTTTGTCGAGTTGTATTAATCTCGAGTATTTTTTACTCTCCTGGAAGAAAAGTGACTTGAAGGGTTGTTTTTTATGATTGGCCCTTCAATTAAAGAATTCACTGCTTGAGAAGTACAATTTTGTTTGAAACGATTTTACAATTTTGTTACACGAGAAATCGTTCTACACTCATTCAATATCCTCCACAGTAACAATCACAGAGATTTCATTATTCAACTGCTTAATATATATTTGAATTATTCAGTGTCAATCTCTTCACACTGAATTCGTCTTTCTTTAATCACATTGTAACACAATCCACAAAATCAATGAATTTATACCCGAACGTAGGACACTTCCGTATTAATTATAACTTCCACGTTTCCATTTTAGGTAACAGAATCAATGTGGAAACGTTGTCGCTTCCCTAACTGGATCTTAATCGATTCAGTCGAACTGAGGCATAAATGAATTCGCCGCTTGGATAAGATTGTCGGGACGTAAAAAGAAAAAAGATTCAACTTTGCGATAGGGTATAATTGAAACGTGTCGTTCCCAATCGACATCGACCCAAGGAGACGCGTTGCCTCCTAAACGACAGCTCCATAGTTTTAACAAATCCGGGCGGAAGGTAAAACGTGCGATTAAATTAAAGACGGAGTGCCTTTTCTGTTTTCTCACTTAACGAACTTAACTTATTCCTCGCGCTTTTAACCAATTCCTTGCAGATCGCTCCCGACCCCGTGTTTTCTTCCGCCTGCTTGTCAATTTGTCTTTTCGCCTATACAATTTTAAACAGTGAATGTTTTCGACGCGAAATCTAATCGTCGACATTTTCTCTCTCTCTATCTGTAATTACGCAACGTTCTGTTATTAAGGAAACGCTTGCGTTCGACACGGGATAAGAATCTCGTATCCGAGGGAAGTATTCGCCCCCTGACGAATATACGAAATCGATTTGAAAAGAATGGTTCCCGTTCGACAAGGGGTGTTTGTAGATCGGAATTGAAATCGGAAGTTTCCAAATACGCGCTACATATTCAATTTATACCGAAGGATTGCGAATCATTTCGCGTATGCCAACATGACGCCCCTGCGAATGCGTTTCGCAATGGTGAAATTCAAAAATTCATGGCCAAACGCAAGTATTATTATGATTCTTACTTAGGGGTGTGGGAACCTTGAATACGAAAAACTTACAACAATCACAGACAGCAGACGTAATGTCACAAATAAGACAGTAAATGTGTGGAAAATGAACACTCACTCGCGCGAAATATTAATCGCGCGGAATACGTGGTGTTCTCAAAATCGTAGTACAACAAGCCGGGTGGTGATTCTACATGCAAAAATGAGTAAAAAAAAAAGAAAAATATTTCTTCATTTAGGGGTTCATTTTAGAAAAAAACATTGAGAGTTTGAAAATTTATCTAACAATAAGTTACGTGTATTTGTGCTGCCAATATACAGATACGACCCGCAGTAAATAAACGCACTACCCAAGTCCTATTTTATTGCCTGTGTATCCAACAAATTTTCAAATTGGATCATCTAGAAAACAAAGCATCGCCCGAAATTGTTTCATTCTTTTTTTTCCACTTATTTTGGCATATGGCATATAGAATCACCACCCAGGCAGTTGTACCACAATTTTGGGGACACCTTGTATATTCTACAAAATTGCGCACGACAATCTTAAAAAGCATAAAATGGTATTTTAATGATTTTGGTTATCAGTGAAACTTTTTTAATTAATATTCGACTAGAAGAACCTTTGGACATTTACCTGTGTCTAGTAATGAATGTGGAAGTTACGAGAATCGTGTAAGGGTTACGTTTTTGTGATTCTTCATCAGTCTGTGCTCATCAGGTCTTCTTCCTCTGGTGATATGTTTCAACGAGTTAGAAGATATCGTTAACTGTACAGAATAATGACTGAGGCTGACTCGTGTATGGAAGCATACCTCGATCGTTGGGTCAAATGGTTGAAAAGAATTATAGAGGGAAGTGGAACTGAAAGAACTTACCGAACCACAGCGATTCTAAACTCGTTTTCAATCATAAATTTTTGAGAAGTTTGGAAAATGCTATACGAACTTCTGCCTCGTTTGATTTGATTGCGCCAAGCGTTCAAGATATATTAAATGGCCAGATTTACGACTCTACTACAGTATCCATAATTGGAATATTTGACTTATGGATAACACTCGTGTTACATTAAGTAATCAACGTTTGTCATGCTTAATTGTTGTTTTCTTAGGTTAACAAGAAAATACATGGATTATTGAAAGTTTTTTATGTTTTGAAATGTGTAGATATCTCCGTGTAAATGTTACACAAGCTTGCGTCAGATTAAAAGTAAATACTCCGCAGGGCAGAATTTTTATAACATCACCATAACAACAAATATGAAAAAAAAACATGTATGTCCGCATTCACTTGTCCAGTGTCTATATCCATGTCAGAGATGGGTAAATTCATTATTTACACAAAGAGTTTCGAATAACGAATAAAAGGTAAAGAAAAATATTTCACAATTTCCAATCGAGTAAACGTGAAAATTCCAATATTTATAATAAAATAATATTGCTTCTGGAATGAGTAGACACGGACCGAACAATTATCTAATCTCATTAACCGTTTAAAGGTCGTAATAACGATCTTAGATATAATTGCTTTCCACTATGTATTGTTCAAATAAAATTGTGCCCAACTTTGGTCTCTACGGACGAATAAGCTATTGAATTCTTGTCCGTATTATCGAACATTCGCGTGTTCGGTCGAGCATTAATCGTGTTTTGTTAGGTTGTATTAGGAAATGATAATCCATGTGAGCCACGCCTACGCGGTTCTAACGACGAGAATTGTTCGAAACGACCTTCTAAAAAGGGGCAACGTGTTCTGACGTTAAAAAATTACCCGACGATCCTTTGAACGATACACGGCGGTTCGCGTACACGCGCAAACGCTCGGACGTGGTACAAAAGCGAATTTTCTGTCGGCAAAGAGCCGCGACGCGCCGTCACGGCAAGCATTTTTCATTGTTGAAGATTGTTAAATTTTCACGGCGGCCGACCAAAGGTGATCCCGTTCGAGCTGCCGAAATGAGAGCGCGTCAAACGAAACAATTTTCGAATTTTTTTTATTATTTCTGATGAACATATTTATAATATCTTCAATTCCTTGGGGTCAATTTTGGGCCCAGTTAAAACAGACACTCTATACAATTTTTATTGAAAAAATTCGAAAGTAATCAGATATATTAGATATATCAGCAAAATATTTTAGAATAATTTCGAGGAAAAGCGACGTTTGAACTGGGTCTAAATCAGGTCCACCGACGTATAATCGCTAAAAGTAAATCTTCGGGCTGGCACTTGGCTATTATCCGTTTCAGCGTTTCGCAATAAAGCGTTATTTTCTTCGGAAATATCAAGCTCCGTTCGGAAATATTAAACGCAAATAGCATGCAAAACGCGAAACGAACGTAGCTTCGGCAACGAGTACAGAGATCCTGGATTTTCGGGACAACGACAAACAATGGCTGGGCAAACAGCGAATAATCGCGTTTAATAAAACAGAATAACAATAACAACTAATAGCCGCGCGTATCAGTTAATTTCTATACACTGTCCGATGATAAATCCTGTGGGAGGAACAGGAAGTGGATTTCTAGGGTGGACACGCGGTGTTCGAAATTTTCGAAAATGTTTTAATGGGAACATCCGCCGTTCCTCGAAATATTGGGTTTATGAAATCGGATTTGAGCTTTTGGTATTGTAAGTAGAATATAATTGGATCTTCACAATCATGACACGAGATCGATAGAAAATTTATATTCTTTCGTTTTTGTAGAAGTATTCTGTCGTAATTAAATGATAGAAGTGATTTGATTGATGCGTGAATGATTAATTGGATTCAGAGTTGAGTAAGATTTTGCTTCAATATTGGATAACGGAAAGAAATAGTGTTGAAGAGATATATTCTGACAGTTACGCAATTGATCCGAGAAAATAGTTATGCGAAGTCTATGTTATATGTAGATGTAGGGTGGACACAAACTCACAACACAACTGGGCAAGGGATAATTCGTCATGAGAAAATAAGACGAAAGTGAAAAATACGTACCTATAACGTGTGAAAATTTCTGTTGCACCCATCTTATACAATAAAACTCTATACATATACAACTCATTTCCACTTATTACATACACGAATGCATACAAAATAAATACATTTCCGAAGTCAATTTTCTTAAAAAAAAAGCATCGAGAAAAAGCATTAATTGCACATTTTTTATTTATTTTTCATGAGGAATCATCCCCTGATCAGTTGTACTATTTATCACCAGCCTTCTATAACGTAATTTTTCTCGAAACCACGTTATACATACTTAACACTCCCCATGAAATAGTCATTGCTCGATCGACTAAGATTCTTAGTGCTTTTTCCCTCCTTCACTTCATTTCCCTCTTCAAGTATGTAACACATTAAATTATTCGGAACCAGTGTTCCATTATTCCGATGCTATATTTACCACGAAATTAAAATGAATAATTAAACATTCCTTGAACGAGGCTCCCCGATACGGTGTCGAAAGGATGTAATATTTGAATTAACGTATCGCGACGCTGGAACAAAAGGCTGTACAGGGGAGCCGTAGCTAGGAAATTGGAAGTTCGCTCGTGGAACGAAGCCTGGAGTAAGGACGAGTTAGGCCACCTAATCCAATGTTTTACAGGTTTACTGATTGCGGTGGAGTACGCCGGCCCTCCAGAGGAGGGTGGACCTACCCATCTAGGTCCCCTCTCCGGAGGCCCCTCTCTTCCGTTTCCTAACTCCCATTCCTCCCCATTCCCCCACCGATCGTTCTATCCCATCTTCGTCGTTCTGTCTCGTTTCCTGCCCTAATTCTCCGGGCAAATAAACGCATCATTGAGCAGCCGTGGATTTACCAATCAGTCCGATGCCTTCGTACAGGACGACAGAAGCCGTGCGGAAGCCCGCACGATTCGGAATAGCAATGAAAACAGACCTTTAAATCTATCCCTATCTCCCATTCACGTCGTACCTGGACCCAGTGTTGCCCACCGGAATCACGCCTGTTTCCATCGTCCCTCCTTCTTTTCACTCTCCATGCCCGGCTGGATACCATCGTCGAATTGGAACACGCGCAACGTTCACGCTGGACCGTTGATACCATCTGTCGTATTCATCCCGTTCGATCTCCAAACGGCCACGAGGATCTGCTTGGTCTGTCGTTTCTTCCCTGACGCATGGAATCCTGCCGTTAACGGGCCCAGATAATCCGTGCAGATGAATCGCGATTTGTTTAGGGGCGAATCAATGTATCGTAAGTTGGGGTAACTTTGACTCACTCAGTCGGGATAACTTTGTCCCCAAGTCGGAAAATTGTCATTTTCGATTTTGCAGCTCGGCAAGTTGATGAATTAATTTGTGTTTTAAAGGTTTTTTTAAAAAACCTTATCATTAACCAAACATTATCTCCTTTAAAGTATTGTAGTTCCCTTGGTAAACCATAGACCACCAGAAACATTGTTCCCAGTCCTAGAAACAGTGCTGGAAGTCTTCAACTGGAACTGCTTTCAGTTGGCCTGTTACAGCGTTCCGTTTTTTCATTTTTTTAAATATATTTAGAAGATCAGTCTCGTTACTTTTTTAGACACACATCGTATCAACGCTCAATTGCCAAGTCGCCTGTTCTGAATTTCTATTTAACATGTTTAGTGCGAGTTCGGTATATCTATCGAGGGGAAGGTAATTTTGAGTGACGAAGTCGATACTTTATGTCTTTGTCATGTATCGACATCATTTCCTTCAAATATTTTTGAATAAATTAATAATTTAAGCATTAAATACCCATTTTGCGACAGTTTTAAAGTAAAACCAAGTAAAAAAATTGACAAAATTTACGTCATTAGAGTTGGAATTGTAATAATTCGTCCGTATTGAATGTGTGAAGCAGGTCAACTTTTTTCATTCAAGCTCCTCGACTAATTCATCGTTGAGGAGAACCGTAAAGGGAACCAGAACGTCAAGGGCTCGCTGAACTCGAGCTGGAGCAATGCCGTAGGTGCTTGGTGAAGAACAGACGACGGAATTTCAGTTCGACGAATTAAAGGAATTGAAAAAGTCCATAAGCCGCGAAAAAACGGTACAGCCATAATGAACGGTTCTTGCATCCCGTTGCACGCCGCGTTAGTTTCATGGCTGGTCGGACAGACGAGTGGGGGATAGATGGATGGTTGGACGGGCTGGACCGTTCGACGGATGTCCCCGCGATCGATTAAGGGGAAAGAGGATCCCTGCGACGGACAAGGAGAAAGTTGTAAGCTGATGAAGACAAATGATAATCTTCTTATTTTTAACCCAGTCTTCCGGTCGATCTCACGACTAATGGGAGGCGAATGATTAAAATGCGATTACAGGCCAGCGTAGAGGGTTAGCAAGATTTTTCAAATTTTGCAAGCTTACTATGTTAGCTGAAACTAACAGAAACGTAATTTGAAGTTTGTCATGATAAAATACTTTTTTTCCTTTTATGTGTGGAATTGAAACAGAAGATTAAAAAAAGGAAGCAGAAAACAAATGGATAGATATCGACAGAAATGCGACAGGACAGATATATCCACGCTACAGACACAGAAAATCCCCGAAAGGATTGATTCACGGGCGACGTTAAACATTTTCATTTTGCGCGCGTCGTCGTCAGCGACAAGCTTGGAAAATGTTAAGCCGCCTTACTGTAACAGCCCGTATATATCCAATTACAAGACCCGCCCGTTTACGTTTTGTGACGTTCATACGTTGAAACATTCCGGTACGACGCGACCGCATCGCGTTCCAGGGAACATAGACATCGAGATACACGCGAGCGGGACGCGCAAATTAAATCATGATGCAGGCCTCGTCCACGATGCATCGCGTTAAATACCGTAATAGTAGTTTAACAGCTCGTAATGCCGCCGCTATTGCGCGAGTTAAACCGAAAATAACGTTTGCCACGGAGGAATCGGTTTTCCGTGTGGAACGTTACAGAGGGACGACGGTCGCTGGCGTACCGTGATCCTGGAGGAATTTTTTACGACCACTTTGTGAGAACGTCATAATTTCACGGACTAGATGCGAGAGCTTCCACCTTCGTCTGTAACATTAAGACGAACTAAACTCGCGATGTTTACACGGGTTCGCTTGTGATTTATTAACGTTCCGCTTGTTGGCCACCTACAGCGATGTCTCCAGCCATCTTTTCGAGAAGCTCCGTTTTTCTCGTACTCAGTTCGTGGATTCTTACCCATAACATATTTAACTGCCGTACGACAAAGACTGGATCTGTTTTGATACAGGTTTTCGAAAGTTGAGCTTAGCTGCTCAGCTTACGGTGACTTAAAATGACAGTTGTTTGACTTGCTTTTAGGTATTATAAAGGGATGTTCTAGAATACGAGGCTGTGTTAATAAATAGGCTACACCTTCCCCTCTAAGAAAAATACGAAGAAATGAACAAAATTTTTTCTGCCGATGTAAACTGACAACCAGCTACTCCTCTTTAATATTAGTCACCGAGTAGGGGATGATCGGAGTAGAAAGTAACATTTTTTGGTTTTCATGAAATAAAAAAGTCTATATTTCAGCTAAAAATTTAATGTTAGTTTATACTAATAGGTTCGAGATTCAAGATTATTTCTATAGCGATGTAATGTTTTGACCGAGCCAAATCCGTCGTCCGTCTCAAGACAAATCATCGGTCAACAGAACATCTCGGCCTGGGGGCCACCAACTTTCAGTTATCTAGTTATTTTAGAAAGATCGTCTACAGTCGCAGAGCCGTAAATGAATCAGATTCGTTGTACATTTATATACGTATACAAAACTGACTGGAATTCACTTACTTCAGGGTGAGGCAAACGAAGCGGTATTAAAAATTTCATCTCGTCCGAGGAACACGGCAAACGAACGACTCGTTTTATATAAACACGGGGTAATGAGCGGGGTCGGTCCCTTCGAGAGCCGTCGGAGCCTTTTTGTATAAAACAGTGACCCGGTTTCGGTGACAGCGTAGTTGATCGCGATTCGAGCTGAAAATATTTCATAAAGCCCCGGCGTTATCGCGGATGTAAAACGAAGCGTTACCCCGGCTACCCGAGCTTCCCTTTATGAAAATAACTCCCGACCGTGGTCGCGTAGTAATTTACAAAACAGAGAACCGTGCATCAATGAACGCCTTGACCGAGCCCTGGGATCTTGAGATTCGGTCCACGAGGGGTGGGGAGGGATCGAGACGGGTGGTGCGCGTGTATACTAAGACGATTGTCCCACGCCCGTGCTCCGGAGAACCGGCTTACGTTCCCTTGAATGTGGAATGAAGTTAAATCCCGACGGAGCAGCCTGCACAGGTCGCTCCTTTGGGTGCCTATAATGTTTAGCGTCCTCGTGTGTTCCGGCCCGCTATAAAGGATACCTTCCAACTGCACAGACGATAAGTTTACGTACATGAGGGCAGAGGGGTGGAATGGAATAAGCTGTAGCTGACCGAAGGTCAGGCGTAGTGTTCCCTTTCGAAGCCTTTCCGTAACCTTTTGTGCTCGAAAACGGCCACGAATGCTCGATTCGGTCGATGGGTACAATTTTGGCTTTTAACATCGGTTGGTTCGCGACCCAGCCATGGAAATATAACGATCGGGGAAGGTTTGAAACGGTTCCGTGTACATACGAAAATAACTCAGAGATATTGATCGAGGAAGAATACGAGAACATACAATTATGTATTTGTACGGCTTCGAGAAGGTCTATATATGCGATCTGAATAAGCTAATTGGTTCGACAGGAAATCTGGGGAGGAGAAAAGTTCTGGAAATTGTAAATCCCCGTTTTCGTTCAAAGTTTTTCTACTTTTTATAAATGTGCAAGTGATGAGTTGATTCGTATTTGCAGATATATTGAATATAGAACTTGATTCGATCAACAAATAGGACGTAGTTCTGAAATTTGTAATTCATATTTATACACATAGCTGCTCGAACAAGAGTGCTTTTACGACGTGTGCTGCGTCGTATAACAACTGATCAACAAACAATTCAAATGTAATTTAGTCAAAAGTGTTTAGAATGTTCGTGTATAAAATTGGAAGCCTCAACAGAGAACATTTGTAAATACATTTCAATTACAAAATATTGTAAGATGCCATACATTGATACGATATTCGAACATTTATTATATATTAGGTTTGTCTGAAAATTTTGTCACTTTTGTACGTTTTGACGATAAACTGGAGGTCCTCTATAATATAAGGGTCTTCTATGAAGATGAAATACCCTTACCACAAATTAATAATCGTTCCGTTCGATATTAAATTAAACGCATCCTAACGCAAACCACGTAAGATACACAAACGACAAAAGTTTCGGGCAGACCTAATACATACATCCATTTCATCGCGTGCAAAGTAACCCGTTGCAGTTGATTCTCAGAGAACATATCAATCCACTAAGCTTCACGCGAAGAAGAGACCCAAAAGGAACATTTCCCTAAAAAGTATTTCATACCTCCGAGTTTTTAAGGTAACAGAAGAGGGATGAAACTCTGGAGGGTGGTCTCGCCCCTTCATCTCGAGGCTCGGCGAAATACGGGTCTCCTTTAATACTCTCTGCTCCACGAATATGTAAGTTGTACGTTAGCAATCCCGCAAACAAGCACGATATACAGCGGGAATGAAAGAAATTTTCTTGCAGCCCTCCATTTACTTTCACAGGCGTGCCAAGTGTGCAGCTTCTATTTCATTCCCCCGGAGACTGCTCTAGGTTAATTCCGTGACACACTACTTGTAATTCCGCGTGCCGATGGAGGTGCAAATTACCGCACGCACGTTATTGCCCCCTGTCTTCAATTAGCCGGAACGCAAATGGGCGTTACCTTGTTTCCTTTAGCACGTCGTGGATCACGAAGTGGCGAAGATGAACGTTAAAAAGATAACGGTTGGGAATTTTTCCCCTTTTTTCTTTAATATTCCTGATACAGTGTTTCCTTAATACGTAGCAGCTCTTAAGGTAGAGTAAAAATGACCACACATGCAATATCTTTATCACGAATTTTTTTGATATTTATATCTAATACTTTTTCGGGTTAAGCTTCTGAAGATCACTTAAATGTTTAGATTATTGCTCAAAAATCATTTTGTAATCATAGATAGAACTAAAGAGTTCGTATAGTTTATGTACGGTGAGTTGTGCACGATTTTCACCAATCAAAATAAGGTTAAAACAAAAATCTTATCACATAAAGATTCACTCGATTCCCCCTCCTACGTACACCACAACTAGTATTCCACAATCCATGGAGGCACTACTACAAGGACATGACTGTATAATTCTTCCAGATGCCAAAATAACGGAGAACACGTCCAGGCGGGTCGTAGTGAAAGTTCACCTTAAAACTCCTACGACGGCAGATGACTCGCGAGTGCGTTTTAATCACGCAACAAGAGCCCTCGTTCGCCGCCGTTCCGCGTCACCCCCAGCTCGTTCCGGCCATAAAAGCAAGCCGGATAATGCGACCCGCCCGGTTTCCTTTTCAATATCCGCGGTTACGCGGATCGTAAATGAATTTACGGGTTCGACGTGCCGTAATCCCTAAGTTTACACCGCCATTAACAAGTCAAGTGGCCCCGACGGAAAAAGCTTCTGCTCAGCTTTTGACCGATAAAGTGGTCGCCGGGAAATTACTGTCAGAGAGGTGGGGTAAAGGGGAATGGGAGGGGGGTTTCGTTGGAAGTTCAGTAAACGCAAACGGAATCGAAATAAATGAAATGTTGCTAAACGATATCATTAATATTACCGTCCGTTCTATTAATTCCCGCGGTTTTTTCGTAAGCCTGGCAGCTTTGACCACCGAGTCCCTCGATCGATAAACCAATTTTACCGCGGCTGCCACCGAAACAGCGTGGTTCCAGAAGCGATTCTGCTTTTCCCCGAATTTTTCCGAGTCCTCGAGTGTGACAGCGGGGCGCGATCGAATGAAACGTAATAAACGTTTACGTGGCTGTCACTGTGTCGGTCAGATTGTCCGCCCTCGGACGGAATTGTTTCCAGACCTCCGTGGGAAAATGTACATGGATTGTCATACAGTGATTTCTCGATTAATGCGACACGAGCAATGGTGTTATTCCCATCACTGCAGGAGTCCCCCTCGGAAACCAATCTAAATAGAGTAAATTTAAGATAAACAGAGGCTCGGTTTCGGGCAGAAAACAAAGTTATGAGTCAAGTATAACAGTTGAGATTAATGAAAAAGAAATGAAAATAATGAAAGGGGTTTAAAGTGAAGATGATATCATAAATCGAGGTTCAGGTTAAATTTGGGACTAGGGTATTTTACCCCCCAATGCACCCGAAGTGTTAAACAACAAGTATACAAAACTCTGTCATATTACACTTCTCTACGGTTTTGTTGTACTCACACCAGTTAATGAAACTAAGCACAGGTATATACTAAATATTTTTTTCACTGCTCCACGTGATACAAACGCACGGGACTTGTCCAGAGTGCTTTAGTCCAGCATTTCACGGATGAAGCACGCGCACGTGCGTTACCGTATCGATCGAGACATCGCTCGAAAACAAGCGGATAAAACAAGATTCTTCGTGGAGTCACTCGATGGCGTATTCATTTGCCGATTACAGGGCGACCACGGAAGAACGACGAAAGTATTCCTGGTAAGAGAACAATATTTGGTTCCACCGGAAGATTTACAACTTTGGACAAACACGATACATATTCCGGGGGAACGTCACGGAATATATTCGTGGTGGCCGATCCGGAACTTGTACTTTCGAAAACTTTGCCCCGGCATTCAAGTGCGTCCTCCAAGTCCCACCCTCCGCTCCCCTCCCAGTCCGCTCTGAAATCGAATTGTCGAGCGCAGATCGGAAAAATTTCGCCCATACGTACCTACGTCGACATCCCGAGGAAAATTCCGTCGCGACACACCGAGGTTTATTTATATCATCTTCGCAACGACGGACACGACCGTATAGCCAGGGGAATAACAGAAAAATCCTCCCCCTCTGTATACCCAAGCACCCCCAATATAGTACATATATACTTCGATCGATAATCCATGAACGGTCGTTCGTGGACCGTTCCTAAATCTGTTCTCTCATTAACCTGAATTCTGGATATTTTCTATTCCATCGTGGATCATCGTATTCTCGTTTACGGTTTTTACCACGCTCAGGCACCCCCGTCGTTTGTCCCTCGTATGTAAATCAACATGGGGACGGGCAATGTTTCTTGAGGTGCAGGGTGGACCGTAAGTCTGAGACTTCCATCGTGCTTCATTTTGAAGCATAGCTAACGAAGAACTGTAATAACCATTCGCCTTATAAATAATTGCCCAGCTATCTACCTGGGAGAACGACACTTTAATGATTATGTTCTGGCTACCAGTAAATTCCGCGGGCTGTGCATTTTATCTAGGGTAAATAATTAAGCAAAGAACTGGGGGCAAGTAAGTTTCGGAATAAATAAGGGAGATAGTGTCACTTTATGATCGAGGACTTAAGGAAAATATTCGGCTGGTGAAATATTCTCAATAAACAGTTGCACCGCTGGATCTTAAACTCTACTATCATTAATTAATTACCTGTCGTGTTGCGAAGTAGCGCCTACAAGACTTGGACGGTTTAAATTGTTTTATTGCCATCAAACTCTGCGAACTTGGATTTTTAGACAGCTTCAAGCGGTATGCGCATAGGTTCATATACCAGCCTTTGACACGTTAAGCGAGGTACTTGTCCACAGGGACCGACACTGCCTGAATGAAAAGTTTGTTTAAGTTACTTCTGCATGTGAGGTCGCGAAGCACCAAGGCAATCGAGCTAAGGCCTTTGTACCATTGAAAAAGAATTTGAAATAAATCTGATTATCAAGTGTATTAACACTAGAACTACCAATTCAGTCAAAGTGACTGGTTAGTATATTCTTATAACGATGATTTTACAACCTTTATTGCAATAGAAAAGTGAAGAAGTTAGTTAATTTAAAAATTTGTATATTTTTAAAAGTTTGTCGCGTTTGTCGATCCGATAGAAATGGATACACGTTTAGTGTTAATTTAAACTATGCCACATTCATGCAGAAATTTAATCGTCTGCCGAGTCTTATTAAGTCCAGAATTTTCTAAAACAATAATTCAGAAATCAACACTTCAAAACATTTACGTTCAATTACACGGATAACAAAGAATTAGGGCAGATCGCTCTCTCGAGAATGATTCGTCAAGAAAGAATTTCACCCGGTTATCAGGCTACTATTGGAAACGGAGAGTCTCGCCGGATTCAGCGTGGCGCATCAGCCTTGGCTGCACAAGCGGAGAACGGTACGAAACTGGTGGCTGCGCGAAATTTCGCTTTGACTACAATGCCCCAAGGGTTAAGTACCACGGGCGCAACGGACATCGTCGTTTCAGAACTCGGGCAGTTAACCCGCCGCCCAAAGCCTCGCCTTTGCAAATGACGAAAGCAGAAAATCTACTTTCGCCAACTTTTCGATCTCTTCGTTCCACCCGACCAACACCCGTTCCACCTACCCCCCGGAACTTCGCTTAAGTAAAGCAAACGATTTCATTTTTGAGACAACGTCGTGAGATTCCACGATCTCTCCGTTTTCCTTCTTTCCTTCCTCGCCACCCCTTCCGCCCGTTTCATGAAATAGCGACCCTCTTTCTTCTATTCCTCGATCTGGACTCTATCCCAAGGTGCGTACATCCCTGTCAAACACGTTCATTACAAATATTGGAAAGCATGGAATTTTCCTGGAGTCGAAGCCGCATTCTTGCGACCATCGTGGTGTTATGAGATAAAAATGGAGGAATCGGCGTCGACACGGAATTCCGTTCGGGTCTACAATACCCGGTGGGCAGGTTAAGGGTCCCCGTAGGTAGGGACGAGAGAGCAGTTAACTCGCCGCTCAAAACTCTAGATTGCGAGTTGCCGAGACGGAAAAACTACTTACCCCGAACTTGCCGAACCCCATTGTTCGTGTCCGTTTCCCTGCGCTCTTACCAGCGCGCGCGTCGCAGAGTCACGCGAATAAACGCTTACCGCTCGAATTCACCAAGAACGAGAAATTCCGCGTCTCTTTACTGCGAACACGTAACTTCGCTTCTGGTCAGGGAAGAATTGAAGGGAAGACCTGGTCTGTAAAACGGTCATTTACCAGATTCCGGCTAGAATATTTTAAATATCGCCGATACCATGAAGCAACTGTCAAACATTCTTGTTTGTATAGACATTACTAGACTGCGGATTTTTTTGCAAAATGGTATTTTTTAAAGCAATTCACCCAGAGAAGAGGAAATATAGGAATTTGTTTCTTTTCTTAAGTATCATATTAGGTTCGGAATAAACTAGAAAACTGATTATGAAAATTTTGTTTTTTACTGTATTTTACAGACCTATATATAGACTATAAATGCATAAAATCCGAAGTCTAGACATTACAAACTGAACTTGTATCATCGAATATAATAGTTATTTGAAAAAAAAGTTACTGCATCATATGTTCCCTTCGATGCCGTCCAATTTCTATAGAAAACATTTGTTTGTTAAGCACATTGCTTTAGAATTTACTCGGAGAGTACCTGTTACGTGAATTATACTGTATAGTCCTTAGACTATCGAAATTATTCTTCTCTCTTGGAAAGTGGTTTAACTACTGATAAACATGATTATCAATATGAGATTATTCCAACTTTTGATACCAATGCTTAATGTGTTCGAAAAACGTTGTCGGTTTTCTCTTTCGCTCATTCTTTATTTAGTATCTTTATTTTCGCGGTCAATTCGATTCCCATCCAGTTGTTGCTGACTGGTTATAATTAGTTACATGTACGAAGTTTGCACCTATTATTCGAAGACAAAAATATATACATTGCAGCATGTATAATAAATGAAGAAACATATGATTGAATTAATGGACAAATCGGAGAAAGTGCCGTGAAAAGGGAAACATTGAAGCGGTTAATAGCGGTTACGAAAAATAAAGGTGAAAAACCGACGAAACGACTGTTGCGTGACAAATTCAGCGCGATATGTGTCACCACCGCCCGTGTTAATTTTACTATGCGACTGGATCCAAACTTTTGAGGGACCGTCACTGACAATCAAATACAGGGACAAATATTTTGTCTGACAATTCCGACTTTAATTTGCTCACGCCCGAGGTGGAAAAAAATGTTACCTATGAGAGAAAAATTTCTCTCAGACAAAGTGATTTAACCTTCAATTAAAGAAAAAAACAAATACACAGCCAATGAGACAATTGTACGGGGAAAAACGTTCTCTTTTTCGCGGAGCTGGCATCGATTAAACGTACCGAACCTGTCACGTGTACATGAATTTGACACTTTTGTCAATGGTTGTGTCATTCAGAAATCTGGGAAATAGGTCACATCATATTTATGTATGTCGTAGATTCACGTCGAATATTACTGAACTTTTGATTGACGTCTATGTAACTTTGCGTTCGTATTATCTTCACACTCAAAGATACCATTCACCTCGTCGCTGTTAACTGATCTACTGAAATAAATATTAAGTTAGTATAGAATATTTTAAGCGTACTCATACGTTAACCATGATTTTCTTACTAAAACGATAATGCTATTTAAATTGAATCAATTTAATTTTAATATCTTCTAAACCTGATTACTTGATAAAAATGGCATAGAGCGTCGGAAACAATAAGAAGCATTATTAAAGTAGCTGGGGTTTCTGATTTCTGTGCAAAAAAATACTGAATTTAGCAACAGAAATTGTGCTCTATTTATCGGTACATCTAATACTTATTAATGTTGTTTCATTTACGTGTAATCAGAACGTGCTTTTCCTATGTTAATGAAGAAGAAGCGAAAGTAGTTCAAGTATAAAAGGCAAAGAAATACAGAGAGCAGGAAGCGAACAAGAAAAGGTGCGTAATAATGGGTCATTAAGAGGATGATCATTCCTCCATGGAGACCCAAGAAGCAATAATAATAAAGAGAGCAGTTATAGTCTTTATGTAAGGTCCTCTGGACGAAGATGGTCCCTCCAAAGAAGACGATAATAACTTTAACGGAGCAAGTGATATTTGCGGTTACACTAATATAACACATATAAAGACGTGCACATTTAACAAATTAAAAATTCATTCTGTTACTCGTGGACTGACTAATTACAATTAAAAATTTTATACGAATTTATTTCAGAGCATTTGATAATATTAACCGCGAAGAATGTGGGTTCTCCACACATTAAAGAAGCGTTATATGTTATACCACGACATTTCTGGTGACAATTTCACTTTGATACGTCATTCACGAACCGTATGAAAGTTTCAATCGTCTCAAAAAGTACAAAACCAGCGAATGAAACTCTAATTTTGGTATAACATTGCATTAATTTTCGGAGCAACCGGTCCCTGGGGTTCAATACCGAGCCGAATATTTATTACCAAGCCTGGGAATTCTAAAAAGGGATCAGTATAGGATAAAATATATTGTATTTTTTTCCTTCTCTTGCAGCCCCCCCCCCCCATTTGCCACTCTATCCCCATTCCGCGCTGATACAAGCGTTATTGCCAAGGCGCGAACTCGAAACAAAGTAAAAGCGTTTCGATTCGTATTGCCAATTCATTCAGGTGAATCGTGCGAAACTGGCCATGGAAAGGCGTGGATAGAGGCCATTGGAAGGCTCTAAAACGATGTAAACTGCGGGAACGTGCAAATAAGTAACCGAAGTTCGCGGAGGTACCGCGCCTCATGGACTGATAAATTGTTCTCAGGTCGGAGGCTACCGCCATTCTGAAGAATGAATGTGTGCAAATATGCGCGCGTGGGTGAATCGAAAAAATGTTTTGAATGTTGCGCTCGCTTCAATGGGGTCTACGGAAAATGTAGAGGAGACATCGTTGAGATATGTATATCAGGGGCGCGGACCTGCACAAAGAAACCTTTATCAGGGGTCCTATTGGTCCATACAGGAATTTCCCCAAAAGACCTATGGAGAAACTTTTTTCCAAAGGATTATACAATCCTGGGAGGGATCTCGGCTCAGATGCTTTACAAGACCTTGGAAGTCCTTGCAGGTCCTTGGAGATGCTAGAGCAAAAACGTACTCTCAGCGGTCCTTCTGATCCTTACAGAGATCTTACCAAGAAACTTTAGAGACCTATAGAGGAATGCTTCCAAGGGACTGTAGGACCATTGGCAGAGATTTTTGTTCAGATGCTATGTAGGATCTTGGCCAGATATGCCTAAATCATCACAGAGACTTTTGAAAAACATTATCCAAGGGACCATGCAGGGTCATGGACTCTTTCCAAGAACTGTGGAAGTTACTAAAAGGGCACCGTCTCAGGAGCCCTCGGAAGAAGTGAAAGATGGGTCAGGGCAAACTAGTTTAACAAGGCAAATATTGTAAAAAAGTCGAGTTTGTTCTAACAATCATGAAGTAATACAAAACTAATAAATACAGTCGATTTAAGGAAATTTTTATTTTTTTTTGTCCGTCTTACGAATTTATTAAAATACAAATTTAATAGACGCTTCTCTTCCTTACTGAAACGAAAATGTATAGCTGGATCAATTATTTTTTTTATCTGTACTGTTATGTCTCTCTGCTGTACTTATATCTTTTATAACCCTAATAAAACAAGACAGTTTTCAAGCTTTGCATGCACGAAACAACCAATTGTGTCGTGTATTTTATAGCCTTATCTTCGTTTTTATTTTACCTAGCCAGCAAGTACCAGAATATAGTCAATGTTTAAAAAGTATATAAACCGGGGAACACGGAACCCGTACAAATAACACGTACGTGAACTTTCCATCGTGAATTATTAAGCTCATAAATAGCGCAAGCAGCTAGCACGTTCCAGTTATGATTTACACAAGGGCGACTAATTATCATCGAGTTAATTAACTTCAAGAGGAAACTAATTGCGCAAACTTTGTCCAGAAGTGACTACTCTGAAATGCTTTATCAACCCTTGAATCTTGTGACCCATCAGTGCCGCCACTGTGATCTAAGGATATCATGTAACTCATACATATTATTATTATTTCTTCGGGTTACATTCAGATGGTTTCCGTTTCTTATTATTACATCTTATTTCCATGTCCAATTTTTATTATTTTAACACGTTCACTGTCATGGTGATCACCAATGACCAAAGTCATTAAATTACCCGAGGAAATATTCGATTTCTAAACAGAAGCATTTAACATCCCATAAATATACCTAATAGTAAAGAATAATGAAAGTAATCGTTAAACTGCGGAAGTTTATGCAAATTCATAATTTTAAGTAATAGTAGCAAGCTACGTGTTAAATCATTTTAATGGTTGTTAGTTTATAACCACAATTTGTAGTCCCTTTATATCATTAACTTTTTTCTTATCGCCATATTTAAACCGTATACGACTGTTCACTCGAAGCAACGTCGAACGGAAGTTCTGAAACCACCAGCCACGGTAACTTAAATACCAAAGCAAACCCCGTGTAACGTCACGTTCACTTCGCAACTACACTTACGACTCCGTTCACGAGAAAGTTTTCGCCCGATCGGAAATGTAATCGAGCCGGTGGTAATTTCTGGATCTGGCGAGGGCTTAGAAGCCACTGTTACAGATTATGTACGTGCCATGCAGAATATCCTTATTACACAGTCGAACGAGCAACTCGGTGCCAAGGTTTCCCACTCCCTCTTGGTCCAGCCCCTCGAAACCTTTTCTATCCGTACTCTCTATTTCTCGGTCGTCGAGCTATAAATTTTTCCGGCTACTTTTAAGGCGCTCGCCTAGCTGGTCGACGATCCTCCGCTGGATTATGACCGAAATTACTTCGCTCTATATCATGTCCGGAGACTGGAGACGGATTCAGCTGCTTCAACAGCCGGCACACGAATGTATGTTCACGGAGGTGACCGTACAAGCTCCTGATGTAGAACAAACCATGACACTGATACTGTAATTTTGAAATAACAGCTTCTAATTTGCGCCACGGGAAATGCGTTTCATTTTTAACTCGATGAGCCTGCAATCACCTCGCAATTGAATTACACCCACCAAGGAGTAATTTCGGGGGGATTCCCGAAATCTCAGAGCAATTAACGATCTTTTCACCCCATTTGAAGATCTATTCGTTTGAGACTGACATATCTCAAAACATTACCTAATTGATTCCACGAACTTCCAGTCAAGCATTTCTTACCAGTTCCGTGAAAAAAAGACATCGAACAACTCCTACTTTCATAGTCTTTAGACAGAACAACTCTATTAAACGTTCAAACACACGCCCCACGAAAAACCGATTTCGGTTAATAGTCAAACGATCCAAGGAAAGAAACGTTTCAATACGGATCGGACGAAATTTAATTTCGTCGGCGAAGGGAAGCCAGCTCGGAGACCGTGTCGGAATCAGGGGTCTAAGAAGATAAAGGGTGTGCTTCGGAGAGAGGAAAGCGATGTTTGAAACGTGGTTAATAAAATCACATGAATATTCAACGAGTCGGAGGGATGGAGTTGGGGGGAGGGAATTGAAGTTCCCACGGAATCGAAACAAAAAGATCATACGGATTTGCTGTTACAGCCGGAGTTCCCGCCAGAAAATTGAACTTTCGAAATCCGCGCCGGATTATGTCCCCCCTCACCCATCCCCCCAACCCTCTTGGTTCATTTTTGCCCGGGCGTCGATTTCGAAATGAAACTTCGCCGTTTAAAACTCCACGCAGCTACGCAAATCCCTCTGCAGTCGTTCCTCGGCCACGAAAAATATTGCGACAGCAGCTACACTCGTGCGAGTAGTCACGCGAAACCGAGGTTGATGTGAAGGAACGATGGCATCTCGGGCACTGTGTTCTACTAATAACGGTGGCAAGGTTTCGAAAAATAAAAGTGACAACAAGCACTACTAATGAACAATAAAAATAAATTCTGTGTTGATTTTTTAAAAAATATATTACATGTCTGATAGTATTGTCGCGGCTAATAAATAGGTGCTTTCATATTTATAACTTATATTTTTGTAATTGTTAGAATCGCACATGACAAAATTGCATTGAAGAACGTCTCCTGAAGTAAAACATAACACTTTGTAGGCAGGGAGGAGAAATTCTCTTTCGTAACACGGATTTGTATGGTATTATACAGTAGGTCCATCTCATAACTGTAAAACCATCTTGAAATTTTCAATTACTATATTTTGCACTTAAGATTCAATTGAATCAAGTATACGATATATCGCAGCGCATTGAAAAACAGTACATCACTACGAAGAGAAATGCTATACATTTGTGCACATCAAAATTTCGTTGTTGTTTTACAGCTACTCAGTGAAAACTAGGAGCTCTAGACGATTTTATAATTTTGAGACGCAGTGTGTAGCGTCTTATAGCATTACCATGACAACGCTGAAAACCGCCAGCAATTCCAGGCCAATTATCCACAATCGTGTTTATCACAAAATTTCTAGAACAACTCAAGTAATAATTGTTTCCTTCAGCGTAACTTTTGAGCTTTTGGAGAGAATTTACCACGGCCAAGGCAAACAATTTTCACGATTCTTTGCGCTCGAACAGCGTGCCCCGGTTGCTTCGTTCTCTTTCCCCACCTACTTTTCTGTTTCGCTCCGTCGACGATTCGCCAAGAAGCTTTTAGCCGGGAACGCAATGGATCAACATCGTGTCGACGGGTCACGATCGACTCGAAAGAGGATTCCTCGGTATATTAGAGATCGTCCACAGGCGCTATCGAAGCATTTTCGATGCATGCCGGCGCTTCTTTGCTTGCGGAACAAACAACGGCGATTTAGAGATCCTTTTCCCTCCCCCCCCCCCCCCCCCCCCAGTCGCCCCTATCTTGGCTCCGCGCCCTAATCCCCGGTTTTTCTTTACGTCGCGAATCTCAGATTTTTTCCATTAATTTGTACCCCCCTCTCTCCCCATACCAGTCACGGCATTTGAAATAGTGTCTGCCACCGTCGTCTGCCTTGAAGAACGATTTTTTATGGGATAAGGTGGACGGGTTTTAATAATTGCGTGCCTGATGGACGATTTTGTAACGGGTAGAGGACCCGATGGAAATGTGCATTGTACGGTGACGATGTTTGTTAAAGTGACAATTTAGAGCGTTTCGTACGGGACATTGGGGTAAAACCGAAATCCTAAGTTTTACGACCTAAGAATAAAACTTTGTAACTCTGGTATTAATGAATTAAGAAAGAAATTGACATTACAGTTTATTAAAAAGAGCATTTCATTATATCTAGAATCTAGATTATAGGTTTTGAACGTAAGCGCGGAGGATATCTTGAGGGAGGGTGGTGTTGTAGGTATTTTATTTTCTTATTTTCAATCTAATGTTTTAAGATTTGAAGATTGCATGCACGACTACACTTGAGAGTTTTGATAATTGAGTCAGTTTACCTAAAGGGGACGCTGGAGAGAAAAAAAACTTCCAAGAGGGTTGTAATTTAGATAAAGAATTTCTAACAACGAATAAAAGACAGAAGAACCTACTTTGCCATGCTCAATTGATTAAACATGAAAACTTCAATTTCTATAATGAAATAATACTTTTCCTTCAATGAGTAGGTACTTGGCAAACAGTTACTTAAGCTCATTAACTATTTCAAAAACATAATGACGCTCTTAGAATGCTTTTCGTTATGTATTATACGAATAAAATTTTGCCCAACGGTAGTTACAATACAAATAAAAAACAGTTAATGCATGTTTATGAAAATATAAATTAAAAACAACATTCAACTGTCTCTGTATAGGTACGTCCCGCGTAGAAGTGAACGTATTAAAATTGCTCCTACAGTATGAAACACCAACGTATATTATATTTCGTCGTACTACAAGGCCTCGGTACCTATTCATAATTAACTTTCATGAGGCAATCCTGACGCCAACTTGCTTAATATGAAGCCGACATTAGTTTTAACACGCGTTAATTTAAAACTCGATCGTGAATAAAACATCGGTGGTCACGGTGGATGGATCGGAGATTACATTAACATTTCTAATTCTACGAAACATCGCGTAACATTAAAATCTTCATACGAATTCCATGCAACGTTCGCCAACTTGAATTGAATTTAATAATTAATTTCACTGTTGCATCCTTTACCGGAACATTTCACAGCCGTCATCCACGCGTGTCGTTGCGTCCCGATAGCCAGGACCAGAGAAATTCTTCGTTCGCTGGAGGGTAGGAGGGATCAGAAATAATACCGGAAGCCATGCAACGCGAAGAACACTTTAATTGCACTTGCAGCCGTCTCGTAGTTTCTAAACTCACCTCTATTCGTAATTAGGCTCGCGGTCGGCTGTGGGAACGGCGGTTAAATAATTCAATCCAGCGCGTCTGCGTGTGGCCAAAGGGTTGCAGGATAGGAAGATGCTTACTCTCCTGGCATGGACTCTAACGAAATTCCCGGCGTATTGTTAACGGGGTATTAAGTGGGCCGATACAACGCAAGTATACGCTGTCAATAATAAGACCGTAAATTATCCGGATGAGTAACGTGGAACAACTGAATATCGACTGTGCTTCGAAGACGTTTTCGTTTTATCGTTACCAACGTTGTTCCGTTGTCTCGGGCCAGAGAGCCCAACCCCCAGTCGTGCACGGTAACAACGGGCGAGGTGATTAGCATTTCATTTCGGGACAAACATATTCGACTCAAGGGGAATTCGCGCAATATATTCGGTGATATACAACTTCCTGTTATTACGCCGACAACCTGGGGAGGCTATTTACTCCTGTGCGCACCTTTATCGGGGAGAAGAGAGATTCGGTTGTATTAGTTATCGCCCCCTGTCTCGTTTCTATGCATACGGATAGTTTCTTTGTGTGCACGGCCAGAAGCCCGACTGCCGATGAGCCGAGGGCAATCTACCGGAAGTAAATTTCATGGAATCGACCACGGGGCAAACGTAACGAATCAACAAAGAGAAAATAACCGGAGAGGCTTGCGCGACATCATAAAACGGTTTGGCGATATGGGCAAGCAAGCCAGAGACCCATTCTCCTCTCCAACCCCCCCCCCTCCACCACCCCTTTTCGTATCCAACGTAGACATGGCATTTTGGCAAATTTATATGGTAATTTCGTGCGGTTGACGAGTCTGAGATTAACTTCGTCCTCTAGTTAGCAGTCGCCGAATCTGGCCCAACCGAGGTCTCTGCTTTCCGTCGGTTGCACGGCGGCTAGGGTAGTCGGTGGTTGTCACTTCATTTGCCCCGGAACGAAATGACAGAAACATTATTCCGTAGGGGTGCAAAGTTCGCTTGGCCGAATTGGACGAATTTGATTCAAGCTGCGGCCCCGAGACCCGCATCTGTCGAACTCTAACACCTCCTAGACATTTTTTTGGTGGAAACTTGAATTCAGTCCGGTGACAACTCTGCGATTAGGTGGTCGTCGGAAGTGAGAGGTCCGCCGAAATGCTATTAAGTCTGTCTGTGGACACGAGAGAGGCAATATTCGGGTATACATTGCAATACATTACTCTTGAATACAATGAAATAAAAAAAGACTCATACGACTGAATAATAACATTATTTCACTTCTAATTGAACAAAAATCATAAACTTTTATTAAAATTCCAGATCCATATATCAAGCTACAAAAATTGGTATTCAGTCTATTTATTATGTTTTGTGCACAGAAATCTTTTATCTCGTTATTGGCACGAATGAATAAACTATCAATATTTCATTGTAAAATCCTAATCTGTTACAATAGCATTGTTCAACTGAAAATGTACAATCTTTAATTTATTAGCTATTCTGGCCACGTTAATGCCACGGCATGCGATGCAAAAGGTATTGAAGAAAAATGAATAATGCACGGTGTCTTCTAAAAGAATATACAGACACAACATTTTCTATTTCTACCAAGGGCATCACCTAGGGACCCGAGTGGTTCCAAGCGTCGTCACATAAAACGTCAAAGGCTCCGAAAGGATTGTTTCTCGTTTTCCTTCCACCTGACGGAAAGAAAACATTTTTCAGCTTATGCCCCCGGAATTCTTTTCATTTCCCGAGTAACCAGCATATGGCTTGGCGAATTATCGTCCAGAAAAAAAAAGTTGCGAGTCAGATCGTTTTTCAAGCGCGGACTCGTATCAGTGGAAACGGTAGTAGTCGCCCAGTTACCGTCGGCTCGGTGCCGAAAAATTAAGGTCGACGAGAATCGTGGCCCGGTCGGTAAACCATTCCGTATAAACGTCGAAACAAGCTCGCATAAAAATTTTATTGTGATCCAAAAATATCTCTCGCTCGACTGAAATGGATCCCGTGACATTCGACGATATCCTACAACAATAAATCACTTTCGCTCCTGCGTTGTCCACCTCCCATCTCCGCGACACCTCTATCCACCATACAACAATCCAATAACGATCACTAGGATCGTTAAAAATTCACTAACTGTGCACATACGTCTGCTGTTTTCGTTTCTATGAAATCCACGTATTATTTAATTAAATGGAATTTAATGGAGAATCCAAAGCATAGTCGGGATAAAACACGGTCGGGGTATTATTTTATAAACAATTTCAATTTCTCTCCGATCCGTGTACGAAAATAATAATTCGAACTCCGACAGACGAAATGTTAACTCCATACGCGCAACGCCGGCTCTCGACGTGATTGTAAAATTTACTTTTTTTTTTTGCCCCTCTTTCCACAAACCGATGGGATCCGTGGTTTCAGCGGAGATTCGTTAACAGTCACGCACTAAAATGTTCACTTCTGCTGAACACAGGTAAATACTTCAGAGACCTGTCCGGCGAATATCAGTTTCGAAAAACGTCCAGGAATAAAACATGAATTTCCGTAACGTTTCGCATTATCATCGGAAAATACGCGAGCAAATTTGCGTATTTCTCGCTTATTCATTTCCATTTTGCCGCAACGGACCGGGGATCGGTTTCTTCTCTGCCGAATATAATTAATACACGCGACAGAAGAAGACGCCCCTTTAGGGGGATAGAAATATTAATTCATGAGGGAAAATCTAAAAGGCGTTACAATTAAATTCAATGGAAAACCACATCGTGGAATTCATAGAAGATACGACTTTTATGACTTTGTACAGATATTTTCGATGTAAGAACAATTTTTTACTCGATTCGTACGCTATGGTTTTTAGACAACTTTTGTTATTTATTGCAGGGATTTTGCTTGAAATTTGTATACAACCGGTTATCAGGGTTGTCCGACCGACAAAAACCAATGCAAACGATCCATTCCATCGATAGCTTTATTATACAGAATCTTCGAAATCCCTTCGTCGACAATTACTTACATGTCTAAACTTCGCAGCAGGGTAATTTCAAATCAGGACGGCGAGCGCCGGGTGTAACGGAACCTTTTTTCGGCGGGAAACGCAGGTTTTAATTTGAAATTTTCACCCTTGGCCGGTCAGCCGCCCGGTCGCGTCCGTATATAAATGATGCAATTGCCTTCGGTGCGGACGGGCGAAAATAAATTACGTTCATCCTCCCCTCCCCCTCTTATTCCTGTCTCCCCACGGCAGAATCCGCCGCGTACAGGGCGGAACGATCGTGCAAATTTATTTGCGTGAAGAAGCACGAAAGAGTGAGCTAGGGCTCCCTTCGTTTCGAAAGGGCCGGCAATAAAGGGATCACGCGGGGTCATGTTAAGAAGATTTATTGTCTAGGTAAGTTCGCCATATTCGATAAAAATGAAGAAAAAAACGAAGGTAAGAGAAGGAGGTAACCGTCGCCGCGTATTCGGCGCTACACGTTATAATAGGGTCCACCGATGGGGGACAGATAAAGTCAATAATTCCTCGCGTTTGACGCGAGGCTTATTGCCTTCCGTCGGTGGAAGAGCCGCGAGGACTCCAATTTGTCAGGAATACTTTACGACCGAATTTCGGGAGTTCGAGACTCGTGTAAACCATATTTCGCTCGGGGGGTCGAGTGTCTCATCAGGGTATACATGTAATACATACCGGTGTTCGAAGTATTATACCTGGAAACTTTCTTTTTAGCTGATTTGTGGGGTCCATCAAAGTGGAAAGTATGACGATAAAAAAAAAGTAAAATAAGATTTTTTTATCCTTTGGACGAGAATTGGTTCAGACTTCGTTCTGCTGAAGATTAGGACGTAAAAAAATTAAATGGACTCTGATCGAGAAGTTCAAATTTTAGTATGGTTTTCATTTTATGAAATGAATCTTTAAAGATTGATATTTGCATGAATATTTGCAGTCTACTAATGACAAAAAGGATTCATAGTTTACGAATATACTTTCAAAGAGAAGAAGATTGTTTCGCTTCAAAACAGTGTAGGTTCTATTCTGCAGTAGATTTCAATAAATTTCGTTCCTGATCGAGATTTTTTAGACACGTCCGTCAATACCGTTCGCCGCTTTTTCTACAGAATTCATACGCAGAGAGAATTTATCACGTAGAGGGAATTTTAACGAGTTCTCTACTGCTGAGCAATAAATCCGCGATGACCATCGATCAGAGAAAGTCAATCAACCGGTATCTCCCCGCCGAGGTTGTATAAAAACAAACAACGGGCGTAAGATTTATTGTACGCGTAGCTCGCGTGTCGATCGTGTTACTTACAGCTCGCTTAACGCATAATGTTCGTAATCGTTTAAATATATATTATTTATTAACTTCTGTCTATCGGAGTTAAATCGAGTCATCAATTTTCTCTGTACAAAGAGGATCAAATTAAACGTCTTTATAGTTTAATAAATTCAATATATTTCTCTCAGGCGGAAGTCTATGATCTTTTCGTTTTTTCTTTACTAAAGAAATTACTTTGAAATTATAGCACAATGTTATCCTGCCATCTAGCGCCAGGATATACATCAACTACGATACTGAAAATGTCGTTGCAAGGTTGTTTCAGCAATTAAAAAAGTCTCTTTCTCGTCATTCGCGGCAGAAACGGACGATAATATACCAGCAGTACGAACTAGGTACTGTAGACATTTGTTTATTGCACCTTCCGGAGCTGTAGAGAACCGAAGAATAGTTGACGCGGAATATTAGTATTTCTTAACAATTTTCATCTTAAAAAATTGCTCTCAATTTACTCCCTCGGAATCTAAAATTGCTCCCATCGCGAATATAAAATATGAAATTATTGTAAATATATGATGTGTAAATGTAAATAAAGTTATATGAAGAAATGCACCACCTGCCAGAAGGTAATTAATTGTGCGTTTCAAGATTCTTATATCATGTTATTGTATAGAAGGATATAAAAACGAATAAAATATAAAATATGAAATTATTGTAAATATATGATGTGTAAATGTAAATAAAGTTATATGAAGAAATGTACCACCTGCCAGAAGGTAATTAATTGTGTAATAAATAGGAACACTTAAGAAGTAACATTACTAAAGTGTTCATTAACGATATTAATGATTTAGAATAAGTTATGTTATAGATAAGTGAAAAAATATATAATTTCGCGCGGCATATTTCATTAGTATCATATTCATCCTTTAAACTGTAGCATCGAGTATTTTGATTCCCGCCAAATCATATTAGATACACGTAATACGAATGGAATACATAATGCTCCATTTGTACTAATAATACTTAGAATTAATGCTTTATCGGTCGTCGGTATTGATACTGAAATGGTAAGGCGGCTTTGAAGCCCTCGAAGTATGTATGTGACAGAAAATTGCATTGTATGTTAGGTCTATTCTATATCTCGTCTGCGATATTATTAGCACGAACACAGCATTACATGCTTCGTTTATCTTACCATACCTAGACAAGGTATAGAATTCTATATCTCGTCTGTGCCAGCAGCCGAGAATGAGAATACCAGATCAATAATTTCAGAATTGGTACTCCGTCGGTGAGTGTCGTAAGGGTTGTATCATGGAAAACGCTTGGGGTGACCGCTACTGGGGATTCTTGTATACTTTTATCGAACTTCTACCACGGATATAGAAGATATAGTAAATAATGGCGGCAACTGCCTATAAAATATAGAACTGGAAATTAATTTTAAACAATATTTCATCGAAGGAATAGTGTCAACTACTTTTCCAATATCAATTTAAATTAGAACATCAGACAGTTTGCCGAATAAAATTACGAAGTCACGTCATTCCCTAGATGGATATAGACTGGATGCTCCTTTTGAGAATGAAAATATTTCTTAATCGAAAATCGGTACTTACACGTTTCGAAGAATTCCTACAATCTAAAACCACCAATTTTTTAAAAATGAAATGTATCGGATAGAGTTGGGCGCAATTCTATTCGAAAAATACATAGCAAACAGTATCAGTATTATTACAGAAAATGAAATGTCCACATTTAATAAAAAAAAAATGGAAAAGTGCTCTTTTAGATAAGGATATAGACAAAATAAAGATTTTTCCGTTTCGATCTACAGAAACGGCAGAATCCAGCCGAAACTCGGTCAATTGGCGAAGGATCCCTCCACTGTTCCCGGCCATTTTTCTCCGTACTCCGTCAAAACTGACGGAAACTGGCACCACTCAACGGTTCGTCGACAGCACGACGAACAGAGGCACAAAGTCGTCTTTCGTCTGTTACACGTCGCGGCGAGGAGAGCCAACAGCGGGCCTCGGCTCGAGGCTGAAAATAGCCGTGGACAGTCGGCTCGCCTCGCTCCATTCCGCTCGGCACCGTGGTCCGGCAGAACCGCTCGAGCCTCGATACGATTTTCGTCGGAAGGGGCCCCCGATAGAGTAGACGAAGATCCAGCCACCCCCGAACGAACAATATTACTCGACTGAACGACCCCCCAGACGGCTCGATCGAGGTCGCATACGAGCATCGAGATCACGAAAGTGCGTGTACCCTTTCCCCCACCCCCGCCTCCTCCATTCGCAACGCGTCAGTGAAGAAGTTTCGTCTCTGTCTCTCTACAAGGTGAATCTCAGATAGTGTGTTAAATCGGTTCATCGCCAGCCCCGGGAACGTTTCTCGTTCCGCGAACCAGTGAATCAAAGTGGTTGAAAAGCGTGAAGTTTCGAAGGTAATGCGGTGTGCGTTACCGGTTGCATTGCGGAATGGTCGGTAGACCGATCGACCTCGATGCATTTGCATTACGATACGCCGCGAAGATTGTGTGAGTTGAGTGCGTGAGTGGGTGCGTGCGTACGGGCGGGATACGGTGCCGCAGGGCGGTTTCACGAAAGTTCCTGGCTGTTTAATTACACAGACAGGGTCGAGGGAGGCAGTTTTTCTCGGTCGTGATCTGGATACCTCTGACCAGGTATATTCGAGCCCGTAATACCGTGTAATTAGTTCCTCATTCGTAAAAGTTCATTTTCTATATAACCACGTATATACACTGCCACTCATATGTATTAGGACACTTACCGAATATGCAGTAAATGTTACAGAGTACTACAAAATTGCTGGAAGTCTGAAAGGAATATTGTTCTGGGGATATCAAAGTTCCATGCACGATGATTATACTACTATAAAGTAATACCTAAATGTGGCCTAAAATATACCATTTTTATGAAACATTACATTTTCTGTATACAGACCAGGTGTTCTATTACTTACGAGCAATAGTGTACGTTGGCTGAGAGTGTCTCCCTTGCGGGCAGGATAACTTGCAACAATTTATATAACTGTGAAGTCTGATTTTTTTTTTTATTTCGCCACAGGTGCGTTGCGCCGTCTGGCAACGAGTTTACCGAAATTGCGAAATGTTCGTTCGACCCGATGGCGGTATACATCGACGACGGTTTTGTTCCAACGACAAAGTGTTATTTTCTCGCTTCGGGGGGATGGACAGCGGGAATCGGTGGAGGAAATATTTAGCACGCGAACAATATTTGTCCGTTGATGCGTTGCCAGTTCGTTTTTCGTCCGTCCCCCTGTGAATGATGTATTCGGCGGGACCGATGGCCGCGCGCCTGGATCAATCCCTGGATCACTCCGCTCGCTGGTTCCCTCCACAGTTCTGACAATTATCCTTAACCTTGCGATCGACGACGGTGTAACCGTTTCTAATTCGAGCGGAAACACGGCCAAGCACGTACGTAGATTTCCTCGACGAGTGCTCGGTAAATGCATCTATTTCTGCCCGGTCGCTGGAAATAGACACGGGAATGAGAAATCGGCTCGCGCGGGGTCCCTCTGTATGTATGTGTCGTCTATCCCCCGCGTCGTTGCACGGCCACGTTGTCATCGTCGACGATATTATTTAATTAGCTGATTAACGCCCGAACGACGCTTATTCTCGGGATATCGATCGCGTACACGAACTGCGCGTAATTGAAACACGCGACGCCACGGTTTCGTACTGTACTCTTCGTCGAGCAAATATTGTTCGAACGGTGTGTATGTAGTAACGCGTCGCCTCGAATCTGATTCTATCCCGTTTCGTATAATCGACGCACCGTAGGATTTTATAACGTAATAGGAAAGTTACGGGTTGGGCGAGGCGTGCAGTTACGCCTTTTATTACTCCGGAAGTAACGCGTGGGGCGACCGGTCGCTCCAAACTATTTTTACTTAAACCAATCGGGTGGTGGATCTATCTCTAAATATACAAAGAGTTCCTTGCACGAGTCACTTTCAGTCCAACTGACGTGTATATACGCGCGGTACAATAACGCTAGATCCACACTAGCGGTCAAAGGCACGATCAGATCACGATCAATCTGAATTTAACTTATATTTCTCTCATTGGATTACGTGTAAGCGATAAAGACCGCTGTCGGATTTGACGCGATCCGACCGTGCCTTTGACCGCTCTGTGAATCTGGCTTAATTTGCTGATGATGATTGAAATGATAATACTGGTTTAACAACAACTTGTCGATATGCCAATTAATATTTGTGAAGGAGGGTATGGTTACGGTATTACTGCGCTTGCTTTAATGAGCCATTAGTTCGTGTCATTGCTCGATTTACCGCGAAAATAGCGTGCACGATTTCCGTCGTGATGGTTCGTATAGAAATGCGTATAAATATACGCGTTTCTGGTTTCGAAACGCACGAGAAACGGTCGCGATTCTAGGTCACCATAATTTCTCGTCTCTACCTGGCGTCCAACTAGGCATGACACGATCCAAACTTTCCTGCTCGTTAGACGAAACTTCTTTTCCCTTGATGTGGCCCTCGTATTAAGCTCGGGGAATGGATCGCTGATGAGCAAAACTTACTTCTATGATTTTCGTTGGTCGTCAAACTTTCCAATTCCACTTATTTCCAGACAACGATTGCCTTGATTAGCTTGATTAGCTTTCGATGTCAATAAATCAGTCTATCAAACGTCTGATCGTCTCTACTGGTTTTCTGTCAATTTCTTGATTTATTAGATGTATGAAACAATAGAATGCTTTCTAAATTACTACCAAAGACCATCATAACATCCTACACATCGAACGTTCTACTTCCTAGTGGTTCACAGACTAACAGTTACAATCGCTTTACTGTAAAATTACGAATATCGCAGATACCACGTTCCGCCATCTAACCACACGGATAATCTAAGGTATTTCAAAAAAAATTCTCCCACAACCCCCTAGCATCCAGATAGCAAAAAAATCGTGCTTCCTATCACGGCTCGTACCACAAATCATCTCGCCTCATCGCACAAAGGGTGGCGACCGCGTAAGAAAAAAATTTCAACAAAGGGCTATGTATGTGTCTCCTCTGTCCTCTCCTCCTTCTGTGTATGTGTGTGAGAAATTGGTGTGGTAGCGGGTGGAATCAGTGAGTAGCGGCATCGCGGAGTTAACGACAGAATTTCGAGCATGCGGAATTTGATTGAAGGGAACGGGCGCATGCGCAGGTGCTGTCGGCGTTCAGCGCGAGGCACCCCTAGGGTCAGTAGTGGCTGATCATTGGTGTGCACCGTCGGAGGTTAGGACGTCGTCGACACTGTGCTCGTCGTCGTTCCGACGAGAGACGTGAACCCGTTCCGTTGCACCGGGGAAGAGAGCGGAAAGACCATCCGTGAGGAACGGGAAAGGAGAGGGACAAAAAATGTCGAAACGTGACCGCGTGTGACCGTCCTCGCCCTATTGGACTACCGAGGGGAAGCGAGGCTCGGTCCCAACCAGCAGAGCCGTGGAATAGGAAGCGGAAGGGACACAACGAACTAAGAAAATACGCGAACCAGGCAGCGGAAGGAGGCTCGTCCAGGTTACGTGAAAACGTACCGACGGGATGGCTGACAGCGAGGGTGGCTCCGAGCAGGATGACGTATCCTTCCTCCGTACGGTGAGTTCTAGCATTGTTTACCTTAATCATTCACTAGAATTCTATCACAGGATCATGAGAATAAATAAAAATTTATAATATAGGAGTAAATCGTTTGCGAAGAATCGTCTGCAAGCACTGATCTCTCAAGACACTATAAATTTACGATAAAGCAACAATCACGTAGTATTTTTTAGGGGGGTAAACATCGCGCGTGGAGAACTTCTCCGATCGAGTGATTGTATAATGGATCACGTGAGGGGATGTGTTCACGTGTTGTTATCGTAGCATGAAGTTTAGTAACGAAAGAACTTGGCCGAATAAAAGACCACCCGGGTGATTGTCGGGTGCTTAAATGAGCACCGACGCAGAGCACAGCCCGCTAAGAAGCTAATCCTCTTAGGCGGGGGTTAAAGTTAGCTCCTCGCCTCTGCGTCCATCCCGGTGTTTACGATGTTTCGCATCACCGGCTATAAAACTGTCGTGTGGTCTTTTGCATAAAAACGAGAGGCTAGGCCTGCTCGGGGGGTGAGGAAGGCGGGCAAAGGATAAAATGTGCGCAAGCCGGATGGGAATTCAATGAATCGTGGAAGCACTTAAAGTTCTCTCGAACGACCTTGACCTCTTTCCGACCGCAAGGATCAAGCAGTAGCATAGTGACCGAGAGGGTAGAGTTGCCAGCCTTGAGCTTCCGTAAGCTGCACGCGCTGTGATGCCTCGGAACTCTTTAATACCCGCCCCTAGTAAAAATACTCCGTCGCTACCTCCCTCCTCGAGTGAGACGCACACGCTTGTGGTTCAGTTATCGGAACATTTACAAACCGACACACGCGTATTCCCCTATCGATTACCTCTTCCCCTCTGTTTCTCTTTTACCAACGAAAACATGTATATTTGTTCCATATAAAGTACAAGATTGTATCGCACACTGGGGGTACACACGACAGGTCGGTGTCGGGACGAATACCATCGTTCTGTAATTGGATTATGGGGGTTACGTCGAGATTTCACGATATAGACGAATTTTTTGCACACACACCGGTGTAACCGCGGGTCTGTTCTTCGGATCCTCTTTCTGGAATACGAAAGCAAGTTTCGTCGTTTGATTCTCGGCACGAATACCAGATGATATGTTCACTTTGAGACGAGTACCTCTTACGTCTTTTTGCCTCCGATCTCTGGATCTTTCGTTTCGTTTCTGCCGCTCGAAATAAGGAAACACGAGATCCTCACACGGTTTATCTCCTTCTCCTCTTCCCGCATTTACGTTGATATCGTTCCGCGAGCCGTATGTATTTTTTCTTTTTACCCGCGGACATGGAGCACCATTTTCGGCCAGCCTCCCGAGCCACCACTGTTACGCGTTTCCCCTGTGATTTACATAACAACTCCAGATAGAAGATGATGAACGGATTGGCCGACAAGAACATGCGCTTCTTTCTCCTCCGTCTGCTACGTCGAGATTTGCAGATGCATTTCCGTTTCTGGGAACGACGCCGACTACGACGCCGACTGCGTCGGCGACACCTGCCACCCCTATCCACCACCTGATCGGGCAAGAGATTACTGGAGTCTTGATGGGGTTCCGGATCTACGCTTTTCCGGACGGGTTCATGGCAATCCATAGGGCTGAAAATGTTTCGTTTATAAAATTCTGAGACCATTATGAGCATCTCAAGTAATAGAAATTTCTTCGTAGATTCAGAATACTTTAACCCCCAAATATCCCTCATTTTTCCAGTTTAATTCATCCCTCGGTGTCAAATTGACACAGTAGTAAAAAATTAATATAATGGAGAGACGAATGTATTATACAGGGTGTAGCAAAATTTGTGGAACAATGCAGGACGAGGTAATTTTCTCTGCAGAGGCAAATTGAAAATCTAAAATGAAATTTCTTTACGTGAAAATTTGTTTTCTGCAAGATTAAATACGAAAATTCATTGATTTGATTATAGTTTTATCCCGTTGTAAACTATTTTTGCTTGTATTGTTTATTATGAACGTATACTGGGTGTTTTAAGTCGAGCAGGAGGTGAGTCTATTCGTAAGAAATAATAAATCAAAAGATAGAATAAATTTTGAAACGCATGTATTCATGTCGTGAGAGTAAGTAGAAACGGAATACAATGAACGGACACGCTAACGAAGTTCTATTCAATGGCACGCAATCCAGCAAATGTTCAAATTCGATTATCTCAAAAACGAAATCTGAAACGAAACAAAATTTATTCTTCTTTTTCGATCTACTTTTGCTTATAGAATCACCTCCTGGCCGGTTGTACAACTCCACCTGAGACACCCTGTATAATAAGATCATGGTAAATAGATACTACAATGACAGTATCCATTTGTATTGCCATCGGAATATTGTTTAATTGGGGTTAACAAGTTGAGTTTTTGTTGTGTCGTGTAGTTAATTACCCATAACTTGAAAATCTATTATTGGGTTCTATGGATTTCAATTACGTTTAATGGAGTTTCACTTAATTTAAAACTTGATGCAACTCTGAACAGAGTAAACACATTATAGCTCAACTCCAGTTGACATGAATCGAATCACAATATTCTACACTAGCACAAACATCCACAGTCTAATTGTAAGTAGAAATGCCGAGCAATAGTCAGACAAATCGACCAGCAGTATTCCGAATCGCGTGTGCCTGACGAATGTTCATGCTCAATTTTCTAAAAAAAATACTCCCCGCGGGAGACAAGACTTCTAAAATTGCAGCTCAATTTTTTAACGAGAACTCACCCTATCTTTACATGTACTGTAAATATTCTCTCATCCTATGAGATGATAGACAAACATGATAACGACAAGAGGAATATCGGATACTGAAACGCTGAGAATTTTGCTCCGAACTACATAGTTGCCTAATTCCGCGGCCATTGTCGAAAGGATTCCCAGTGAAAATTACTCGTGACCCAGTGTACACTGGCGCAGCAAGGATCACTCGATAATCCCGTACGCTTCATCGAAGGAGGGACTCGCGAACTCCCGAGATCTCCGAGGAAATTACCATGCGGAGCGATTCAATCACGGCCGCTTAATAACCGATCAGTCCTCCACGTCATAATCACCCGTCGCGCACGAACGTTAACGCGATTGATTCGGTCAACGGAGAAAAACGGCGTGGTAAATTACGCGTTAATGAAGTTACACGATATCGTGGCGTCACTAGTTTCTTTTAGTTACAGAGCGTTAAACGAGACCCGTTCGTGACACGGAAACATAAACGGTGGGGGACTTGTTCCCTCGAGGGGCGAAAAAAAACAACGTTATCGATCCCGTCCGAACATCAACGATATTCACCTCGCGAGGAAAGAAATATCTAAAAAGGGAGAACGAGGTTTTACGATCTTGCAACGTTCCCCCATTTTCAAGTTCGCGTAGAGAACGACTACGCTAATCGATCGTTCGACCGAAGGAAATGTATCGGTGTTGTAGGTGTTTCGTTGACCCTCTGCATACAGGATTTAACTCGGCGTCACGGAATCTCCCAATCGATGCTATGTTTACGATACCATGTAAGAAATACGATTTCGGGGTTGAGCTTTAGCCCGATAAAATCCAATCTGGGTGCCGGAAGAAGGGTCTTTCGTTTCGTAGGAACGATCGAACAGTGGTCCAGAACGATATTTTAGGAGTTCACATTGTGATACATATGAGACCACCGATTCTGAATGTCGTCGAGGGAGTATTATGATATAAAACAAGGGTGGGCAAGTTCTTCGATAATAAGAGCCATGTATGAGTCGTACCGGGATCAAAGTGACTGACTGCAGTTTTTTAAATATATAAATAAATTTCTATTTATTGATTTATGGAAATAACCACTTTGGAAAATGAACGGCTCATATAATAGTTGTCATAAATTTTTGAATATTCACGGGCCACAAAAAATATTATATAGTAGACAGACTATAATAAAAAAATTAATTATGTATCCCACAAAAGTGATCTTTGAGGGGTGTACGAAGTCTTTCCTCAGTGACTGTATTGTTAACACGATCAATAATGTTCCTAAAGATGAGTATTGTTTCATTTTGTGTGGGTATTATATTGGAAAAAAATCTATTTCGAAGTGCTTTCAAGAAATGAGGTTTACAGTTAAATAACGATTGAAGCCTGGTAACGTTCAATTTGATTTCTGGTTAAATGGTTATTGAAACTCTAATTAATTGAATTACGATAACTTCTATGCGCGACATTCTGCGCGTGAACGCAAATATTTATGCTGTCAGATTCTATCTGTTTAAATAGACAAAACAAGTTTGATGTTTTAGCACGATAATGTTTCGAAAGACGACACGTGTATCTGTTCTTATATGTATAGATAAGAAGCTTCAAAACGAATCGCTTAGTATCAATGAAAATCGTTTCATTATACGAATCCACGTGCAAAAATTTTGCGAAAGAGTTGTTGAAAACATAAAAAACTTGTGATCGATCTCACTTGAGATTTAAAAAGAACGAGGAACTTTAGCTTGATGAAGACATTGAGATTCATTCGGATCGAAATTCGAATACTTAAAATTCAGCTTTTAAACACCTAAAACAGCGTCCTGAACCATTGTGCATCGGCTCGATTCCCGGAATAATTCCCCTCGATCGAACGAAACCGACTTTACACCGTTCGGCGAAGCTCACCTGTCTTCTATAGAGTTTCCATAATCGTAGAGCCGGTCCATATCCTGTTGCTGCAATTTGGTATTGAATTTTACTTGAAAATTTGATGGGTGTGTCCGAAATCCGAAATGTCCGAATGGCCGAAAACATTTGAAGTTTACATCGGCCGGTTTCGCATGGTTCCAGGATCGAACAATCGATACATCGACACCAATTCACGCGTGTGTATCTCGTTTTCCCGATTGAAATTTCCGTGGTACGTTGTTTTTATTTCCACTTGAATCTCGAAAACGTTTCGCTCTTCTAGAAGCGCGCACGGAGAATTAACGACGACGTTTTAATCTCCCGATGCGGATTAAAATCGATACACCCCTTTTTAATATTCCCCGTTGACCTTGCTCCACATTAGCCGCTCGGAGAATGGACGCGCGGTGTAAGTCAATTTCATCTCATTTTCATGGCACGGAGTGTGATACTCTGTTGGTAACTCGATTGTCGAACCATTTTAACTTATATACAACGTTCTCGATGTTTCAAGGGCTCCCGTTCGAAAAAAGACCAACGAACTATCCAGTAGCTTCTTGGACAGGGCGTTGAGAGCGTAAATACTTGAGAAAGTATAACAGATATGTATCGTTAATCGTTAAATATATTAACTATACGTAACAATATTTCGAAGCAGTCACAAACAAAACGCCACGGGTGGAACAAAGTTGCGTCAGGGAATTGTGTCGTCGGAAAGTGCTTCGCCGCTTCGTAATGATCATTAATTAAGTCAACAACTGTTGGCTTGGTCTCATGCCCCACGAAATTACCGTCCACTTTCGCGTGTCGCTCGCAGCATCTCGTTTCGTTTGACCTGAGGCGTGACGGGACCCCGGTGCGACAATTAAAAATAATTTTTAATTACCGTCCCGTGAACGATCCGCGGTATGGCGCTTCTCGCAGCTCTTCTTTAAGAGCGTGGCGACGGTTAATTTTAGCTGATCGCCGGTTGCATTGTTCCGTGTGATCAATACCTAACGCTTGTTGCAACGGGGCGCCTCTTCATTAAAGGACACCACGGTTCGGTATAGCGGCCGCGTGAGGTGACAACACGGCGACACCCAGAGAGTGGGCTGCGTGCTGCTCAAGAAAGTGTCATTTTCACCTTTTCAGGGTGGAGCCCGGTGTAAACGGGCTAAAAATGAATCAATTGTTGGAAATTTCTTGCGAAGATATTATTAATCCAATCTCTTTGAAATGTCATTTTTTTTTAAAGTGGACTTAATACCCTCTGGCTCTAGGGATGTTGTATCTTATTATTTTGAAGTCGAAAATATCGATATTAAACATAACTATTTTTAAATATTTTTTCTTCTTTTTATTTATTTTTGGAAGGAATACTTGAATTTCTTGACGGAAAATGTGGAGATCTACTTCACATCAGTGAATCTACGGATCCTTGCTGACAAAAGTTTTAACCGGCAATAGAATTATATGAACTTTTAAAGTGAGGGTTGCTTCGGTACAACACTGGGCGTTAAAGGGTTAACCTTACAAAGCAGAACGCCGATGGTTTTGATACCTGCGTAACGAAAATGGATGGACAAAGTGATCTAAAGCGCTGAAAGCACGCTAAAGTAACGGAGATATCGATCGATAACTAGCCGTGACGGCGCGGTCATTTATCCCTCTGTTTCCGATGCTAAACAATGAAACCTAATATGTGATGGACTTTGTTGATGCGGAGGAATTGCTTGGAACTGGTTGCACGATCACGGTAATGCAATATCTAAAAGCGTCAGAGATACAAATTAATTTTTTTTTAAGTACTCGATGACTGTACGGATGTGATCTTGCAAATCTTGATTGTCTTCATAAATTGTTCTTCACACAGTGTGTACAGTGTTCCTTGGAACGCGTTTCGTATCGTTTATTTTTGGAGCTGTCTTCACAACTGTACTATATTACTAATATTTTGCTGAATGTAAACTTTCTTAAATATGAAAGAGGAATCTCATTGGTTCCCACGCTTGCTTCATTCTATTTACGTAAAATACTAAATCGTCATTATGACGAGTACGTATTAATAACGTGAACGAAATTATATGTGGGATCTTTTCGTAAGTAACGATAGTATTTGGCGATAGCTTTCCTTATGTACGTTATAATTCACTTTTATAAGATGTGTATACATTGTTTTATTTTTTCTTAAATTCGTGTACCAATACAGACTCCAATAGATACATAGTGTTTGTATAATTTATATACAGGATGTTCACAAAAAGGGTCTCAAGGTTTAGACTTTAGGTACCTTCAGTGCCCAAAAAGTGGAGTAAAAAATGTGTAATCAACATAGGTTCTAAAATCAAACCTTTCGATGAAAAATGCAGAAATTTACTTTCACATTTGTTACAGATGTTTCATATGTTTCCCTTCCATTTTAATACAAACACAGATCGATATACATTTTTAAATATTTCTTCCTTATCTCGTACTGCCTGCTGTCGTACAACCTTGAACTAATGCACTTCCAAACCAGTTCTTCCGTTTACATTCAATTTGTTGCAACGTGACTCACGATACTGAACGCTGGTAAATATAAAAGTGGATTCAACATCGAAAGGATTGATTTTACAACCTATGTTAATTAGACATTTTGTACTCCAGTCGCTGAGTAAATAGTATAAGCTCCTAAAGACTTTCACCCTTTTTTTTACACACCTTGTACATACAGTAAACCGTCGCTATTTTATTGTTCGACTTTCTTCACTCACCATATACCCCATTTAACATATTTTCAAAATTAGTACATTTTTTTGAGACCAGAAAATTTTTTTTGCTTAACCCGTATCTAAAGTAGGTTTTACATGTTGCGGAATACCATGGACTTTGTTTCTTTTTTTTTTTCTAAAATTCCAGCTAAAGCGGGTCACGTAAAGATATAGATCTCTCTAAATGCAGAAGTCCGCGATGATTTATGTTTACTCTTCGCAGGGGACAAAATTGCGCCGGATTATCCGGTAGCAGAATATAGTGGCATCCTTGACCTATACCGCAACACGTATCTTCGATCACGCTTGATTCTGCGCGGACGGAACGGAAATAATCGGTTTATTTGGATCGCGGTGCGTAGCAGTTGCCTTTTTCCGTCACCAAACCACTGTTTACGACCCGTGCTGCATTATTCATACGATCAAACGCTGCGACGGAGACCATTAATCAACCGTGAGCACTGATTATTGTTGGTTCGATTCGTACCGGAAATTCCACTTCGCTTCGAAGAGCTCACGATGGACATTGATAGAGGAGGGAATGCAGTTGAAGAAAGTCATTAATGGCACTGTTGGCCGAATCTCCGGGAAGTTTTGGCGCAGACGCGTGTGAAAAATCAGAGTTCGAATTTTCTGGAAAATTGTTCGCTAATGCTGCTATGGAAGTTATTTATGAACGACGAATAACTTTTTTATTCGCAATGAATGGACGAATCAAATAACCATGTCATACGAAGTTTATTTTTTTTTTCAATGTTTATGGAGTTCCTCCATTAATACTAGAACTACCGAACCCAGAGATGAGCAAATTCATTATCTAGATAAAAAGTTTCGAATAACAAATAAAAAATAAAAAAGAACTTCTAAAAAAGAATTGATTAAACCTGGAAATTTTGTATTTTATAATAAAATAATACTTTTTCTTGAATGAGTAAACACTTTGCAAACAATTATATAATCCTAGCAATTGTTTAAAGGTTAGTTTCATAAATCTAGATAATACTGCTTTTCATTATGAATTATTCGAATAAAATTGTGCCTAACTCTGTACCGCACACGTCGAAATCTATGCTGACTTTTAATCTATTATATGCTTCATATTATACTGAATTAATGTATCATACAGTACTGTTTAATACAAATTCAGAGTTTGTAGATCTAGTGTCAACAGTTGAAACGCTATTTCGACGATAGCTACCCTTACCTCATGGCCCTCATCATGATTCTGTCACCCGTAAATGTAGATCAACAGTGCCAAGTAACCTTCAGACTTCTCTGTCGCTGGCGAACGACGAAAACAGAATAAAACAGGGTCTGAATAATACCACAGATACATATTCCTGACTAACAAAAAATTTTTCTTCGAATTATATCGCTGTTTATTGTCCACGAATAAACTCGGAGATTTTTTAAGAAAATTTCCCCAACTCTGTAGGGACCACAAATACGACCAAATGAATTGCGTGCCATTTCATATAATAGAGCTTATGTTAATTCGCCCTCTACAAGAATTACTTATGTATATGCAACACGCTGCGGCGGACTAGTTAATTCCCAGTACGTTTAGGAATGCACGCGTGCTGCCTCCATCCGCGTGAATGTATGAAGTGAGCGAACGACAGGCGGAACCGGTGTTTCACGACGGTGCGAATGGTAAATAGTAGAAACGACACGGAATTTTAACGGCGACACGCGGAACACGACAATCCCCCACCCCCTTCATAGAAACAACCTTGTTACCTTCACGCTGTTCTCCTTCGCAATTGAAAAATTCAAAAAAGAAATGATCATAATCACATAAAGTAACATTTTCAGTATCTGAGAAACAAATTTTTCGCCTCAATATATACGATCAAAAATGTAATATTCTTCTTTTTTATAGTTTCTGAATCTTTCCTAGGTCATTAAACGTTCATAGATTTTATGAAAGGAAAATTTGATTTTACCGTCCAGTTTTAATGCATCGAGTTGGACTCTAATTATTCTTCGATTGGAGAAATGTGATACTAGTCGTGTTTTCCTGAACTCAGATTTTGTTGGCCCTTAATTTTTCTGGTCCGTGTTCGTTTTTTTCATTTATTATTATACTAAAGTTCGATAGCTTTCCCTAAACTCTAACACACGATCCTAAAATCACAATTTCAATTTAGAATGAACTATGATCGTTTTTCTCCTGGACTCTTCAATTACTATCAGGTAATTTCAGAAATCATTGCGTATTTTTGATTGAACTTCAATGCGAGAAAAAAAACCTACAGAGAAGTAAGTTTAATCATCAATGTACATAATTTATCTCTGTTCAATTACTTTTTGGCATTTTTTTACCAACTGATCGATTATTGAACATTGTCTGTCGATATTTCACGAGGATCTATAGTCGACCCGATCTTTGAGTACTTTTTTTTATAATTTGAATCAACGTGAATATTGACGCTATACTGATGCACGGAATAGGAGACAGAGGCTAAAATGGTACGAATAGAAAACATACGAGTAAAAGTACGACACAACTTCATTCTACAAAACATAAAGAAAACTTTTGAAATGACCTGATATATGTATACCGTGGCCGTTTAATACATGGAGCGCCATCTTGGTTGTGGTTGACCGATAGTAACCTTTCCGTTCAGGCCACGTCGGTCACCGATGATCGACATAGCACTTTTCCGTTCAGGTCGCGTCAGTCATTCATGACCGACATAGACTATCCCTCACAAATTGTTTTTCCTTTTCTTAATAACATTTCCTGCAAAACTTTCTAATACTTGATGCTTAACCCTTTGGTCCTCTTTTGTCAAGTGTAATTCTACATCAATTTTATTTACAGGTACTCCCATATCGAGTCACAATTACTATACACTTTACACAACAAGCACACCTACAATAAATGTAAAAACCCGATGCATGAGGTCGACACAAATAAAGTATACTTAAAATAAAAATAAGAATGAAAATTATTAACATGTTAATCGCGTTATCAGTCGCCCACCGATCGACGCTTAACAGGTGATGCGTTAATGCTATCACACGTGGATATCATCTCTTCGTCGCTTGGATTTGAGGTTCTAAATCCGTTCGCGATGCACTCGTATCGTCGTTTAAAAATAATTCGCCGGATCGAAACGAGGCGGACCACGCAGTGCCGCGCATTCGTTGTGTACTTTCTCTAATTGTTATGATTGCGTTGCGCCCAGTTCAGAAAACTTAACAGGTGGTTAATTTCAAGTCGACAGAGTATTCGAGAAACGAGCCAATCTATTCTTGGAGCTTGTACTGCCTTGTAATTATTGTTCGAGATGAAAAAGATCATTTGCTCGCGAACGATTTCATAGTTAGAGGTACTTGTTTCCTGGCGTCTCATACTAGAGCTATATTTAACAGATACCAATGAAATATTTGTGAACGTATACTGTATTCTCTACCAACCAGTCGCTGGGTGTTTCAATTTCATTTGTGATTTCACGTTGCGTGGGTGACCGATCATCTGGTCTGAAGCTTAAAATTAATAATTATTTTAAAATGCTAATTCGAATAGGCCTGCTTAAGATCCATGACATACTAGAAACGTGGGACAATAGGAACTCTTGTTGGATTATACAATTTTCGTGTTGTTCATGATAATGTGCTATGCTCGTGGAAATACTACAGGTGCTAATCTGACAGTCAGTGTCAGTCCACTTCCTATTGCATTACAGAGTGATTTATGCGTTTTAGGATTAACAAACAAAATTGATATCGTACAGAATATTCTTTATTTAATCTGTTTTCAGAAAATAATGATCTTCGTGTTAAGTGAATTACGTTTTATTTTAACGCAAAGTCGCGTGATGTTTCGACCCCGAGTCTGACTCATAGCGGCCGCTTATGTACAAGAATGCCATTGTGGCTTCTTAAGTAACACGTCTGCTTAGTAAAAACAGTGGGCATCGTATCCCCGGATGGTTCACAGTCGGAAACCTCGGCAAACGTTTCCCAGTATGCCTGTGTGAACTCGATCGCGCATTCTTCAGCTGGTCCAAATTGGTTCTGGCACTGTGCGTAACATCTGCCGTTTGGCTTACATCATATTTCACCGTTTTGCAAAGGTCGCCGTTATGCTTCTCGTATTCCGGAGGCATCAATGAATCGTTTTTTCCTACGTGTAATCTCTGCCCACCACGATCCCTTTCCCCTTTCAGCTCTTCCTACTACACCGAACAAGATCGTCGTTTCTCGGGATTATGGATATCACGTCGCAATTTGACTACATTCGTAGATATTTATTGATGCTGCATGTCTTGATACTTGCTACATTTTTTATGAAAATTATGGAACATGGAGATATGTTAACACTTTAACTGTGAAAAGTGTAATTATAGAATTTACAGATACATTAACCCTTTGACTGTAAAAGGAGTAATTGTGGAATTTTCAAATACATTGTCCATTATTGACAAAAGGCTTATATATACGCTCTCACACATCCATTAAATATGTACGAAAGGCGTATGTGTACGTTCAGTAAATTTTGCTCAGTACAACACATTTACTATTTTACTGAGTTTAAACAGTGTTTTACTAGTTGATGTGTCGAGTGTGCCGCAGTCAAACTGTTAAAAGTAGTAAAGTAGTATGTTCTATCATGACTATTATTTACAATAGTGGACAATTTCTTATTCTTCTGTCAACACTTCATCATTTGAACCCATACAAATATGTCTTTTTTTAGGTTTATGGTAAACTGCTGATTTCGTTTTAATATGGACTTACAGTATGTTATCTATATTAAATCTTGCTCCCCTTGTTTACAAAATGACTAAAAGGTTCTGAACACTAAATTTTAATGCAGATCGGTTTTCACCATTACTTAGGAGAAACCTAAGTCTTTATGTGAAATTACTGGACGATTACGATGAATTACATACTCAGGTAGATGAAACAGGATAATTATGTACATCGTAAAAATTTACAAAGATTACAGAACACGGTTTTCACATCGCTCGTGGCTGGAGAGTGAAAAGTTTTGAACTAATAAAGTTCTGGGAAACAGATCAGTGCTTGCTCAAACGGAATTCTTCGGAATCGAAGGAACGCTTGCTAAGGCAATACACAAAAATGTAGGCGAAAGAACGTGAAACTGAAGATTGAAATGAAATTTGTAGGAGGACATGGTGTGTCTGTCCTGCACCGCAACTGGTGAAAGGGTTTGCCTCGCAGCCGAGGGTTTCGGTAACAGACACTGCTTCCTCGAGAACATCGCAGACAAGGTAATCGCTCTTACTGGTTTCAATTGATACAAAGGGACGAAATGTTTAACTTTCCAGCAACAAGAAGGCTTTCGATCTTCAGAGGTCGCTAATTAAATTCAATCCGTAATTCCTTCGGAATTAGATCCTGATGAAACTCTAAACAAGTTTATTGAAACTGACTGTGAATTTTGAAACTACTCTGCTTAATCAAATCGGTGCATGTTCATGTCAGAGATGGATAAAGTGTACTTTAAAAAGTGATACAACAATGAATGCCTTGCCAACTCGTAATATTATTTATAGTCAAATGCTAAACATTTTAGTATATTGTATTCGTTAATTGTGTAATTACAGGACATTTATATTCGCTTTCATTGTCGAATAAAGAGCACACACGTGTTTTGTAATCATTTAAAAAATAGATATCGAATAGATATACCATTAACATAGCAACTGTAGGCTGAATACTCTAGTTCTAGTTCGAATTACGTTGTCAATTAAACACGTTAATGCTTCGTGTACTACTTCTACAGAACCAAGTAAAAGCTATATGTACTTGCATATTTACCACCTGTTGGCGGATGTTTGCTAGACGTACAAGTATCTAACCGTTACACAATATGAACTATTACATTATCCGTCAATTTATATGAATATTGAGTACAATGAAAGTTAAAGAATAACTGTTAATGAATTATGTATTATAATTGGGCGTTACAGTGATATTCTGTAGAAAACATAAATACTTTCCGTTCAGTCCACTGTTTCAACTGCAGATTCATTCGTGAGCATCCATCTCTGGCTGAAGAAATTAATTCATCGGTTGAAAAATGACTAAAATTTTAATATTTCCTTTTTGCTATGGTGATAGAATATATGATTTGTTATGGTTACAAAATATATGGTTTGTTATGGTTATAGAATATACCACCGGACCTGTCGCAATGCGTGTTCGTAATAGAACAAGCTCTCTCGGTGAGAGCGTTGCAGGAATTGGTTACCGCTGCCGGTTCCGAGACGGTAACGTACCACTTCTTTATCACGTCAACACCCTTTAACGAAGAATCTCATATATACATGACCGTCGTTTATCAGGAAATTCTGCGGACCGACCTTCCGCGGTTCTCCATTTTGTAGTTCTAGCAAAATCATCCCGGGCCACTGCGTTATTTTTCCTGTGCAGACGTTCGTGTTCTATTCTTTTTTTCACTGTACAATTTTGCTCCATCGCGGACCAACACGACGCAAGAAGAGAATCTCTCAGTGCGTGTTTGTTTTACTTTGTATTTTTTTTCTTTTTTGCCACGACCACATTTTGTATGCTAATCACGCGACCGAAAACGATTGTCCTCCGCATCGTGAAATTGATGTCGTTTTCGGGAAAGCAGAAAAGTGAAGGAACAGCCACCGTAAAGGTAGAGATCATCTGCATAGGAGTGGGCCATAAAAGTCTGTGTAATGAGTACACGTCGAATGCAGGAGAGATTAATCAACAAACGCCGCTGACCACTTCGTTTTTTTTTTTCATGTGCGATTTTGTCCACTAATTTGAAACGGAACGATGCACTTAGAAAGTAGACGGACCCGCGTACGAAAAATATATTGTGTACATATTTTTGTGCTTTTTCACGAACGAGGCAGGAACGATTTTCTGAATGCATCAGCACGCACAAAACCCACCTCGCCCGCCCTTTGTCCAATAATTGTGGCATGCAAGTCCATGTAGCAACGTGTAACCCAAACAGTCACGAATTTGTCTCTCATTCGCTCGTATTGTCTTTGTCCGCCCACCCTCGTATCTTGTCCAATTTTTTGTTTATTACGCCGCTCGTAAGCGTGTACGCAAACCCTCACCTAAGCAAATACGATGAATCATCCATACGATTCTGTTACCTATCGAAAGGCAATTGTAGGCGTGTTTTCTTTACAATTCTCCGTCCACACGTTCACCACATTCACGATTGCCAATGAACGAGATTCACAACTCTTATGTTTCTCTTTGCAGCAGCAAGAAAAATTAGTAAGTATACCTTCCGTATCACTTCAGGTCACCGTTTCTCTGTTCTCGCTTGGGTATAACAATCATTTATTTGCTTGCGTTCTTCATGGCAATTTCACGCTGTTTCGGTTCTTTCACATTTTTCCTCTTTCGTTTTGTATTCTTTCTGAATAGTTTGCAAACATTCGATACCATCTTTTTTCTGTTCAGTTCAATTGTGGTGTTCTTGCGCTTTTTCTGTTAACGCTATTATTCTTGTCGCATTTATGTTCACGTTCTTGTGTGTAGATATATTTGGTAACAAAAGTATTCGAACACCCGTTACAATAAAACAACTTTTTTAAAATTGGTTTTAAAATGTCCCTAACTTCACAAAAGAACTCAAGTCATTTGGACCAATTTTAAAAAAGTTGTTCTGTTTTAAAGGGTGTTCGAATACTTTTGTTACCCACTGTATACGCGTACACATGACTACGTTACTTTTACGTTCGTTCGAATCGTGTGCAGATCATTTTAACGTGTTTCTCGCTTTAATATTTATTCGTCAGCGATCGTTATTTATGGCCTTCTCTTATCAGTACGCTTGTTTCATTTTATTTTTTTATTATTTTCTTCTTCTTCTTCTTCTTCTTCTTCTT